>NC_045729.1:17240388-17541326 GCF_009834535.1 Camelus ferus | reverse complement strand
TCCAAGCTGGACTTCTCAATTCCAGACAGGGCAGAAAAGAATGATTCCTCGGGATCTAGGCAGAATTGCGGAGGGGGTGGAAGCTCCGTCCTTGCTCCCCTGCCAGCTTCCCGGTAGATTCCTCCCAGCAGCCTGCAGCCAGCGTCCTCCTGCCACCCAGGGCTCCTCCACCCTCTGGAGCGAAGTCGTCAGCTGTGTCTCACGGGACACATTTGCAACTTCCACCCACTGCTTCTAGTTTCTTTCTTCTAGCCGCATAATGTTTTCGTTTCTAATTTCTATGATAAGTGAAATCCCTGTGAACTTCACACTGAGAAGTTAATGCCTTTGACTTAAGGAATCACCCCCTCCCGGAGGCATTTGCTGCTACAATCAAGGAAGGATCCTAGCATGGCACGACTTCTGTCTCTGTGGCAGGTAAACGGCAAGATGGTTTGGGCAAGGTTTGTGGTGCTCTCACAGATCCTCCCCGACGAGCGAGCATATAACCCTGCGTGTCAGGGCAGCCCCAACCCCCCTAACGAGGAACGGCATCCTGTCGTTTACCAGTAAGTCCAAGCAGGTGCATCCGGCATCAGCTCTTTTAATGGGGATAAAACAAGGGCCTGAAATGGCCCCAGATGGACACTGAGTCCAAAGTCCAAGAAGAGACTGAGAGAGACGTGGGAGATCCTTTCCTGTGGGAACAGTCCACTGGGCAGAACGGGAAGCAGGGCTTGCCCAGGATGTGAGCTTGGAGTATGGCTCAAATGCGTGACTCCTATAATTTGTCTTTGTCAGAGATTCTCCAAGCCGGTTTGGGGCTGAGGCACACCCACGATACTGCAGGGTTCTCAGGACACACCTACCCGTCTCGACCAACACACACAGCCAACCACACTCTCAGACCCATCACCTCTCCACTGCTCTCCCCAAGCCCCATCCAAGAGAGAAGCACGCGAGCGGGACTGGGCCGGGGGTGCTGCTCCACAGCTCACTGTGCGCTGGTAGTTCTGAGAGCTGTCCGTCATCAAGGACGGGCTCTGCCCCACTGCCGTGCACCAGGCTTCATGTATGTCCGAACTCGTTTAATCCTTGTAACCACTCACTCAGTTTTGCATTGTCATTATTTTCATTTTAAAGATGAGGAAACTGAGACTTGGGCTGAATAATTTGCCCAGGAGCACAGAGCTAACAGTGAGGGTGGAACCCAACATATTATGAATCCAAAGAAGCTTGGGTTTTCCCTTGAACTCCACCCGCTGGGAGCGAGTTCTCCTCCCCATCCCAGCTGAGCTGGGCCCCCACCAGTGCTCCCAGGGCAGGGTCGACACGGTCACAGGGATCCACCATCAGATTCACCGTAGGGCCAAATAGGTCTCAGCTCCGGAAGAGAAATGAGACCAGCAGATAATTTCACTCTGCTTTACCAAAACATTCCAGGTGTTTTCATAGCTGGAAGCAAATGCATTTGAAATATCTGGCTGACTCCTCACCTAAAAATTTGATTTGCAAAGGATGTAAGAGACCACCAAAAAAAAAAAGACCACCAAGATGGATGTGATGGGGTGACTCCAGTGCTTCCTACATGACCCCAAAGGCATTGGTGGTCCTCTTGGTTGCTAGGAGTCCGTAACCAGTTGCCTTGATTTGACACCTTCATGAAGCTGTCTTGGCAGACAGTGGGAGACACGGGGGCCCTTCCTTCCAATATTAATGTAAATCTTGATATGCTTCCTGACTTCCTGCTGAGTACACCTAATTCCTAGTCAGGGTCTAGATGCCAGAACTGGAATTAGTTACTGCCAAGAGCAGAGCTGAGATGCTTGCTGCAACCATAACGAGAAAAGAGCAATCCAGAGGGGCCAGGTCTCCACCGCCCCCTTCACACCTGTCACCTGACCTCAACGCTCAGCAACGCCTTGCGATGAAGAACGAAGAATAAAGAGGCAGCAGCTCCCAGAAGGTGAGAGCCAGAAATGATACCCAGATCCCACCTGATCCATCTTTTTATTATAAGACCTTAAAATTTAACTTACTGCATTGAGTTTTGGGTGAATGCCAAAACATACTGGACATAATTTTTATCCTCAAGGGGCTACTGTACTGTTGCAAAGATAAAAATTTCAAATAAAGTGAGACAGACATTAGTAATACGGGGGTCGTGAAAACATACAGGAGTAGTGAGAGTGTATTAGGAGCTCAGGGAGTCCTTGTGTTAGGAGGGTTTTTGTGGAAGAGTGGAGCCCGAGCAGGATGAAAGGGGAGGGGGTGGCAAAGACAGGTCTCCAGCCAAGCTCACTTCCTCGTGCCCAGTGCGCTGAGCCCGTGGTCGTCTGCCTTACACTGCAGCCTCTCCTGACGCCCTCTCTCCTTCCTTGCCACCTTCCCCCTCTTCTTTCTCTTCTTATCTTCCTACCGTGTGAGTTATCTTCTTCGTACTTGCACACTTCAGCTCAAGTCCAAACTGGTCCTTACAGCCTTTCCCCACAATTCCAAACTGTGCCAAATTTTCCTTCACTGATTTCTTATAATAGGTAGATCCATTCCACACCTCGAGGAAATCAATTACATGCTGTCTTATACTGTTTGCTCCTTATGGGCAGAGTTGTGCACAACATTTCCCATCCACAGCTAGATGCAGACCAGATGCCCAGGAATGGTGTTTGACGGTCTCACCATCCAGGGTCGCTGGGTGTCCGGTCTCATTGGAGGTTCCACAGCGGGAGAAGCTGCACAGACAATTCAGAAATTTGATGACCTAGAGAGTAGTTTTCATGCCCTTCAAGAATGCTGTTTTAGTTAAAATAATCGCCCCATGTATATTTCATAAAACCCTTCATGTCCTTATAAATAGTATTAGCCCTCAGATCTCTCTGCTTAACAAATTAGGGATTCCCTTGCCCTTTCTTTATGGCCCCGGGGCAGCTTAACACTTCAGCATTTCTTCAATGACTGTTGTATAGTTTCAAAAAATTGACTGAACCAACGTTGGCCTCAGTTTCCTCTTTTGTTCAGATCAATAACATAATTGCAGTTTTGATCCATGAGTGGTCTCCCCTTTCCCCATTCCACCCAGCTTTAGAAAACCACTAATCTACCTTCTGTCTCTGGATCTGCCTACTCTGGACATTTCATATAAATGGAACTATTTATACAAGGTAGGGTCTTTTGTGACAGACTTTCTTCACTAAGATTAATGCTTTCAAATTCATCTATGGTGTAGGATGTGGTAGGACAGCATTCCACTTTATGACCAAATAATAATCTGTTGCATGGATATATTACACTTATATTTACCTATTCATCAATTGATGGACGTTTAAGTTGTCTCCACTTTTTGGTTATTCCGCATGCCAAACATCATGCACCATTTGCAACACTTCCAGCAGTGTGTGCAGGGTTCCAGTTCCTCCACGTCCTCACCAATGCTTGTTTCCTCTGTCTTTTCGATGACAGCCATCCTATGTGTGAAGTGTTTCTCCGTGGCTCTGAGTTACATTTCCCTACTGGCTAACGATGTTGAGCGTCTTCTCATGTGGTAGTGGCCATCTGTGTATCTTTTTGGAGAAATGTTTAATCAGATCCTTTGTCCATTTTCTGACTGAGTTCTTTGTCTTTCTATTCCCCCGCCCCAGTGCTTTTGATATCAAACTCAGTTGACGAAACTCTTTACAGGAATGGGTCCACTGTGACAACGCCGGTCTCAGATCCAAGCCTTTCTGGATTGTGAAGAGGATGATTGTTGGGTAAACTGTAATCCTGCCTGGAGATGGGGGAATAGACTGTAGGTAACTTAATCGTCTTTTCAGTGCAGGAAGATAATGAGATAAGGTTTATTTGCCTTCAGAGACAAGTAAGTGTTTATAGAGAGGAGGGGGAGTAAGCACAAGAACAAAGGCGGACCAAGGAGGACAAGGGGTCCCCGAGGGCCGTAATCCAGGCCCCCACCCCCCCCGCCCCGGGGCCTCCGACACAGACCCAGTGTCTTAGATGACAGCCTTGTGCTCCGAAGTCCCGCCTGCGGGATGCAGGCTTGAGAGGGAGTCAGTCCTCCGCCACTGCAGGGTCCGCCTCTGAACCGCCTTGCTGAATGAGCCACACTGCTTCCTCTTCATGGCCCTCAGATTGTGGATTCTAAGATCACCTCCAGTGCCTGAACCTCAGCTAGCCCAGGAGAGAACCAATTCAGGTCAAGTTCTAGACTCGGAATGCAAGTCCTTCACCAGGTTACCAGGAAAGCCTGCTCTCTGGCCCCAGGAAAGTTTCCACGCTAAATGAGTTGCATATTTTAGAGTTTCCAGTGTGTAAGCACATTCTGCTTCCTATTATATACTGACCAACATGGAGCTAAGGATGCCAGAATGGGAAAAGGGGGAAGCTGGGTGAACCAGGAAAATAACTTGGCAACTATAAAACTGCCATGAGATTGAGACAGTCATCTCCTGAGCCAGTGTCCTCGGTGCAGGTGGAGAAAGCAATTCATGACATGTAAATGAGTCCTGACCAGGTCTGATGCCGCCCAGCCCCAAGCCCTATCCCCTGAGTACGCACGTTTGAAGTGGGCTTCCTGTGGGAAATCTTTCCTTGTGGTTTTGCCGGCAATTAAAGCATTAGAGAACGGAATAGAATCCAAGGCTCAGGCATGTGCACCCCAGGCAGCGAGGCTGAAGGGCAGCTCTGGAGCTGAAGAGGAGGAAGAAAGATTGCCTGGAGCCTGAATCAAGATGTGCCTCCGTGTCATAAAGGCTGTGCCTGAAGCTGGCCAGGCAGGGAGCTCAGAAGGAATCTGCTCGGCTTCCGGATCACGTCAAAGACCAAAAGGAGAATGAAGTCAGACCTCAGCTGTGTATGCAGCCAGGCCCAGAGAGTAATGGGTTTAGCAACAAACACAGAAGGTCGTAAACTGTCAATGGAATGTCCGTGATGGTCAGCCAGATCCATCCCTCCTTGCAAAGGTAATGATTCTTTGGTCCCCAAATAAACCATTTAGAGAATTTTGCATGTTGAGGTCTCCCAGAGAGGACAGGTAAAACTTGCCTTTTGAACTTATGGGGGGGGGGCGGCAGGAAGTGGGGAGGTTCTGAATGACAAGGGGGTTGGAATGGCATACGGAGTGGTAGCCGACGCACCCAGTCCGGCCACCGAGGAGCTATGTGACCTTTCCCTCTGTCTCCTGATCTTTCAAAGGAAGAAGTAGAATTGAAGGATTTCAAGATCCCCTCCAGCAGTGCCCTTCTAGGATGAGTTTCTGAAATCGCCTATACAGTGTATTTCCCTTTCCCCCCACTGCGGGGCAGAGAGGAAGGAAAACGTAAATGGCCATGGGAAAGGTCAAAGTTAAGCTAAAGGAAGATCTTTCCAACCTCGGGGGTCACAAAGGGTAACAGGACAAAGGCAGGGTTCAGAAGAGAGCTGTAGGATCTGTTTCCCTGATACTTTAAAGAATACAATCTACTCACCTAAGGCGGAATGCACTTGAGGGGGCTGACGATGCCCTGGAGAACCACCTTCTCCAAGTCAGAACTCAGGCTGCTTTTGCTCTAAAAAGGGGAGGGGGTGTGGTTAGTTGGGGCAGAGTTCTGGGTGCTGTCCACATAGATCAGGTCATGCTGTCCCTGTAAACCTCCAACAAGACACATATTATCCTCTGTTCTGCAACTTTTTAATCTCTATATGAATGAAAAAGTGTTACCCCTTAAAGGTCAGAGCCTTGGGGATGGGCTAGCCTGTCTATTTCAAGCTGCGGACAACATTCTGCTACAAAAGGTGCAGAACCAGCCCGACTAAGCCCAGGAAACAGGGCACAGGGTTAGAGCCAAAGGAACAGATCTAATGTGGAGTCAGATCTGTTCTTCCCTGTGACACCGATGTCTCGTGCGCTGGCCTCTGGCCTCTGCTGCTCCCCCCGGCCCCGCCCCCGACAGGGCCCCGCGCTCTGGCTTGTTCTTGCACTCATTCTCCTAACAAACACTTAGTCAGCACCAACATATCTCCAGGCACCATGGAGCTTTCCTTGCCGACTGCACTCTCTCTGACGGCGAAATACCAATTCTGTTCTTAAGGTCAGAGCAGGGAGCGTGCCCTAGAGAATTACAATAAAAAGCAGAGTGAAGCGGGGGCCCATGGTACACGCCTTCAGTTCATGTGTCCCTTGACCTCAGCTTTCAACTTGTGTAGCCGAGCAGGTCCTGGGGGGGCCTTCCCAGGAAACAGCACTGCCCCATAATCTCTGCTGTGGCTTCTCTCTGATAGTAATATCTCACGCATATTTCCTGAGTTTTTCAGATGCTAAAAACCACCACCATAAGGAAGAAAGGAACTACTTGATGACGGAGAGCAAGCGGCCCCCAGACCTTCCGGCGCCTCGGGGCTGATAGCGCTGACCGCCCTGTTCCCTCGGCACCAGCCAGTCAGGGGACTGCGCAGGAGCTGACCGCGCTCCCTGTGGCCGCCCCACACACCCCCCCCCCCCCGTCCCGCCCTTCCCTGGCCTTTAACTACACTTGGCTGGAATCCTTCGGGGAGTTCACGTTTTCTTGGGCATGAGCCGCCCCGGCCTCCTTGCTCGGCCCTGCATTAAACCCTCCCCTCCGCCCCAGACGCCGACGTTTCAGTTTGGCCGCACGGTGCGCGGGGCACACGAACTGGCCTTAGTAACACTTGGAGAATGTTCTCGGAGGAGGAGGTGCTGTACCCGCTTCTAGTTCTGGTTTCACCGCAGAGCCCTTCTGCTGGAACCCAGCTTTCCTCTTTATAAAAGGCGGCATTCACTCCCGACTTCACAGAGTCCAAGGATGCGGACGCCGAGGCTGTTGAAAAGGGGCGAAAGCTCCACCAGCCATCTGCTGATCCACGCAGGGCTGCGGACGCTGAGGGAGGGCAGGGCCCTTTCCGTAGGTGCGCAGGCCAGGCGAGCACACAGGCAGCGGCAGCAGATTCCAGCCCGGTGACCTGAAGGGCCGGGGCTGCGAAACCACGCGGAAGGAGTTGAGAGGAAGGAAGTCACTGCAGTCTGCTGTGATCAGAAAAACATTACTAAAACCTGGGGCTTGAGGATGGGCAGGAGTTTTCCAAATAGAGCCAAGAAGGTGAACGGATGCGAATGAGACAGGCCGAGGAGACAGCCACGGCTAGTTCCAGGGACCAGAGTGGGAACCAGGAGGCGCGCAGCAAGGAGGGCCTGGGGAAGGGCAGCGGGGCCGGGATTCCGACTTGCGGCGTGCAGGCGGTTCCAGGAGGCCCGGGGACATTCTAGGCGCCACATCCGGAGGTTTCTCTCAGGCGACAACGGGGCTTGCTGCTCCTTCGTCGTCAGCTCCCCCGAGGGCTGTTCCCCCCGCGCCCCCCGCGGGGAGGCAGCCGCAGCAGTCCCGCCGACCGACCCGCGCAGTCTCCGCTGCGCAGTCGCCAAGCGCCGAAGTCGGAATTTCACAGAGGCGGGGGCCTTATCCGGCTCCCTTCGTCCCCTCCCACCTGACACGGTGCTTATTACATGAGAGGCAGTAAATTCTTAGTCAATTAATGAAAAGCAAATAGGAGAATCAGTTGCGTCATCTAATTTGAGCCTCCTAATCACCGTCTGGGGCAGGGGGACCCAATGTTCTTTTCCCGACTCCACAGACGAGAGAAATGTAGCCCAGAGCAGGATGTGGTTTGCCCAAATTCCCTTAAATACTGTGGTACAGACTTTGTGCTAAAACTTGCCCTGACCTGGGAGCCTGAATACTGGATACTCGTGAGCAATGAGCTTGGCTCTGCCACTTTGCGTCTCTGGGCCTTCTTGCCTGTTAAATAAGCGTGGAACTAAATGTTACTGATTCCAAGATACACACACACCTATTTACTTAATCATATTTTTATATCTCCGAAGTTGGAAGACGTTTTATAATCAATGATGTGCCATATTTTAATATGCAACATTTTTTCTTGCTTACTTTCCATTAAATACGGTAACCTCTGTCCAGTCTGCCTGCTGAGATGCGAATGTGACAGTGCTTCGTAAACTGGGAGGTGCTGGACGAATAAGTAATGGCTGGAAAAACGGAGGCTGCCGCTGGCCTCCCTCAGTTCCTGCTCCCCTGCTTCCTAATCGCTCTGGAGAAGCCAGCCCCCAAGTGGGTTCTACTCAGAGTCCCTGAGAAGGCTCTGCAAGAGAGGGGATTAAGTGGCATTAACCCAACAAGCAAATGCTGGCATCTCTGGGACACCTGGTACAAATCTTCGCTATTGATTAAAGGAATTAGTGGTCTGAGCATCTATGAATAGACAAAAAAAAAGGAAATGCAATCCTTTTCCACAAGCCCAAACACAGACCCGGCATTGATTTCTTTTTTTTTTTTTTCCTGTTTGTGCATACCTGTGGTTCCAGAGGGCTGAATTCCCAGAAGGAGCCCCGTTGACACAGGGACCTTGCTGTAGCAGAAGACCTGCTCCCCAGCAGAACTTCCTTTCCCCCTCCGGCCCCTCCACACCCTCCTTTGTCTGCAGCAGCCACTGGTGGTGCAGGTAATGCACAGGGGCAGTTAGACAGCTGGCAGTGCCCCCTCTGAGTCTGCAGTGGGCGCATGGAACAGCTTACATCTGCATTTGGCCTCCATCACCCACACTTGTCAAGAACAAAGAAAATTTTAAATGTTGGCATTTGAGGAGGGGACAGGGGTGCATGGAAGGAGTGGCAGAGCTGAGACTAGGGTGAGTTAAGTGAGATGATTTGGGAGCAAATTTAAGGAGGAACACACTCTCACTGTAGAGCCTGTGAGTAGCCAGTCTATAAAGGCATTTTTTTCTTGTAACTTTTTTTTTCTCTTATCCGATTTAAAAGACAACCACGAAAACATTGGATGTTAGTCTGTGTTGATGGACGCACGCTGCGTAAAGACGTCTTGGTGACGTCAACAGCAGAAGAGGGAGGATGGAACTATAAAATTAGGTTGATATTAATATAGCCTAGATTTTTATAAAGTAAGATGTTAATTATAATCCACAGAGCAACCGCTAGTAACTCAAAAATATAGACTAAGAGAGATAAGAGAATTAAAATGGTACAATAGATAATATGGTACAATAAAAATAAAATGGTAGAACAGACAATATTTAACACAAGAGAAGCTGTAGTGGAAGAATACAGAAACAAAATACGTAAGGCATATAGAACACAAATAGTTACAGGGACAAATATAAATCCTGCCCTAGTGGTAGTTACGGTGCAAGGTTGGTTTAACATACTGAAAATCTATTGATACAAGATATATTAATAAAGAACAGAAACCACATGATCATCTCGAAAGATGCATAAAGAACATTTGAAAAAAAAATCCATTAATCTTACATGATGAAACACTCGGTAAATTAGGAGTAGAAGGGAACGTCCTCAACATGATAAAAGGCACCTGTGAAAAGCCCACAGCTAACGTCACACCTTAATAGTAGAGGATAAACTATTTCTCCTAAGACCTGGAACAAGACAAAGATTCTTATTCTCACTGATTCTATTCAATGTGGTGCTGGAGGGGCTAGTCAGAGAAGGTAGACCAGCAAGATAAACACAAGGCATCCAGGTTGGAAGAAGCAAAATGATCTCTGCTTGCACGTCGTATGGTCTTGTGTGCAGAAGAAGCCTGAGGAAGCCACAGGAAACTGAGAACTATTAAACCAGCTCAGCAAGGTTTCGGGATACAATTCAGTGTACGAAAACCAATTGGATTCCTATACGTTGGCAAAGAATGATCAAAACAATGAAATTAAGGGAACAATTCCATTGATAACAGTACCGAATATAATTAAATACCTAGGGGAAAATTTAACAAAACATGAGGTTCTGAAAACGTACTGGAATTGGATAGTGGTGATTCTTGCACAACTCTGTGAACACTAAAAGCCTCTTAATTGTACAAATTTGCCCATAAAATATCCAAAGTGTTTAACACAACTTCCTTCTATTTTGAAAAAAAAAAATGTTATACCAATGAAGTAGTCTCCTATGGTTGCAAGTAACAGAAAATCCATTAGCTTGCTTTGCCAATAAAAGGCAGACGATTTGTAGGCTCACATAACAATAGGCCAGTGCTTCAGGAGGGAGCCCCTGATCCCAGGGGCTCAACTGATTTTGGCAGGTCTTGTTCTGCTCCCACTGGGTTGGCTTTGTTCTTCAGTCTTGGCAGCAACAGTCTCCAATTATCTGACTTTCCAAGTCTCCAGGGGAAACTTCCCTGCCTCTCTCAAATATCCTAGCAAAAACCTCATTTACTCATTGGGTCATATGTTCATCTCTGCACCAATCACTTTGGCCAATGAAATACATGATCGGCCAGGCCTGGGTCACGTGTAGCCTTGTAGCCAGGAGGAGGCTTCACTAGAAGTTTCGTGATGGAGAGAGAAAATTCTCAGTGCTGTTACCAAAGGAAGAAAACAGGTGACATGGACACTGAGGCGCCATATGACAAGTATTAATGTGAACAGTTTTTTTTTAGTTACCAAAATAGGAAATTAATCTAAGACACATAGCTTTGCTCAATCTTGGCTCCTTATCCTTTGAATCCTATTAGAGTTACAATTTTAATTCAGTGCTTATGTTGATTTTTCAAAATATAGAGATTAATTTTCCACCATCACATTCTCTTAGCCCACCCTCTGTGCAATGGATTGGATGATGGCCCCCCAAAACAGTATGTCCACATCCTGATACCTGGATCCTGTGGATTTTACCTTGCATGGAAAAAGCGTCTTTGCAGATACAATTGAGTTAAGAGTCCTGAGGTGAAATCATCTAGGGTTACCCAGGTGGGCCCTAAATCCAATGACAAATGTCTTTAGAAGAGGCAGAAGAGGAGCAGACATGGAGGAGAGTGTTCTGTGAAGATGGAGGCAGAGGTTGAAACAATGAACGCCCATGGCCACACAAAGCAGAAAGAGGTCAGGAACAGAGTCTGCCCTACGGCTTCCTCGCTGACACCTTGACCTTAGACTTCTGCACTCCAGAACTGCGCAAGAGTACATTTCTGTGGTTTTAAGTCACCATCATGTGTATGGGTAGCTTGTTACGGCAGCCCAAGAGAATGAACACACTCTCAGACAGATGGCCAACTCTGAAAGGATCACTACAGTGCTTGGCATTAAACTTTTGTAAAAATATTGGGTAGTTGAGTCTGTATCTTCTGAAGGAAGTTTAATCAGAAGATTTTATGCATGATCTTAATTCAGTCTTTTCTTTTTTTAACACCAAAGTCTCAGAGAAATAAGTCTGCCTCAGAACAAAGAAAAGAAAGCAGTGACTTAGCTTTCGAGCCAGCATCATAACCCAATGACCTCCACCACCCCTCTCCTCCCCACCTGAGTGCCCAGCCATCCCCATCCTCAGCAGGTCACCATTTCTTAGCACACCTACCGTCTTTAGAAATCACTGGAGGACTGAAAAAGCATGATGTCTCTGCAAAGCCAGATTCTGGTAACCCAAGTTCAGAGACTCAAGGGTCCTGCTGGGGAGAAGGGCAGCCCAAAGCTCCGGCTTGTCCCGGGGGAGGTTAGAGAGAGACTGTGCCAAGACCCTCTTACTCTGAGACTCTCCCCTGCAGCTAATCCCTGCTCTGCAGTCAAACTTGTGGATTCCATCGGAGGACACCTTCCCATCCAGTCACAAGGCAACAAAACCATGTGACCTCAACCCGTCACTGCTGAAGGGAAACCGTGTGCAGTTCCTGAACATGCTCCCCAGAATCATCTCCAGGGTTCTGTGGTCACGAGCCCGCAAGTGGCAGAGCTGAGATTTAACTCAGATCCCTTTGACTCAATGAGATGTCTTTCAAGCAGCTGAAAAAAAACCAAAAACCATGTAACAAGGAAGCATATGAAATAGCCAAGGATCCTTCTAGGATAGCTTAAAGAGCTGGGAGGAGGTCTGTAAGAAAGGGCAGCCCTGCTGGCGGGAGAACCTCAGGGTTCGGGGCTTGTTCTGCCAGGCGGAGTGGCCACTGCCACGTCAGCATCACATTCTGAGCACTCTTCTTAGGTAACCCAGTGGGAAGTGCGGCACGATTGCCAAGATTATCAAAATGATTTTGGTGAAAGAAGGTGAAAGGTAACTGACTGAACATGAGAAGTTTCAGTGATGATCAGGAAAAACAGGAAGACCCAGAACGTGGATGAGGCTCCCCACCTGATAGGTGCTCCCTGCTCCTCCCCCTCCCTGCCCATCTGCACACAAAGGCACCTGCAAAGGAGATTAGCTAGATGGCCAGGCTCAGAGCTCACAGAGGGCCGGGCAGAGTTGTTGCCATTACTTGCAAACCTGTTCTCTGAAGCAGGATAATTTCATGAGCCAGAATAAATCCTTCCCGTGACAATGAGTAATTTTTATGGTCTTTCTGCAGCCATCTAACTAATTGCACAGCTCACGTTTTACAATTTCCCTCCCCCATCAGTGCTAGAGTAGTAGTTAGCCTCTTCTCCCTCGAATCTATTCAAAATCCTTAGAAGGGGGAAACACCCATGGCTGGAGGCTATGCCGCTCAGCCACCCTCCGACCCCTTTCTCGTGTTGTTTCCCGGTCCTGTGTGGTTAAATCAGCCAGTGGAGGTTGGGAGGATGCACGTTCTCCGAAATGGTTAGGACCTAATGGAGGCCCAGTGAGCCCTCCCCACCCCCATCCCTGCCGTTGCTTTTTTACAAATGTATTTCATCAAACTTCTCTAAGTGGGCTAGCTTTGAAGGAGATAGAAACTCACAGACGTGGAAGCGGGAGGGGAAGACGGAGTCCTAAACAAACAGGCACCTGCGGGTGAGGGTGAGATGAGGATAGCTTAGCTAGACCGCGGGGCTCAGTGGGGATACTGGAAAAGGATGTCCTTACTCTCCCGGTGGTCAAGGGAGGTGACGTTTGAAGTGAGTCATGAAACTGAGTAGAAATTCACCGAGGAGGAAGTCCAGCAGAACAGCACATGCCGTGACGTGCACCAGCCGTACAAGCTGCGGGGCCTGCAGGTACCGCAAATGCTCCTGCTAGCTGGCGGCTGCAATCCGAGGCTGGCGACAGACACAGAAGTTTGGCAAACATCAATGAAAGCCCTTTGTGATAACCAACTGGTTACATAGAACTTAAAGAGTATCATATATTTTATTATCACTTGTAAATTCATTACACATTTTTTGTATCAGTGACATTCATGGTAAACTCATGTTTGTATATAAATGTGCTTTTTCTCCCCCGGAGAGCCTGCTGTTAAACGTCTACCAGCACATCGCTGGGTTCAGAGAAGGGAGACTTCAGACTGGAGTAGCCAGGGAGGGCTACACTGATAGAGGAGGTGGGACTTCGGTGGGGGAGACTGGGCTGAGGGACGTCGCACAGTATTGCCCTCTGGAAGAACAGCGTGAGCAGAAGCACAGAGGTTGGAAAGGCCCCGTCTGTGCAGGCAGCCGCGAGGGGCCTGGGCTGCTGGGACGGAGGGGGCGATTGGAGCTGTGGGAGGTGACGCTGGACCGGCTGGGAAGGGCTGGGTTCCGGAAGTCAGCGCAAGTGAGGCAGAGAAGCCCGCGTGCGATTTAGCAGGCAGCAGGGAGCCAGCTCCCACTCTTCCGAAGGGTTGTGATGAGAAGCGAGCAGTGATTTAGGGGATGAATAGGGCCACAGTGTTCAGGATAGACTGGAAGAGGGAAAGACTGGCCCCGTCCCTCCGGAAGGCAGAGCAGAGATGCGGAGGAACTCAGGCTGCAGGGATGAGGTAATGCACCCTCGGCCCCCTCCTGCGCCCACTTTCTCTCCTCCTCTCCCTCAGCCAAGCTCAGCCACGGCCCCCTCCCCAGGCCTTCCCTTCCAGCCGCCGTTTTCTCTGGGGTCTGTGATTAATTCTCTCTTTAAAGTATCTGGTGATAGATCCAAGGGGCATTTCATAAATCCTGCCTCGTTATGTGAAGCCCACTTTAAAAACTTCCTTTTGTCTAGATCGATTATGAAATAATAAAATCTGACCTGAACCTAAGCCTACATCTTCACTTTCTCCAAGAAAGGGATTCAGTGATGATCAAAAAAATCCTAAGGAGAGAAATGATTCTGTAGTTATGGCGGCCCAAGAAGTAAGTGGCTAAATCTGCATTATTAAATGTTCTTCGAAATCAATTGTATGGATTTCTTCTCTCTTCATTCTCCATATTTGTGTGTCCTGCTCTCATACACATACACACAATCACACATGCACACAGACTCCCAGCATTTAGCAAAATGTCAGTTGGCTGTCTAGAGCATTGATGCTCCTTTTGGCCTGGGCTACTGAGAAGAAGGATGCTCAAAACAAGGTGGTAAAACAAAAAAGTCAAATATTGGCCATTTACGGTCTTTTCAAGATTGCTGGTCGATTTTCAGGCCACCGTGTGGTACCTAAATCATGGTCCTGTTCAGGAATTACATTTGCTCTGCTTGTTTAAATGGTCCAGTCCTATCCCTGATGCCGTCTGAGTGAGGACAATGTCTGGCTAGTAACTCCATGGCCCCAGCACAGCGCCATTATGGTCTTTGGGTCATGAGATGGGGGTGGTGGCCATGGTGTCAGCCAGGCACACATGGCTCCTTCGACTTGCTGGTCTCTTATCTCAATGTCGACCTTTCTGTTGCCAAGGACATGGTTGGGCAGGTGCAGGGAAGATACTCTCACCCCTGAAAAAGAAAAAGTATCCAAGATGAGTAATATTCTCATATCTCTTTCCTTTAAAAATATGACCTATTGCAAAAAAAAAAAAAAAAAGTCCCAGGATTTTATTTTCTTCTCACATTTTCTTATCTAGAAGCCACCAGCATAGGCCCTTAAACACGTTCGCATGTGTGCGCACGTACCCACAATATTTCTGTCCCACCTTCAAAATGTCATCCCTACAGAGGTGTCCACCCAAATTCCTCAGACACTTCTAATGGCTGCTTTCCTGCCCTCTTCCTCCTAATTCCTTGTCGACAACCCAGCGGGCCTGGCTCCCTAATATTTCTCCCTACCAAGGACAAAAATAAAAAGTCATAAATGCCAGAAGTGCCTGGGGGCTAAGTTAGCTCCTTCTTGTGGGCGGCTTTTGTGCCGGGCTCTGTCTGGCATCTGATACTCAGCGGTGTGGTCGGTCTGAAGCACACTGAGGCCCACGTCCAGTGACTGAAAGCCTGTCAACCCCCGGCAGCTGGCAAGCCCTTCTTTCTCGCACTGAGTTAGGCACTGAGAGAGTCAAAGAGTGTGGGGTCCGTTTCCTGCTCTCAAAGGGGGGGGGCGCTAACATGCAGCAGCATTCGGGAAGGACCCAGTGCTAAACTGGGGGCCTTGCTGGGGGGACAGGGCCGCGCCATCCACAAGGGCTCGACGCGGAGTCAGAAGTTGGCTCTTCGCGTCTCCCGTGTCCCCTCAACACACAGACCCCCAGACTCTCTTGCACAACTCCAGTCCAGTCACTCCTTGGCCCGTATGAGAATTTCCTAAATTGGGAATTCAGTAAAGATTCAACATTAGTGTGGGAACAGAGGGACTAGGGTTGTATTTCACGGGTCACAGAAGACAAGGTATTCTGGGTCCACTACTCACGGTTCCAGCTACGAGGCTGTGCTTCTACTCCGACCACGTGAATGAACTAAAGACACGGGACCCTGACGGCCAGCAGGGCTGAAAGCTGAAGCACGGGGTTTGATTGGGTCGTCTTGCTTTCGGCTGAGTTGTTGGTTGGTTTTAATTTACTGTCAAAAAGTCCTACACTTCTTTCAATTTGTGACAAATAGATTTTAAAAATACCCACTTTTCAGCTGTTCTTCAATATCAAAGATTATCATCAATGAATCTTTAGGGTCTGAATTAAAAAGTTAAAAAAGTTAATTTATTTCTTCATGCTGCCTCTGAATTAATTTTTTTTTCCAAAAAAGAGCCTACATCCAGAGGAAACTCTAATTCGGAAAGACACCTGCACCCCAGTGTTCACAGCAGCACCATTTACAGTAGCTGAGACATGGAAGCAGCCTAAGTGTCCATCAACAGAGGACTGGATAAAGAAGATGTGGTGTATTTATACATGGAATACTATTCAGCCATAAAAAAGAATAAAATAATGCCATTTGCAGCAACATGGATGGACCTAGAGATCATCATACTAAGCGAAATAAGTCAGCCAGAGAAAGACAAATATCATATGATGTCACTTATATGTGGAATCTTAAAAAAGAGATTCAGTCCTCAGTTTTCTCTGGGTAGCACCATGGTCAAAACTTGGAGGGTGATGGCACAGTTCCTTAGTCATGTGTAGATGTGTGTGTGTGTGTGTGTGTGTGTGTGTGAGCATCACGTGAACTCCGACTATTAACTAGTAAATGAGCACAACTGTAAGAAAATAATAACAGGTTTCATTTACTGAGTCCTGACTTCTTTCCAGGCAATGCACCAGGCAAAACATGGACCCTACCGACAAAGCCCTGGGGTCGGGACTCTCAGTACCCTCACTGCCGACAAGGAAATCAGCACGTGGCTCGCGGAGACAGAGGAGTGTCCGTCCAGACTCACTGCGCTCACGCATTCTGCTCTGCTGCCTTCGTGCTTCTAGCCTGTATTTTTCTGCAGTGAGTGTAGCAGACCTGACGCACGGATTTTGAAAGATGTCTTTTTTATCTCTAATATTTAATGAGGTTATACGTGCTCCTCATGGAAGTCTTTGACCTTCACCACACGCAGAGGCCACTGACTGTGCCAGTGGGTTCTCCTGCTCCAGACATCCTCCAAATACTTTTAATTTGTTAGGAGAAGTACCAGAGGAGAGCCCGCAGAAGCATCAGGAATTTCCAAGGGCTGGTCCTACCCACGGCCAGGCCTGGCTTACGCATTAGGGATATCTCATTATCTGGAAAATCTCACTGTCTCCCACAAAATATGGTGGAGAGGAATGTGGGCAGAAAACCAAGGAGGTTCTTACCTCCAGGAGGCATCATCGTAGCTGTACCAGCAAGGGTGAGATCCTGCCCTTCTTGTCCCTCCTGTCCCTTAGATCTCATTTCTGCCTATGACTTCATGTGACCTTCATGATAAGATTTGTAGAAAAAAAATTTAAAGAAAATGTGGTAAACTAAGAGAACTCCCTAAGAACACCTTCTAGTCCCCAGGCAGATGGCACATTCATGTGACACAAACCAGTGACCCAAGACTTCAGAGAAAGGGCAAGCACGACCATCATTCAGATGGAGAGCGCTGTAGCACCTCGAGCATCCAGCTGCTCACCACACCACCGCTGCCATCAGTGCTACGAGAGCAAGTCAAGCCTCTTTCCCCACGAGACCGTTGCCATGGGCGCCATGCTAACAGAATGTACTAGAAACAGTTCCTTCATTCTAACAGCTTGCCTGGTAAAACAGGCAGGGCGTGTGAGGGCAGGATAAACGAACTGAAAGCGGATGTAAAGGCATGGAGCGCGTGTGAGAACAGGCACTCGCAGCGCCTGAGCGCTGGCCCATTCTCTCCAGGGGCTCGTGCTGCGCCTGCTGAGTGCCCAGCTGCACCCCACGCCCTGGGGACACAGTGTCTGTCCCTAGGGAGCCAGAGTCAACTTTTCCAAAACCACATCTTACAGAGGAGGAAACTGAAGCCCAGAGAGGTTAAGTACCACCACCAAAGAAACGAGACTAATTAGTGGTAGAGTTAGAACCAGGGTGCCCATCACCCGGTTGTCTACACTCGAGGCTGGGACTAGGACACGAACTTGGGGTTCAGATCTGGGTTCCAATCCTGGCCCTGTTACCAGCTGGTTCTAAGAAGCACCCCCACCTCCCCCTTCTCCAGATCGCACGCTTGTTGGCTGCCTCCGGGGGTGAGCCAGGTGAGCCTCTGTGAGCGTCTGCTCTGGAGCTCGGGAATATTTCACAGAGATGTTTCCTCCGACAGCTTTATGGCCAGTCTTGGCTCAGAGCCTTGAACACACTCATCATGTGATGAAGCAAGAATGTCATCCTGCCGGCTATCAATAAACCACGTGGGCACCCCCCCACCCCACTGGCACCCCGCCCACACTCCCCCTTCCCCTGCAGCCCGCTGCCTCCCCCCATCCCAACCAGGTCCAGATCGTCTCATTAGGAAGTGACAGCCAGCAGGATTCATCGATCCTGATCAGAAGCGTGGCCAGAGCTTGTCTTGCAGACACTTACATTTTGGGTTAAAAGCTAGAGTTTCGAAAGGACAAAAGCCGCATCTAAAGGGAAACCAGGGAGCATGTGTGAGTCCAAGCTAGAAAACCCACAGGATGGCCAGCAGAGGACCACGACAGACCCTGCAATTTTTCTTGCCTGCTCTCTGGAGTCCAGCCCAGGGGACCCACCCGGGCTCTCCGTGCCTGGGGGAAGAGCAGGTTTCCCTGAAGAAACTGCCCGCAGGGATGAGTTTCTAGGATGCGGGCTGAAGTGGCTGCCCCTCTGCTGACTTCTCACCATCACTTGGAGAGACACCAAGCGGGAGCAGGGAAGGTTTGGAGGCCGTACCACAGCACTTTCCTAGCACTGCCATCAAAATCACATCTCCCTGCCTACCCCTTCCCACCGCTTGCCCATTCCCCTGGTCCAGGACACAGGCCCTTCCAGGGATGGAGGAAAATATGATTCTCGAAAAAAAAGCAGGAAAAGATAAAGAGCATAAAGTGTAAATTGGGAGAAGGGAGTCAAAAGGTACAAACCTCCAGTTTAACATAAAACAAGCCCTGGGGACATACGGACAGCATGGCGACGACATTGATAAGACTGTATTGAAAGTTGTTCAGAGAGTAGGTCCTAAGAGTCCTCGACACAAGAAAAAAAATTTTTTTGGAACTCTGTATGGTGCCTTCATGTGGTGATCATTTTGTAATAAACTCAAGTATCAAGTCATTCTGCTGTACACCTGAGACTGATACAATGTTTATGTCAATCATGCTTCAATAACACACCAAATAAAAGCTTTTTAATTAAAAAAATACAAACATGGAGAGCTCTCAGAAAATCACTGTATGCAAATATTGCTGTTAAATGTGGTAAACACTAGAGCTTTCTGTCTTCTTATTGGGTGGCAGTAATAATAAAGAATACTCCTGTGTACTTACATCTAGCTGTTGACATTGTATTTATAAAGTAAAATAATCAAATGTATTCCCACCTTCCCTGTTCTCTTAGTAGAGATACTCTAAGATCATAAAAGCAATAAAATTATATTTTTTTCAAAAAAAAAGAAAAGAGGACAAAGCACATTCGTACCCAGGAAGGGGACAATGCAACAATATGGGGGTGGCGGGTGTTGAGCTGTTGAGTGGGTGACAGAGGTCGAAAGGATGGTAAAGTGCAGAGATGCCAAGATCATTCACTTCGCAGCACTGTCCTGAACTCAAGCTCCTCCACCACGGTCTCCTAACCAAGCAAATGCGCCTCATGTCCTTCATGACCACCCTTAAAAGACCTGATGTAGCAGTGACGTGGTTTGAAAAAGACTGAATTGGGAGTTGAAGGAGGACGTCTGGACTCCCAGCTCCCTCAGTCTGTTTCCTCCGGGGCCCTGGGCAGCTTCCCTCACTGCTCGGTGTGCTGATCTGTAACTTGGAGATGATAATGCAACCCCCCACTCCACCCCGTGGTTACTGTTTGAAGCAAAGGAAATGGCAGATTTGAGAGAATGCCTTGTTCACTGTAAAGCACTGTCCACGTTTCTGTCACTGTTATTTCCTGTCCATTTTCCGTCTGCTTGCATCCTGTTGATGTAACTGTGGGGTTCCAGTCCGTCTTCCACGTAGATCACGTGCTCTTTGTGGGAGGGACCTGTATTTGCCTTCGGCTGACTGGTGCTCACTCAAAGTTCCTGAATGAATGAGTGCCTAAGGAAGGATGGGCAGTCACGGGCTCCTGTCCTCAGCTCATACCCGGCTGCGCTGGGTCAGCCCGCAGGCTGACCAGCTGGATGGGGTTGTGCCGGGCCAGGGGCCAGCAGAATGTCTTTGCTCTGACTGCCCATCTGTTCTGCCACTGACGCCAGCACTAAACTTAGCCAAAGTGACTCATGAACACAGGGCCGCCCCAGGCCCCACAAGTGATCTCAACAAGCCTCGTGGCCACAGCCAGCCTCTCTCTCCATCTCCTCATCCCTTCTCCAAGCTCACTGGGCCAGTCCTGGGGCTGCAGGGCTGGGAGGCAGAGCTGATAGGAGCGGCCGCCCCACGTGGACACTCTCCCCTCCCAATCTGTGATGCCTGAGACAGAGGTTATATCAAAAAGCATTAGTGAGCGTTCAGTGGCTCCCTCGGAGAACCACTCCCCAAGAGGAGGGCGTCCTTAGGGGCGTGGCGGTGCCGATTCAGCCACCATGAGATGAGGCGGGGAGGGAGCACCTGGAGCTGGAAACACTTCGTAAGTATAGGCTATTTGTTCATTCGGTGTCTCAGTCCTGCATTCAGTACGTCTTCTCAGTGCTCCAGCATCCATGGGGGTGCAGAGCAAAATCGCAAATAAAAAGAGGCCATGGCTGCTTAAGTGGGCAACCAGAGACGTCCGGGCACATTTATTCTGGTCTGAGTCACCGTGCAGCGAATCTGAGCTTCACCACCTTGTACGTTTGCACGGAGTGCACAGAGAGTGCGGGAGGGAGGAAAACAGCGAGAAAGCGGTGAAGCTTTGACTGAGGTTGGATGGAGAAGAAGAAGAGGACTGCGAACACGTTTTGCTC
Source organism: Camelus ferus (assembly GCF_009834535.1). NCBI lineage: Eukaryota > Metazoa > Chordata > Mammalia > Artiodactyla > Camelidae > Camelus > Camelus ferus. Next base: position 17,520,678 of record NC_045729.1, on the reverse strand, counting down.
CACGAAGGACGTTTGATCCTTTGAAATCGGAAAGGCTCTCTCTGAAAGGAGTCCAGCGCACGCCATCCACCGCACGTCGGCGGCAGGGGCTCCCTGCCCGCAGCGCAGTTCACACCGCTCCACGGCGACCGCGCTGTCCTTCAGGGAGGCGTGTGCCTGCCGACATGATCAGTGCCTTTCCAAGACTCTCCGGATGCTTCTTGGAAAGCAGAGACCTCTCAGTTTCACTGTGGCGTGGAGGGGAGAAACTAAGAGCTGTGAATCACAGGCTGGGGTTTATGAGCTTCATGTGGTACACAGAGCGGGCCAGCACATCCTCTCCCTTGGCCATGCGGACCACTGTCTCCCTTGCTCGGCACCCACCGCGGCCCCCAGAGACCACACAAGTGGGTCTCCTTTCTCCTCACAGGGGCTCAGAGACAGTCAGATGTGGGGAGGAGCCCAGGCTTGGTGTCTTGGACCCGAAATGCTATTTTACTGTGATGTGGTTATCAGACCTTTTGGTTCTCACTTTTCTTATTTGCATAAAATCTGCATAGAAGATCCTGGCTCACTGTCCCACAGAGAGTAACACTAATTAAGGAGAATTTTTTACCTTTTTCCAGCTGGTTCACAGTCTAAGGGCAAATGCTTCGTACCACCCAATAATCCATGAATAGAGTGTGGATTATTCAGTTGGATGACCAGAGGGATGGGGTCGGGGGTGAGGACTTCCTTCTTTTTCTTCTCTTGTCTTCCTCCAACCAAACAATCGCTCTGGGAAGTGGCTTCCTGCTGAAGGGATCTGGTCCCACTCCTCCAGGCTTAGGGGAAAGGGTGGGAAATGGGATCCAGGCATTAGCCCCTGGCCTCACTCCCCAGCCCCCTCACACCTCACAAAGGGGGAAGCAGCACCTGCAAAGCTGTCCTCTCTCTCGCTCCTCTCTCCAAGTTTCTTCTTCCAAGACCCTTTGGTGTCTCTTACCCCTTCCCCTGTCCAGGGAGTGCCATCCTTCCAACAAAATAACAAAATCCCCATCCTCCAGCCTTCTTGCACCTGAAACATCCTCTCCGTCCCGATGACTCTGTCTAGTCCCCATCTCTGTGGCTTTGATACAAAGAAGAAGCGTGGTCTGGTCTCCAGGGGGTAGGAAGCGGTGGGGTGGGGAGGGAGCTCTGGAATATGCTTGAGAGCAGAGAAAGAGGAATGGGGGCGAGAGGCTTAACTCCGGGCGGTGACTGTTTTTCCCCTTAAAGGATCAGAAACAGCACGTTATACCCTGACGAGGATTCATGTCATTCCGAAGACTCTTGTGAGGAATTTGTGTTCGTTTTACTAAAGGGGTACGTGCCCCCTCCCTGCCCGGTGCCTCATTACACAGTCTCCTCACCTTCACTGGCAAGGAGCAGCGTCTTGCCCAGATCAGCTCCCCCTGAGCACCCAAGCGCCTCCCGGGACCGTGGTAGGGGAGGGAAGCCCCTCTTCGTCTGCCTACGTATAAGCGTGGCTCTGGGCTTTGGGGAGGTGACGGATTTTAAACCCAGGAAGCGGCCCTCTGCGTTGCCAATGAGCTCCCAGCTGACGTGGAAGGGGCCCACCTCAGGCCCGTGCTCTGCGAGCACTGATGAAACGGATCCCTCCACCGTCCTGTGGGGAGCAGCCCCTGAGTCTCAGGTGATGGAGGAGAGGGCGGAGATGCTGCCTGGACCATTCCAAGTTTCAAAGAGCATGCGTTTTCCTATAGTCACTGCTTCAGACCAGACCATATCCATACCCAAGACCGTTCACAGAGAGCTATGAAACTGATAGGCATTCATTCTCCAAGCAGCTACTAAGGGCCCACCGCATGCCAGAACGTCTAAAGTGCTTTCATGGGCAGCGCAGGCAGTGAGGGGCGTCTACGCTGTGGCCCGGCAGGTGGACTGGAGTGTTCAGGGAAGTCTTCCTAACACGGTGGGAACGGACGTTCCGTGTAGAAGAGGAGTAAATTTCACTTCCCCAAAGTCGTCAAGGGCCTGAGCACCGAGGCCCCGGGGTACTCACCTTTCATTGGTTCTCGGTCCTGAAACCCTTTGTTGGATGGTTTCCTGGCTTTGGACCATGGAGGAGAGGCACCGGGCCAGCAGGATGACAGCACTGGACCGGAGGCTGCCCCGGGTGTGGCCCTGGCTCCGCCACTGGCCAGCCTGTGACTGCCGGGCAGGTGCTTTCTCTCCTCCAGCACAGATCAGGAGTCAAACCCGAGGACCTACGGACATCACTCCTGAGATTTTACCCTAAGGCATGTTTTCTCAAATGCATCACTGGTGACATTTTGAACTGGATAGTGTTTGCTGTGGAAAGACATCCTGTAGGTTGGATGTTTAGCTGCATCCTTGGCCTCTACCCACGAGAGGACAATAGCCACCCTCCCAACAACTTGTGATCATCGAAGTCTTCAGACGTCACCAGACGTCTCACCCCCAGCCGGATGTCAAAAGCAAGATGGTTGCTTGAGTAGCCAGGTCTGCAGCAGTATGGTTTATAATAGTAAAAAATATTTAAACTGTTGGCATCAACAGTAAGAGAGGGTTAGAAAGTTATGATACATTCATTTGATAGCATATTATGTAGTCATTAGAGACAAATATATGAAATTATATATAGAGAGAGTCATAAAATTGCATTAAATGTAAAAGCAGAACATTAAATTATAAGTACATAATGCAATTGAGTGAAAACGCTCTGTTGTAATCTGAGCATTAGAAAGAAGCTTGAAAGTCACCCAGCCAGACGACGTGCTTTTCTGATTCTCAGATCCCTTTGGAGATGTCCTTCCCTAGGGGGCACACATCCCCCGTGGGACCCCTCTGTATTACTTTCCTGTCACTGATGCAAGAGATCATGAGAAACTTGGAAGCTAAAGACAACAGAATAGTCTGGAGCTAGAAGTCTTAAGTCAACATGTCTGCAGGCAGGTCCTCTCTCCCTTCCTTGGCTCTGCCAGTTTCTGGTGGCTCCTAGCATCCCTTGGCTTGTGGCTGCATCACCCCAGTCTTGGCTTTCTCCCCTGTGCCTGTGTCCCATATTTCCCACTCCTTTCTCTTATCAGGGCACCAGACATTGGATCTGGGACCTCCCTAAAGCCAGGAGGATCTCATCTCGAGATCCTTCACTTAACTCCATCTGCAAAGACCCTGTTTCCAAATGAGGCACCTTCACAGGTCCTGGGGCTTAGGATGTGGACGTATTTTTTGGTGGTGATGGGAGGGGGTGTGCATTTGAACCCACAGTACCTTCCACTGATGAGCTGCTCATTTCTCCCTGCAGTGGGGTCTTCCGTTCTCCAACAGCTTGGAAGGAGAACGTCCTTCTTCACGTTGTATCAACACCCTCACACATGCACAATCATTAGATGCGCGAGAGAAAGGTAAGCAGTCGGAGTAGTTGGATGTTGAGACTCAAGGATTTGGTTTTCTTGAGCAACACATTTTTCTAATTAAAAACAAAAAAGCCTGCTTTATCCTTCCTCCGAGGATCCAGCCACAGAGCATATGTGAAAGAGTTTAGTACAAATGAACTTAGCAAACAAACCAGCGTAAGGACCCATGTGGAGGACGTCACCCTCATCTTGCCGGGGCTCACCTGTTTGGTACTCTCTACCTGATGGATAAGCCTGCGCTTGGAGCATTAGCAAAGGAGGCCATGTGAAGGTGGAGGCAGAGGTTACAGTCGTGAGGCCGTGAGTCAGAAAATTCCTGGAGCCGTTGGCAGCAAAAAGAGGCAAGAAGGATTCTCCCCTGGAGCCTTCAGAGAGAACCTCGATTTCAGACCTCTAGCCTCCAGAACTCCAAGAGAATACATTTCTGCTCTTTGAAGCCACTGAGTCTGTGGTCATGCATCCTGCAGCCCAGGGAAACCAACACCCTCACTAACAAAACATGGCACATTGGTGGAGAATTTCAGTCTCACAAAACTACGCCGACACATAGTCACCGAAAGGCACCCATCTGGGTTTCAGAGAGACCCACGTTTGAGTCTCAGCTCTACTGCTTTGTAGCTGAATGTCCTTGGGCAGGTGGCCAGCTGCTCAGATCACAAGCTCCCTGGCTGCAGAAGGCATTCCTTCCTGGGGTGTTAGGAAGAGCAAATGAGCTGAGGTCCAGGGGCTAAGTTACTTCACCCTTGCTCTCAACCTCCTCTCCTCTGCTTCCTGCTCAGAAAGCTCTGGTGGGCCCTTCCGGTGATCTACAAAGTCAAGCCCAAACTCCATCGTGTATGTTTAATACCCCTCACATCTGGCCTGCTACTCACCCACCTGCCATTCCAACCGTATTTTTTTCTACCACCTCTTCCCGAAGAACCTCCACTTTGGGCACTTGTCCCTGAACCAGCTGTCTGCCTGTCTCCCCAGATCCTCGCACATGCTCCCCATCCATGCACCCCAGGCCAGCTCCACCCCATCCTCCTCCTCCCTCGAGCGTCCTTCCTGCCCCACTTCCTGTGTTCCTGGGGTAGGGCACCCAGCCATCCAGATCCCGCCGTAGAGCAGTCAGCGTGGGGGGACAGAGAAGACAGAAGTGATCCGTTTCTGGGGCCCTCAGTCCCATGCCCTCCCTTCACACACCCTCTCATTGTCCCCTAACTTGCTTTTTCCAGGTATTAACTTACTCTGAACAACTCCGCCACCACCACCACCACACAGCACACTCACGCCGCAGTGTGAGACAATGATCACAGCTTAAAGTATTACCTCCCACGGGGGACTCAAAATCCTAAACCTAAATAATGACTTTCACGCATCATCAAACACGGAGATGCGATGTCCCAGGGGGAGACAGGAAGGCCTTTCTTACATCACAGCCCGGCTGCCACCGCCCAGGGTGGGCCTGCTGCTGGGGCGGGTGTGTGGCCTCCACTTCCAGCCCTCCCACCCCACCTCCACCTCTGCTGCCCGGTTTATCTGCCTTATTCTGAAATTTAGACCCCATCGGGTATTCCTCTCCATGACCCGATTTCTCTGCCCCCACCCAGCTTTTTTCTTCCTCTTTCTTCCTGCTACTTCAAGTTCTAATTGCTCCCTGGGGGGGACCATCCATCTTGCTCACTAGGTATTCAATTAGAGCGGACCTCAGCCGCCCATCTCCTCCCCCGCCGGCCCTCCCTTCCTCCCGCCCTCCCCGCCCCCAGTGTCACCCTTCAGGAAGCAATATATAACACTCTCCATCCACTACTGGCTACCCGCCATCCCCAGCCTCAGTTCCCATTAACCACGCCAAGGCAAATGAATAAATAAATCTCTACGGGGAAAGAGAGAGGAAGAGCTGGTTCAGAGCTAATGAAGGTCACTGCCAGCCAGGCCTCCCACTCCCGCTTCTAGGAAGCAAGCCCAGGCCCAGGGCGAGGGCTGCTCCCTGGGGCAGGAGCCCGGCGTGTGTCTGTCTATGGCGTGTTCACCTGGTCATTCTCTGTCGTAGCTCTGCGTCACGGCTGGCCCTCGTTTGGTCCTCATACACCGCAACGGCTTAGGGGCAGAAAGGCACGGCGCCCCTTGTCCTGACACACAACACCTGCTGAGACAGCCAGTGAGATGGCGCGCCGTGTGTGCCCCTGTGGTGAAGCCGGCCACTGCAGGCGGGCCGACGGGCCCTGTCGTCACTTCAGGGATGGAAAGCATCCCGCCCAAGACCAGAGAGGACGGCGAGCCAGGCCTGAGCATTCCCGTTCTGATCTCTCTTCACTGGAAAGGAATTTGAATCTCCATCAGATTTCTCAGAGAGGGGCACACGCGCCTCTGGGAACGCCTGGCTTCGTGCCAGGGAGCCGTGAAGCCACCGGATAAAGAAGATGCTTTTTCCCAGATGGTCAATTTTACTTGATTGGAGGTAATTTGAGGCGTAATTTCGTATTAATAATATGAATCTCATTACAATATTTATAACATACACATGCATATGTTATACATAAATACATGTATATATTAGGAAATAGAAAAAAATTTCATGTTTGCTTTTATGCGGCTCTACAACCACTTTTGAGTGACAGAAGCCAATCTGAACAATGTCTTGAGGGTCAGCGGACGCCGACCTGTCATTCAGAGTGTTCCTGCTAGGGACCGGGTGGCAGCACTCGGCCACGCCCTTTGAGAACCCAAAGAAGAGGCGGAATGATGCCAGGAAGGAGAGGGGAGCTGCCTTCAGTCACTTCTCAGGATTGACACTTGGGAGACACAGGAGTCGACGGTTACTGAAAACCTGCTATGCTCCTCATGCTGGGATAAGCGCTTCATAAGGATTTTCTCTTTTTCATCCACATCGCACGCACACACACGCCTCTTTGACGTCGGTGTGATTACCTCAATTTCAGAGACGGGGAAGACAGGGCTTGGAGAGGCAGCCAGCACCCTGGAACCTGGGACTTACTGATTCTGAAGCCTGAGCTTGTTCATAAAACCAACGGTTGTCAAATTGCCTCCGTAAGAGAGGCCCCTTTAATACACCATCCTTCCTCTTGGCGCTTCTATATGATATTAGGTTTTTAAAAATCTTACAACTAATACTTGGGGCTCATGAATTTGGAGCAAGCTTGCATTATCCATGCAGAAGGATGACAGAGCTTCCTGGGTCCACGTAAGGAAGCGATCACATGCTTTGACCGTGGAGACTTCACATTGGAGCCTAAATTTTATTCTTTCTTCTCTAGCCCCTCACTTCTGAGAATAATAGATGTGAATTATTCTATATTTCCAAGGAGATGTCGGAATCTCCTAGAGAAAAATCAAAACCAAGCTGCTCTGCGAATAAATCTACGGTGAATGAGTGAATTACTATAACCATTCTAGGTTCATTTGTTAACGTTGCCTCGTCCTTCAGCCGCGCTCTGACTTGCTTTAGAGGACCCACTACCTTCAACCCTGGAGGGCTTGCCTGGCATTGAGTTCACTGGTGTCCCTGTCCCGAAAGAGCAGAGACAGTCTTGCTCTCTTGCAGAATTGCACATGGAGACACTGGGATGCAGAATTCAAATGAGTTATTGATTGAATATGAAATATTCAGATTGATCCACACATAAATCTTAAAACCGCAGAGAGCTCTAAGAGAACAGGTTTTCAAAAGTTGATGAGACACTCCCCTATGACATGGAGAACTTAAGTCTAATCAGGCTTCTGTCTCCAAACTCTTATCAAAGTAGAAGTTCTGCAGCAAGCTGTGCACAGCCCCAGCGTGCTGAGCAGAGGAGGCTTAAAACACAGGGAACATTTGTGATGTGCTCTCAGGAAGCCCCTCCTCCTTGACATGATGTCCTCCTCACTGGCCTTCTGGCGGTACTTGGCAGGCCCACATGCATTTCTTTGGGCTAATACATTGCTTTTTCTGGAACAGGTGCAATGGTGACGACAAGAGTGGAGACTGGGCAGTTCTGGTAAGACCAGTGAAGAACGAGCAGTCCAGAGCTTGAGACCCTGTGAAGGCAGGCTTGGGAGAGGACGTTCTGCCAGGCAGGTAGAAGTCTGACAGCACAGTGAGGCTGCTGGGCTCTCAAGGAAAGGGAGAAGAATAGAGAATTGTGTGTGTGTGCACGTGTGTGTGCGCGTGTGTGTGCGTGTGTGCGTATGCGTGTGTGTGTGCAGGGAAGGGGACTCTCTAAGAGAAATTTCCCCAGCCAGGCTACCCAGCAGAGCTTGGAGGAGGGCCAGTGATGGCTACTATTTCCCCTCTGATCCACTCCACCTCCATATTCTATCTCCTCCCAACCATATGTGGAATAGTTGGAAAGCATTTTGGATAGCTTTCAGCATCACTGGGCACGCTGGAGAACTAGTCTCCCCAAAACAGACAGCCTCAAAGGATAGTTGGGCCTGGAACAGAACTGAAAGTCAAGAGGCCTTGTTTCCATTCTGGCTCTGCCAGTACGAGGTGGATGGTCTTAGCATCTCTGTGGCTTATCGTTCAGTGTTGAACTGATTCTCTCAGTTCCCTGGAAGCACCTCAATTTGCTATTGGTCCCTGTGTCTTGGAGTTACATATTCAACCAGATCAACTCTCTTTAGCTGCAAGCAATAGCCAGTAAACCGTATAGTCTCTGAGTGTGTGTGTATGTGCGTGCATGTGTGTGTGCGCGTGCACATGCATGCATGCGTGTGTGTGTGTGTTCATGCATAAGGAGCAGATTGGGGAGACAAATGTCATCTCCTCTGTTCATTTGTACAGTAAACAAACTTGTAGAGCATTGGACACTAAGTCAGTCACGCCTTGCAACTAAATCTTTGCGATCTTGAGGAAATATATATATAAACGAGCATAAATTGGGGCACTCACAAGATCATGCGAGTGAGTGTGCTATGAGGACACAGGTAGAGGACATTTACCATAGGCAGGGTGCAGTGAGAACGTTACCCGAGAAGACGGTCTGGAAAAGTTGTCGTTTGAGAAAGGAAAGGGAAAAGGTCACGCTGGGTATAACTTGGCTCCAACATCCCTTTTCCCTCAAGTAGAAAAGAAGTTGGCTCAGTAAAAGCAGAGTCCTCACTGTGCCCCTATAAATGGGCTGAGATCTTTCCCCAAAGCGTAATTATGCATCGGACATTCTCTTACTATATTTATGTGGGAAAGAAAGAAAGCGATTCACAGCCTCCCCAGTTCCTTTTCTTGCTGCTCTCCGTTTGTCTTTGTTGCTGGCATGTTATTTCACTAAAGAGGAATGTCCTATTTTTAAGAGGTGGCAGGCAGTATGTGGGCTGGAGGTTACACTAATACATTTCGACATGGAAAAAAAATAAAAGAAGACCTTCTCTTCTTTCCTTATGATAAAGAAAAGCCAAGCCAAGAATCTGGAAACTCACTGTCACCCCAAAGTGATGCGAAGGTCTTCAGGAGGGAAGAGGCGTCTTCAGAGGCACCTGAGCATGTGCCTGGCTGGGGGTGGGGAGTGGGGCCCCTGTCATTTTATCACTGCCCTGGACTCCTGGGAGCTCCCCAGTTCTCTCCGTGGCTGGATACGCCCTTTCCCCCAGAAGGTGATGCTTACATCCAAGTCCTCTGCCATGAGGCCGACCCCAGAGTCTTCCTGCCGTTCGATACACCTTTACTGATTATCTTCTACGTTCCAAGAAGCTCTAAGTATTAAAAATGTAAAGAATTCCACGATGAACAAGAACATGTTGCTTGTTAACATGTGTACAAGTCTGCTGGGGCTGATATAACGAAACACCACGGACTTGGTGGAGTGGGTGGAGAGTTAAACAACAGAAATTTATCTTCTCACGGTTCCAGTGGCTGGAAGTTCAAGGTCAAGGTGTCACAGGGTGGGTTCCTTCTGCGGCCTCTCTCCTTGACTTGTAAGATGACCACGACCGCCTTCTCGCTGTGTCCTCACACGCCCTTTCCTCTGTATGCGGGCACCCCTGCTGCCTGTGTGTGTGTCCAAATTTCCTCTTCTCCTAAGGACGCCAGTGGGACTGAATTAGGCTCCACCCTGACAGCCTCATTTTAACTTAACCACCTCTTTAAAGGCCCTGTCCCCAGATGCAGTCACGTTCTGAAGTATTGGGAGCTGGGGCTTCAATGAATGAATCTGAGACACAATTCAGCTCAAAAGACCAAAGCAGCTTCCTGTCCTCAGAAGAAAACAGACACTGTAAGCCAATTTACAGTAAAAAACAAAAAAGCTTCGGTTTTTGTAAAGGAGCAACCGATTGAAAGCATCTTCTGGCCAGAGTAGGTCCTTCAGACGCGTTTGCTGAAATGAGCTCCTCGAAGCGTCCGGGGAAATCCAGCAACGCCAGGCTCTGTTCCTGACTCCAGGAGAGAGCTAATTTTAAAGGCAGAGGTTGATTCCAGGCAGAAGGAGCAGCTGATGCAAAGGCACAGCGGTGGCAAGGTCCTAGTGCAAGAGTTGGGTGCACAGGGCGCTGTCTTACAGGGGAGGGTTAGGAGAGGAACAGACAATGTAGGCTGAGCCCAGAGGGTGAAAGATGGGGCACGTGGGCTGCGGATCCCGACTTCATCCTATTGCTCAACGGTGGGGTTGGCGCTTGGAGAAGGGAGACTGTTTTGACTTGATGATCTTGTTGTTGTGGACATACTCCAGAAGCAGCGGTGCAGAGAACTGGCCAGCCCGGGGAGAGGTGCAGACGTGTGGACGGGGACCCCACTGAGGAAGTGACCTCATGCGTCCGGCCGTTTCAGAAAGTGAGGAAGGCCTGGAGGTGGGAGCTGAGGCTGCCTTCGCCGCAGAGGTGTCTGGGCACCGCTCTCTTACTCTCTCAGAACACACAAATGCCGGGGAGGTCAGATCTGGGGAAAGGTCACTGGCCTGCAGGCACAGCACTGTTAGTTCCCTCGTACTTGAGCCAAAGCCACACTGAGGGCCGAAGGGAATGAGATCAGAGGCTCCCAAGAGCTACAGGGAGCCTCTCCAGCCGTGCTAGCTACTGGAGAATTAAATTACTTCTTGGAAAGGTAAGATATAGCTCCTCTCTCCCGTCATATTATTCCTGAAGGAAAAGCCTGTGCCTTCTGCTGGCTGCCTGGTATGTTCAACTCTAAGCACCAAGGTCACGTCCTGTGAATGGTGCTGGAGACCTTCCGTCCGAGCCATGAGGCAGGTGGGTCCACCTGCTGCAGCAGACGAGGCTCCTCCACCACTGGGATCAGAAACCTGCCTCCCGCGGGTGCACGAGCCAAACATTTTCCTGCTTCCAAAGGGCCATAGGATTTGGGGTTTTTTCTTGTAACTTCTCACTCCTTCGCTTAGCTTTTGCCAAAGACCTTTTACATGTCGAGCTAACGGCAGGTACTAGTGATATAGGATGACTCTGGCCCAAACCAGAGACGTTTTTTTGCTGTCTGATAGGGACCAGGCAAACATGTACAAATGGGTGAATTAAAATACTCTATGACACGTACCTTATTTGAACGGGGAGCTAAGGGGACCACAGTGGAAGAGCCACACCGGAGTGACTGCCGCCCTCAGGCAGAACATCCCAAGGTGTACAGGGCGTGATGATTGCCCCAAGATGCTGGGGCCAAAAGCATGGTTCCTGGGCTTGTATGGGCAGCAGGAATTCCTACAGTGAGTATTCTCTGGGTGAAGCCCTATTCAAATCTGGGGGTGTTTTCTTCCAATCATATCCTAATATTTCAGCTCAGTCACTTAAAATAACCACTCACCCAGACAACATGAAAAGACGTATATCCATTAGTCACTGACAAGCCATTAGTCACTCAAACGTCTATTAACTATCTCTTACCTAAAATGTGCTGCATCTGGGGACTGCGTGGGGGTAAAGAGGAAGTGAGGGAGAGAGTTAACTCTCTGGACTGTCAGGCATGATACTGGGAATAGGGCGTATGTTACATTATTTATTTTTGAAATGAAGGTGTTGTTACTAACTATTTTTATAGGTCAAGATACAGGTGACATGAGTCGCTCAAGTTCATACAGACAGCAATGGGCAGGTCACCGTCATTTCGATGCCCATGTCCAGTTCATCGCTCCCTGGCCCTCCGGCAGCAGCGCATGGCGTCGGTTTTGAAAGGAGAGGAAGGGAGAGGGAAGCACGCAGGTGTGAGGTGAAGCAGCAGCCCGGGCCTCTGAGCGGGAGGGGGGATGCCCGCCTCAAACCCCCCCACGGCTGACTTTTCCCTGCTGCCCGGAAGCCCACCCGGGAGCATGTCCGCACGCTGCCGCGTCTGTGGTCTTCCTGGGTCCGCTGGAGCCCCTTGCGTTTTATGTATCAACACGCTACTATTTTTCAGAGGGCCGCGCACGTTAGGATTATCAAAACAAACATCCATTTAAAAGAACTGAATTTATATCTTTCTGTTGTCATGAATCTTCTCGGTTAATGGATACTTAGAGGGCAGTTACTACTCTGTGTCGGGGACGATAACATTCTTGTCTCTTGGCATCAAACCAGGGTCCTCATTTTAGACTAGGCTGTGTGTCAGAGGACTAAAGAAATCGTCTGGTTCCCTCTGGTTAACATCTTTCAAGGTTATAGCTCATACAGCCTGCCTGCCAGACGCCATGATAAGAACTTTAACCGCTGCCTCACTTGAGCTTTATGGCAGCTCTGTAAGCGGGTAGCAGTATCATCCGCGTTTCACATGAGGCTGTCAAGGCTCACAAACATCAGGTGACCCACCCAAGGTCACACAGCTGAGCCCTTGAGCTGAGGTTTGGCCCTGCGCAGATCCCAGCCCCTAACCGCTGGCCTCCCTCCCCTGTGCGGTAAGCTGTGTTTCTGCCTCCTTTCTGCTGCCGTCTCAGACCCAGACTGGGGCTTCCTCCCGGAATCCAGCTTCATCTCACGGGTTTGAAAAAGACCCTTAAGCATATTCTCAAAAGGGACTATTCAATAAATTGGGAAATTTCAGTGGAGTTTATTTGTCATCCTAGTGGGCTGGTGCTCTGGACATGATCGCACACAAGACAAACTATCCAGTGGAGAGAAAAGGAACTTCCTTGCACTCAGAGCCAGAAGCCACCGAGACAAAACCGCGCGGGGACTCGGGAAGGTGCTTCCGCTAATCAGCGGCGAGGGGCTTTGGGCGCTGAGCTCCTCCGCCGGTTCGACCTCCCCTGTACCCGGCCATCGCGTCTGACCAGCTTCCCTGGGATTAGCTCCCTTGAAAGGGGATCTAAAGTTCACTCGGTGCAGCCCAAGGTTGCATCGCACCTTGATTCTGTCTTCTAGGGACCCTCCGCTCTCGTCCACGTGAGCCTGACTGCTGAACCCCTATCCTGGCCGAACTGTCTTTGCATCAAAATGCAGGACTTGAATTGAACGTCCCTTTCCTTCACTTTTCCTTTCCCTTAACGGAGGCACTGGGAATTGAGCCCAGGAACTGGTATGTGCTGAGCACGCGCTCTGCCGCTGAGCTGTGCCCGCCCCCCACCACCTTCGTTTTTAATTTGGTATTACTAGTGTTTACCCAGCATTACAAGTCTCAAAATTCTTTTGAATATTATTTCTGCCATGGATCATACCAACAGATATTTCTGAGACTGGAGCAATCCACAAATTGGGAAAACTTGGACTCTTTTTTTTTTTTTTCAATGTTTTATTTTTGTTTGTTTTTGTTTTAGGGGAAGGTAATTAGGTTTATTTGTTTACTGATTTATTTTTAATGCAGGTGCTGGGGATGGGAAAGCTTGAACTCTCATCTTCTTCCTAGTCATTGGTGGAAAGTAGGGAACATGGACACAGCTCTGTTTATGTCTCTTGGGACTCAACTGCAGGCTGACCTCAACCCATGGAGGTACCGGGTTCCTGAGAGACCAGTCCACTCGGGAGCAGTGGGCAACCCAAGCGCAGCTGCAACCCGACTGTTGGGTGCAGTGTTTTAAATATTTGTTGTCAACAAGGTCAAGTTTGTTTAGCATGCTGCACAGATCTTTTATAACCTTATTGATTCTTTTGTGTCTGTTTGATCCACCAGTTATGGAGAAAGATGCCTTAAGATCTCTCACTATCATTGTAGATTCGTCTGTTTCTCCTTTGTGTGTGTGTGCGCCTGTGTGCGTGTGTTTTATCATATTTGTATAATGTATACATGTTACTAGGTGCATGGAAGTTCAGGTTTTAAGTGTATGGAAACTTAATGTTTTAAAATGTCCCTCTTTATTTCCAGTAACGACTCTTGCCTTAGTCTTTATTTTGTCTGATATTAACCCAGTTACACCACTTTAATTTTGAAAATGTTTTCATGGTATATGTTTTACAATCATCTTGCTTTCAAACGTTCTCCACATAATTGCCATGTAATTTTTTTTAATCCAGTTGTGTTCTTTAATTGAGGTAATTAGGTTACTTCATTTCAACACGTTCATTCATAAATGTATTACAAACTGACATATGTGGGTCTACTTCCCTACCACCTTACTCTCAGTTCTCTCTCACCCCCACCATGTTCCTTTCTTCTCTTTTCAGGCTTCCTTCGGGATTAACATTTTTCTCAACCCCCGTGTTAGCATCTGAAGTCAACCTTCATTTACTATCATTTTGTGGTTGTCATGGTGCCTACAACATGGAACTTTGAGTTGATAAGAGTCTGATACACATCAGCACCACCATCACTCCCCGAAGGATGCAAGAACCTTAGAACTTTCATCTACTTACAACTCCCTGCCTTTTGTGCTATTTCTGTCATGGGATTTAATGCCACAAGCTATTTTATGGTTCCATAGTGTTGGTCTCCATTCACACTTGCCGCATATCTAACCTTTCTGTCACTTTCTTTCCTGTATATCCTCACTTTTATATGTAATCGTTTTCCTCATTCAGGAATAAATCCCTTTAGTATTTCCTTTCGCCCAGATCTTCCAGTAACAAATTATGTCAAATTTTAATTATCTGAAGATAACTTTATTTCACATATTTTTGAAGGATATTTTTACTACATAAGGAACTCAAGACTGACAGTGATTTTCTTCCGTACTTGGACACTCTCTTGTCTTCTGACTCTGTGGTTTCTATTGAAAAGTCATCGGTAAGTCTTATTGCAACTGAGGTAACATGTCTTTTTTTCCTCTGGTACTTTTCCTTTTTTCCTTTTGTCTTTGATTTCAGCAGATTTATTGTGGTGTGCCAAGTGCGGTTCCCCTTCTCTTTGTCTTGTTCAGGTATGTTGAACTTGAATACGTGGGTTGGTGTCTTTCATCAATTTTCAAAAATCCTGGACCCTTAAATCTTCAGATATTCCTACTGCACCATTTTCTACTTCTTTTTCTTATGGGACACATTATTTGTATATTAGATATTTTTCTCTGTGTATCATATGTTCACACATCCTTCACAATGTTGTTTCAAGGTGGTCCTTATGCCTGAGTTTGTCCAGTGACAGAGAACAACTCACCAGCTTGGAGGCAGTGGGTTCTATTTTAGGAAATTCTGTGTGTCAGAACCATCACTTTATCTTGACTTAAAATTCACACCCTTGTAAATTCCACTCATCAATCCTAGTCCTACCCTTTGGGGTCTTACACAACAGCCACATTTCTCATTTACATCATGATCCTCTAGACATCAGGGTCTATGCAACTCCTGTTTACTGTATGGTCCTAAACTCCAGAGATCCACAATGCCAATAACAGATACTGGTGTCAGTTCTTTCACAAAGAAGGAGGAAGGATGTGAATAGGACAGCAAAGAATTTAACTCTAGGTTTCACTGATAGCTTTATTGCAAGAAAATAAAATAAAATAAAACTGACTATACTTCAATAAAAATATTAAAAAAATAAAATTAAAAAATAGTTTACCAAAGAAGCATTTCCTCAACAAAGACAGATCCTTTTGCTGTCTGTAATACAAAGGAAAGAAGAGGAAAGAGCTAGAACTATATGGGAGGGGAAAAAGATTCATTCAGGTGAGAATCTTTTTTTTTTATTATAACTTTTTTTTATTGAGTTATACTCAGTTTACAATGTTGTGTCAATTTCCAGTGTAGAGCACACTTTTTCAGTTATACATGAACGTACATATATTCATTGTCACATTCTTTTTCGCTGTGAGTTACCACAAGAATTTTGTGCATATTTCCCTGTGTTATACAGTATAATCTTGTTTATCTATTCTACATCTTAAACAATTATCTATACTGTTATTGAAAATAGAGTTCATCTAACTAAGCGTCTCTCTTCAGAAAGCACCCACCCTACGTCATTAAAAACAGGAAAGTATCCATTCTACTTTTGAAGTGGTTCTTCAACCTCCGCTGTGATTAAACCTCTTTTCTATTTCCTACTGAAACCTTACCTTCTGCATGTTAAGGTGATTCTCTCTTGCCTTGCCAGTAGTACAATGGCAACAAAATAAAGAAAATGAAATATTAAAATAGGTTAATGCAAACAATGAAATAGAAGAAAGAAGAAAAGGTAAGGAATTCGAGGGAAATGGAACAGCACTGCCAGAAAGAAAGCAGGAGATGTGTCTGTTTCCTGGGGGTTGTAGAGACACAGCGGACCAAGAACAGCAGCCTAGGAGTCAGGAGTTTGGCTTCCAGGCTCTCAGTGACAAGTATCATTTTTTGTGTCATCTCCAGCTGGTCCCTTCATTTCCCTGAGTCTTATTAACTTTCTCTGCTAAATGGAAGATTTCACTAGGGGAATCTCAGGTACCTACCAACTCTAAAGGAACTCAGTCCTGCATGTGTTGATGCTATGTTGCAGCCAGTCTGTCTTCCAGTCTGAGCTAGGGAGTGTGGACCAGTGGTTCCCACTGTGAATCTCCTGCCAGTTCCCATCTTAACCATGGACTCCCTGCTAACCCCAGGAAAACGCATAGCCTGGGGGGTGTTAATATCCGTGTGGAGAAGGCTATTTCTAACTTGGTTGTGTATCTCTTTTATTAGCTTCATTTTTTAAGATGTCCATAAATTCAGTTGGGGGAGACCAATACAGGTGGAAAGATAATCACTGTCATCATTTGCAAAGTTACTTTTTCTATTTCACTCCACAGGAGCTAATTTCTAACTTCTGGATTCATTGTTGAAAACTTTTGGCAAAAGGCCTTTGAGGCAGTGGGAGAAGGACCAGTGAAATTCTCCTCTCCTTGTTTGGAGGCAGAAAGGCTGGACATCGTGGAGCAGTAAAATATAAACCCGATGCCTCATAGTACTGTCTTGGCAGCAGCTCCAGATTGTAAAGCTCATTCACAGGCAGGTTCCGAATGCTGGCTTGCCCACTGCGGCTGAGCTGGAAGTGGCGTTCAAGTCTGTGTCTAACTAGAGGAGGAGACCTTTGCAGGCGTGCACATTTGTGACTGGATGGGATCCAAATACAACGTATGCAACAATCCATCAACTGCCCTTAATGCTCTAACCCAGCATTGTATAGTTTGGGGGTGGGCATTTGCAGACTTATTAGAGACCCAGCTTTTTCCGTGTATGTTTGGATGCTGCCAACACTAGTAGTTTTGATGAGAGGCCTTTTAATCTTGGGAGCAAAGCCAATGGCCTGCCTCCTTGGAATAATGTCTTAGTAACCCAGTGTCACGTGGCTTTCTCCTGACTGCTCGTGTGGCTCTCTTACCCCAGGCTGTCATGTTGTTATACAGGCTGTGTCCTGGCAAGGAAATCTGCTAACAAGACGGGCGGGTGCTGAAATCAGCCTTTCTTCCTCGTACCAAGTCACTGTTCTGGGGTGAGCGACCTCCATCTACAAAGCTCACAAAGGGCCCATAGGTGGACTTGCCCCTCGTCCACTCCACGTCCATCCCCTTTCTTCAGTCACTGCCCTGGGACGACCCTGATTCCAGGAGGGTCTACTGATCCTGCATCCCTGCTACTGCTGGCCTTGGCCTTGGCCCTGGACCGGAGCCAGGAGGCCGCACTTACCTCTAAGCTCCTCTGAGTGATCTCAGCCAAGTCACTTGTCTCTTCTTAGGCCTGTTTCCTCATCTGAAAAAACATCCCCCTCTCAAAGTTGGATGGTGTAGAAGTAACAAGCAGTTTGTGTTCAAACCTCTGTTTGGCCGCCTTTTCACTCCCTCTGCATCCCCTGGCAAGTTACATAAATTCTTTATGTCTGAATTTGTTTAATCAATAAAGTGGAGATAATAATGGTACTTATCAACATATTACTGAATCCTTAGAAAACCCTACAAGCTGATATTATTAGTGTCTCCACTTTACATACTTTTTCGGTTTTTTTTTCTTTTTAAAAATTTTGGGGGGGGGGTAGTTAGGTTTTATTTTAATTATTTAATTAATTAAATTTTTAATGGAGGGACTGGAGATGGAACTCAGGACCTCGTGCCTGCTAAGTACGCCGCTCTACCGCTGAGCTATGCCCTCTCCCCTCCCCCTTCCACTTTACATATTTTTTTTTAAAAAAAAGGAAGTCTAAGAGCGGACAAGCAACTTGCCTAAGATCACACAGGAGTTCGGACACGAGCCAGGTTTTCTGTCTCCTAGTCCAGTGCAAGGACATATGTACACAGCACATGTAATACATGCGCTGGTTTTTATACGCATACATACGCACATAGACACTCACAGCACTGACAGTAGTGCCTGGCACAGAATGCTGATGCGAACAGTCCTTGGTACTCAGTAGGCACTCAGTAAGTGTTCCCTGTTGTTAATATGGTGATGGCGACGACGATCTGTGGAGAAGGTTCCCACCTGCTAACAGCCCTTCCTGCCCCGGGAGTTTATGGTTCGGCCAACCCCCAGCTTGGGTACTTGGTGTTGCTGGAGCATGACTTGCATTCTGAATGGGGACCTGAGGGACAGCCTGCTCTCAGGGTGGGGACAGGGGCAGAGCTGTCTGTGAACGGACTGGTCCATACGGCGAAGCCTCAGACGGGTGGCCCCACGGCCATGTCCGTGTATCTGTTTGTGTGCGTTCAGGAGAAAAGTGGTGTGTACGCTTATTTTAACTTGAACTCAGCATCCTTTGGCCTCTGAGAACTGTTAACACCTCTTTTGAGTGTTTCACGGGAACTCTGGGCACAAGGTCTTTACGGTCGAGAGCTCGGTCATGAAGTCCCTGTCCTTGGCTATTGTAGACAGCTGCAGCGGTGGGAAGAACGTTCTCAAGGAGAGGTGGGCAACAGCACGAGCCTGCCTTGCCCCGCCCCAGCCCACTCTGCACACTGGGAGCCCGTCCTTTCCCTGGGAAAGGAGGGTCGGTCTTGGGGGCAGGAGAATGGGCGCGGTGACCTCTGCCAGGTCCTTCAGCCTGGAATTCTGAGGAGAGATGTGTGGGAGGAGAGTGCTCGGAGATCACTGCCTTGCATGTTGCTGTCCCGTGCGTGGCGGGAGCGGCCTAATTAGTAGGAAGGAGACCTGGGTTCCTGTGCTACTGAGCCTTCAACCCTTGGGAAAGCTGCCCCTTTGGAGCGCTCTGGATCTATCCCTAGACTTTCCCCACTCCTTATGACCCAGTGAGGTGGTAAATGAAGGGTGAGGCCAGCAGGCTTGTCTAACCCCTAATTCCATCCCAGGGCCCCAGCCAGAGTTCAATCCCCAAGTGACTCCAGCGCCCCACGGGAGGGGTTGTGTGTGGGAGACAGCACTGGTTTTCAGGTCGGCTTTCCATCCGGGAGCCTGCCTTCTGTGCCCTCTGGCCAGCAAGCCACAGAAAATGCAAACGGCAAGCGTCACTCTACACCGACGGCCCCAGCAGTGACGGAACACTCCAGCCACGGGAATCGGCAGGGAGCTCGCCAGCCAGGCTTTGCAGCCGTGGCATAGAGCAGTCACCTGGCTGCGGCTGGTAACCAGCTGGAGTCTCACTGCCACTCTGGGCTCACTGAAGATGAAGGAGCATAGATAATATACACCCATCCTGTACCCTAACCAGTGTGTTTCTTTGTTTTTTTTATTTTATTTTATTTTTTATTGAAGCGTAGTTGATTCAGGGGTACAACAAAGCGATTCAGTTATACACACACACACACATATATATACATATATTTTCAGGTTGTTTTCCATTATAGCTTATTACAAGACATTGAATATAGTTCCCTGTGCTCTACAGTAAATCCTTGTAGTTTATCTATTTTATATATGGTAATATGTGTCTGTTAATCCCAAACTCCTAATTTATTCCTCCCCTGCCCTTTCCCCTTTTGCAACCATAATTTTTTTTCTATGTCTATGAGTCTATTTTGGGTCTGTAAATAAGATTATACCTTTTTCTAGATTCCACACATAAGTGATATCATATGGTATTTGCCTTTTTCTGTCTGGCTTACTTCACTTACTATGATCATCTTTAGGTTCATCCATGTTGCTGCAAATGGCATTATTTCATTCTTTTCTATGGCTGAGTAATATTCCATTGTATATATATACACCACATCTTCTTTATCCAGTCATCTGTCGATGGACACTTAGGCTGCTTCTATGTCTTGGCTGTTTTAAATAGTGCTGCTGTGAACGTTGGGGTGCATGTATCTTTTTGAATTGGAGTTTTCTGTGGATATATGCCCAGGAGTGGGATTGCTGGATCATACGGAAACCTTATTTTTAGTTTTTAGGGAACCTCCATACTGTTCTCCACAGTGGCTGCACCAAATTATATTCCCACCAACAGCGTAGGAGGGTTTTTTTCTTATTTATAGTCCCTGCTTTACAACAACATGAGGCCACGCCCCTCTCACACATGGGAAAACCAAGGAGCTGCAGAGTTCAGTGAATTCCCTGAGCTCATGAAGCCAGTGACAAAGCTACTGTCCGTTTCTGCTCTCCCTGGATGGCATCGCCTTTCAGGATTACTCAGTGTGCTTACAGCGTAAATGGAAACCTAAGCTCCCCTACAACCTTCCACATCCTCCCAAGCACTCAAGCGTTCCCTAGCATCCAGACCCTTCCCCAGATGAAGGGAGGAGCAGTGAGAAGACGACCAGGCTGGAGGTTTGGAAAACCGGAAGGGAGCCCTGTCAGTTCAACCTGTGGGCCGCAAACTTCCCCCGAGGCTCCCTGCCCTCCTCCGCGGTGCTCAGAACCTACAAGGCCACCCATCAGCATGTCCTGAAATGTCCCAGCCGACCCCGTTTTTCACTTTCATCTCAGCATTAGGTGATGTCCACATACGCCTTGGGGGGCTCGAGAAAGCGCTGACTGGTGAGTGGACACAGGTGAGCAGATGAACAGTTACTCTCCACATCCCTAACTCTGAGCCTGGACCACAAGATGCTGGCACAGGGGGTGAGGGAGATAGCCCATGGAGTATTTTATGGTCCGAAGATGGAATTAACGGCACTGCCATACCTATGTCGAACCCAGCTAATAAAACTTTATGAGTTCTTACCCATGAAATATTTTGTTTATGTCACATGGGTCTAATCGAGTGGGTTTTTTTCCCTCTTTCTTCACTTCCCCACCCCCACCCTTTTCCCTGCCCGCTTTGTCTCCTGAGGCCTAAACCCTCTGGAAATGCATTAGTTACCTAGGAAACCTTAATGTCATTTTTTTATGAGTGGAGTTTGGGGCAACATAAAGCTAATTTATAGGGTGGTTAGGAATTCATGTCATGACTGGTGAAATCGGAGACTTTATTAGGATTTCTCTATCCACCTGTGTGGTAGGAATACGTAACTTCCCTCTATTATTACAGGTAATTTCTTGAAACATAATTATAAATCTGGATGCTATTTCATAAGATGAGTTGACCCATTGTTGTTCCATGTAATTCATTCTATTGTTCCATGTACGCTCCAGAACATAATTAGCAGTGACCCAAACCAAGAATACGCCAGGCAATCTGTTAAGAGTTAAAGAACACCGTGTCATTTCCTTTAAAACGATGAGGTGGTTCTGCCTGAGAGGCAAAGACTGAATAAGATGAGATTTTGAAACCCTTCCACGCTGTCCTCCATGCTGGCTGAGGCCCATGTTAGGAAGCGACACAAATTCTCAGTGTGTCCACCACTTCATTCTGCTGGTTTCCTTCTGTCCTTGTCCAAAGGGGAAAACTTACACCCAGGAAGTTACATTCACGAAGTGTTTAAAGACAGCTTACAGGTAACAAAGAGGCCACTGCAGAGTCAAGCTCTTTTCTCGAAGCTGATCCCCGACCAGGGAGCGGCAGGGACTTCAGGGCAAGCACTACTAGATTGGGAGTTGGGGCTCCCCTGGTGTCAGGCACTGCGCTAAGTGTTTTAAATAAATAAATAATAAATAAATAAATAAATAAATAAATAAATAAGTTCATTTGATCTTCACAACACTCCTAAGAGGCTGGCACTGCGAAGCCCAGAAGCTGTCCGAAGGCACACAGCCGCCAAGGGGAGAAGGCAGTGCGGAACTCTCTAAAATCCCCTTTCGATGGGTACTACTTCCTGATCGTTACTCTGCTTGTTCTGTTTCCCTGGAAAAAGTCACTGCCAGGCTGAAGCCTCAGATTCCTTGACAGTTACACGCCAGGTGGGTACACGGAGGCTCCTAGAACTTGACCTCTGGTATCCGTGCTCTGTCTGAGATCCATGCTGATCACAGCAAAGCTGCACTTTCTCAAGGTGATGGAAACCGTAGGGAAGCCCTGGGCTTGCTGAATGAACAGAAAGTCACCCTGTTGCTGTGGACAACTGCACCCATTTTGAAAAAACAAAGAGTAACGCCTCACACAGGCCTCTTCAGGGCACTTGGGCCGGGTTGCTAATGAACATGGTGTTCGTGTGACCTTCGGCTAAGCCGTGGATAGGACGTGCGCGGTGACGGGTGGGCAGCCAGGCATCTCCTGAGCGCCAGGAGCCAAGGTAGCGCACAGTCTTCCCTGACCTTAAATGGCCAGTCCCTGGGCAAATACCTTCTGCATTCACTAAATTGTTTCAGAAACATGGACTTTCAGGCTCCACTGGCTGAGCAGCCCTGGGAGGGAGCGGGAGGTGGTGGGAGGGACAAGGTAGGGCCAGCAGCCCGTGGCAATTCTGCCGGACTTCCCCACACTGCCCTCCAGCAGCAGAAGGTGCAACTTGCAAATGTTTTCGGCTCAGCTGAGGAGTGGAGAGCTTGGCAATCTCAAAGGTGGGGGAAAAAGAAAAACAAAAGACAGCGAGAGAAGGCAAAAAGTCAAGGCTAGCTAGTTGATCTCGGAAAAAAAAAATCACCCAGCTGGTCTTTGTCACGTACGTCCCCAAGGAGAGGGTCCTTGGAGCCATTCAGCCCAGTTTTCTCATTTCCTGGGTCAACACGTCACAATGAATTAACCACAGACAGCTACTACACGAGGCCACACGCTGAGCACCACCTCCCAACACACAGTCCACTTAACTGAAACGTCCAGAGCACAAATGCTGCTTTTCACGAGGTGAGAGCCCACTTCCTGCCGACAGTTCCATCTTGTTCCTGTTCAGTGTTTCAACCACAGAGTGGTGCTATTGCAAAAGAGAAGGGTGGGCAGGAGGCGAGCTCTAGAAATTTTGCTTTAGGAGAGAGTTTTAAAAGGGACTTGCAGACACCAGACCCAGTTCCTGCTCTCCCCAACCCCTTTCAGGAGGAGGGCCTTACACCCAGATATAGCAGGGAGAAAAAGAAAGTTCAGCAACCTAAAAATACAGCCAACAGATGGGCGGCCCAAGCCAAGGCGGCGACCAGGGACTCCCCTTGGAGAAAGGGTTCTATAAAGACTTAGTTCTGGATGGACTGCCCGGCACTCAGCACCACCTGCAGGGCGCAAGCTTACGTCCCAGTTTTGATCTTGGCTTTAGCTCTCTGGGACCACTCAGATCTGTCTCTATTTTGAAAAATGGGTTTGCTGAGAAGTAACAACGTTCAGAAGTTTCAAAACGATCCTACATTGTACACAATAATCTATCTTTTCAAAAATACTCCTTTTTACTCCTTTTTCTGGCCACCCTATTCCCTGATCACCTTGTCACTCCCTGGGAAGCCAGAAGGGGGACCTGGACATCAGTCCCAACAGTCCCAAAGTTGAGGAAGAGAACATTTAGCTCTGAACTAGGAAGGACAGCAGTAAAGGGAAAGGCAGCTTGCCGGTTCAAGGAAGGCTGTCTCAAAAAAGGCCTTCCACAAAGGAAAAGACCAGTGGCGCCCACTTGGAGCAAAAGCCAGAAAAGTGCATCTTTCGCCCTCTGCCCTAGTCTGGCTCTCTCCTCCACCTCTCTCCTCCCTGAGCCCCTCCCTCCCTTCCTTCCCCTCTCCTCCCAAAGGCACCATGCATATTTGGCAAGATTAAGGTGTCACTTCTCATATTACAAGGCGTGTTGACTGCACGCAAAGACAGACCCACCAGCTCAGGACAAAACCTCCTCGAGCTGGGAAACAGCACAAACTTCCTGGGATCACATAGGTCCTTCCTGGCAAAGTGAGGCGGCCAGTCAGCGACCCGGCATCTGCAGAACAAATCGGCCTTCAACTCACGCTGCCTCCTCTCTTTCTCTCTCTCTCTCTTTTTTTCCTTCTGATTTTTCAAATTTAAGTTTGCCCCTCTCCCTTCCCCTCCTCCCTCCTGACTGTGGGCTACCCGGGAGCTGCTGGCAGATCAGCCAGGACTTGTTTTTAACCCATTCCTCGCTGTAGCAGGAGCCAACCACCTCTTCCCCTGCAATCTTTGGGTTACCAGAGGACCCTGGAGCTCCGGGAAAAGAGCCCCTAGAACTTGGCCAGAGAAGCTGAATCTGGGGCCCGAATTCCTCCTTTGACAGCGCAGCAGCAGGGGGGTGGGGGGGGTGCAAGTGCGGATAAGTGGGGGAGGGCAGGGAGGCGGGCCAGAGCGGAGGGAGAAAACCAGGACCCAGCAGAGCACGCCCAAGCCAAACCTTCTTGGTGCCGAGCGCCGGGTGGAGGCGACATCTCTGGCCTGGAGGTGGACCTGGACATTCTAGCACGAGGGAGACACTGAAGGAGGACCCTACTCTTCCCAGGGACCGCGGGAAGTGCCCTCCCTGGGCATCAGTGGGCACTTCGGCCGTTTTCGATGTGGCAGCCTCCAGCAGCCAGGATAATGATGAGGCAGGTACAATCTATCTAGTAGGCAGCCCCCAGCCTCCCCCTCCCGCCTTCCATCCCCTCGGACTGCAGCCTCTCTCTGCGTTGGTTCGGCCTGGGCTGGTAGGTACAATGCTGGTACTTCTTGGTGTTTGATCAAATTCACAAACGAGTCAAAGAAATTTGGATGTTTTGAACTTGGATCCCAGCTGAAACACAGAGCGGGTTGCTTACTAGACCCCTGGAATGGCAGGGCAAGGGGGGAGAAGTGATACCTACTCACTCCCCTCCCCCAATCGCGCGTGAGTCAAAAGGTCCTGGCAAGAGACTAGGGCGAGGAGTGGCCGAGATGGCAGAGAGGAAGAAGTGGGGGGCTCGGAGGCGAGGCGCCCTGCGCCACGACTCTGGGAGAGGGTAGGAGGCGGACAGGATGGCAAAACTCTGTTGCGAGGTTCTGGATTTCTCACTCACCCCTGAGGGGCATTTTCCCCCCACTTCTCTTGAT
This sequence comes from Camelus ferus, assembly GCF_009834535.1. Classification (NCBI taxonomy): domain Eukaryota; kingdom Metazoa; phylum Chordata; class Mammalia; order Artiodactyla; family Camelidae; genus Camelus; species Camelus ferus. The sequence continues at coordinate 17,495,811 of NC_045729.1, read as the reverse complement.
GGCAAATGGGCGAAAGCAAGATGACTTAACTCGGTAAATTTAGAGAGCTCCAGCCCGGCACAAGTGGGGTCTAATGGGCAGCTAAAATTATCTCGAAATAAGAGATTTTTGCCCCTGCCCGCCCCCCCCCATCCTTTCCTTGAATAATCTACTGGTGGGGAAGTGGGCGTCACCACTTTCGGGACTCTAAGAAAGGTGGGTCTGTCGCCTGCCTTCCTGCTCCCCGCACTGTCCCTGCGTGCAGACCGGTGGGTGCAGAGTGGGCATTCAGCTGCAGGGCCCGATCCTCGTTTGGAAGGAAGGGGCTTTAGAGAAGGTGGAGGCTGCGTGGAATGAGAGGCTCCTCTCTCATCATCCTCTGCCTTCCGAGCTCACGCTCTTGCTCGCGCAAACACACACGCACACAGCCGCCCCTCCCTGGGTCCCCGACCCCCCACCCCGTACCTCTCTGACTCGATCCCCATCACTGTCTGCAGCGCCCCGGGTGCTGGTCCTGGAGCAGCGAGTACGCTGGGGAGCTGTGGTCCCGGGGGCGCACTCTCGTCGCGGGGAGAGGGAAGGACTGACGGTGGGCTCGGTAGGGGGAGGGGAGAGCTCCGGAGCTGCAAGGGTCTCGGGTTCTGAGGAGGAGTTTGCACAGTAGACCCAGCTGCCTGAGGAAAGGGGCAAGAAAGGCCCTTCTGCTTTGCAAAGAAAGACCTTACATCAAAAGAAAAAGGAAGACCCCCAAAGACATTTTTCAAGGAAAAGAACAAATAAGGCAGGCTGAAGACGCTAACGTAAAGCGCAGTGAAAAATACTTCATTTCTTCCTGGATCTCTAAAGGGGGAGATCAAGGGGTATACTGAAGCCTCCTACTGACTTGGAAGTTTGGGGTGTTTTTCTTTAAGAAAGGTTAGGGGAGTTGACCCCGTCCCCTCATTGGTCCACGACCCCCGGCGCAGGGGCGCTGGGGCGCAGGCGTGCGCGGCGGACCGGGCGCGGGGGCGGGCGGCGCGGCGCCGAAGGGGTTAAGGCGCTGAGCGCGGAGCCATCTGGCCGGGTTGGCTGGTTATAACCGCGCAGATTATGTTCACGGGACTCAGAGTTGAAGGCTCCTCTCCCTACCGAGCAGCTCCGCGCGCGGCCCCCGAGAGAGCCCGGCGCAACTACTTTCTTCCCTCTCCTTTCTTTCTCCTTTTCTTTTTGTCCCCTGCTGGGTGGTGGCGGCGGCGGGGTGGGGAGACTTTGAATGACCGAGCTCGCGTCCACCTTTCTCTTCATGTCGACGTCCCTGGAAACAGTCACACGGATGCCATGGTTACTTCTGCCACGGTAAGGGGAGGCGGGCGTGCTGGGTGGGCAGGTTCGGGGCTGGGGGGCTCGGTGGAGGGACTGGCCGGGGGGACCAGCGCGGGGCCCCGGGCTCCGCACCCCGCCCCCACCCCAGCGCTCCGCGCTCTCGCACTTTCCCCGGCTCGTGCCTTCCCGAAGTTTGCGCCGGGGTCTGCCCAGGCCCGGGCGCAGGCACGGCCGCCCCCGGCACACCCACGCACACGCGCGCGCGGACACTCCTCCCCACCTCCTCTCTCCGGTCCCTCGGCTGCCGGAGAAACCGCCCAGTATCTGGGAAAGTGATCAGGTTTAAGGGACCAGGATTGGAAACGGGGGGGGGGGGGGCGGAGGCGAAGGGAAAGGAGGACGACGGAAGGCCAGGAAAGGGCTTCGGCAGAACCGCCAGCCCCCCACCAACACACCCGTCTGCTCCTGCAGAGACGGCTCCCCGCGCATCCCGAAACAAAAGGGGGTGGCAGGCGGACCCGGAGCAGCGGGGAGGCGAGGGTGCCACAGTCCCCCCTCCCCGCTCGCGCCCCGCGTCCGCTTGGCCACCGCAAGGACCACTCCGCTCGCCCGCCCCTCCCGGGCCGGACATGGGCTGGGGGAGGGGAAGCGGAGCTTGGGACCTGGAGAGTCCATTCCCAGTTTGGGGAGTTGGGACTCCTCGCCCCGCGCGGCTACCTGCTGGAGTCCCCTTGCCTCGGCTCAAAGCTTTCTCAGGAACAGCCCCGCACCCCGGGCTCGTCCCGGCCGGCGACCGCCCCTCCCTGAGTCTCCGAGCAGATGTTGGAGCTGCACCGGCGGCCCGCGCATCTGGGTCCCCGCCGGGGAGGTGCGGGCAAGAGGGCTGGACGGTCCCTGGGGAATTCTAGGGAGGGGAGGTGCTGGGAGGCCGGGGGCCGGCGGAGCTAGACTAACACGGACCCCCAGGGGCCAGATTGCTCCGTTGCCGCAGAGCTCTAACCACACTCCACAGGAAATTTGGGACGCTCCGAGTTGAAGGTTGGGGAAAGGACGGGCTGGGGTGAGGGAGGGAACTCTGCTTGTTGCTCTCGGGTGCGAGTGGGTGCGCGGTGAGGAAGCGCTGCTTCTTTGGGGGAGGTTTGGCTGCTGGGTCTCTCAAAGGCACGGAACGGAGACCCCAGCGCCAAACCGGGTGGGGGGCTGCTGACTAGTAAGATCTCTCTCGGATCCGTGGCTGGGGGGCTCCAGGTGGAGGAAGCCCCGAACTAGACCGCCTCGGTCTCGACCTCTGGCGGCGGGCGGCAGGTTCGGAGTCCGACTGCAGGCAGCCGCCCGAGGCAGCCCCGGCGCCGGGCTCCGAGCCGGGCTCCGAGCCGGAGAGCTGGCGACTGCGCGCGGCGGACTTGTTTATGTGTGCGAAGAGCAGGGGGCGGGAGCTGGGGCGTGGGGCGGGTTAAAAGGGGGTGGGTGTCACCCCTGGACTCAGCCACTTACAGGCTGTGCTGGGCAACCTGCCTTTTCACGCGGAGATGCCGTCTCCCACTCTGCAGCATCGAGAGCAAGCGAGAGACAGCTAAATCCTCTGCCCCAAGTGTCAGGATGGAGAAAGCTGTAACATGAGGGAACTTTTCAATCGGTTCTGCTTTCACAGAGCTCAGAAATACTCCAGCATACTCAGCCTGCTCACCCCCTGCCCCCCGCCCCCGACACAAAGAAAGTGGAGCGGTAGGATTCAGGGGATAACATCCAGCAGCCCCCGCCTTGGGCTCGGAGGCTGAGACCTGGGCATGGCGTTGGGAGCAGGAGAGATGAAAACAGACTCTAGCAGTGCTGGAGGAAAGTGGAAAGTCATGGGGTTGCAGTGGGAGTGCGCACCGTTCTGTGCTGGCAAAGGGCTGTTTTGTAGCTGCAAGTGGAGGATGTGGCTCTGTGTGAACCACGTGTGCTTTCCTGCGGAGGGCAATCAGTCGGGCCCCTTGGGTGCTCTGTTTGGTCAGGGAAGGAGGTTGTGTGGAAAGTCTGTGCATGGCGGCGGGCAGGGAGCAGGGGCCCCGCCAGCTCTGTGTGCACGGAGGTGTGGGTTTCCGAAGTTTTCTTCCGTGAGCGTGTGTGTGACTAGCAGCAGGTGAGAGCATGTGCGAACAGAGGTGCAGCTAGTGAGAAATCCGTGCCTGCGGAGGGTGTCGGAGCAGGAGGAGAGGTGCAGTGTGTTGCGGACAGATGGCTTGTGCGTGCTTGCACAGACAGCGGGGTGGGTGTGGCGTGGGACGGAAAGGTGGACCAGTGGCCCAGGTGAGGGTCTGAGGTTTTCAGAAGGGGTGTGGGGGAGGTGCAGGAAAGATTATCTGCAGAGAGCAGAACGTGAACTTCACGAGTGAGCGCTGGGAAATTTGGCTGGAATGGCATTGGGGTACATGGGGGACAGGAAAGTGTGGGCTCAGACTTATGGAAAGACAGAGCATTTACAGAGAAGGATGCTGGGGTGGTTTCTGCCTTCTCCCCGTCTCCACCTCCCCAAAGAGGAGGGAATTGGAGAAGGCTGAGAATGAGGGATGTACATTTAAGGGGAAAAGTCTTCCGAGTGCTGGCACCGGGCAGGGATCATGCAGGGTGTATGTGTAAGATTGGAGTGAGCGCAGAAATGTGTTTTGCATGCCTGGAGGCAGAGACGCGTGCTGTATTACATTGTGTAATGGGTTTCTTCTTTGACAGAGGGATTCACCTTCACCAATTAATATTGATTATCAATGAAAATTTATGGAATGCCCGCTGGATGCTCAGCCCATGGCTGGGTACTGGGGTGTGGCGCTGGGCCCTGGAAAAATTCCTTCCCAGGGCTCAGCTGACTGCTGCAGTTGTGCCAGGAGCAGCAAGGGGAGCTCAGTGTCAGCTGAGGTTTCTTCAAGAACTATAATTCAGTTTCTAGAGATGTTTATGGATCTCGGAGGCCAAAGGGAAGCTGATTTGAAATATATCTGTGGTTTTGTAAAAGTGGGGCGTAGAGATAAGGCTGATGTATAGTTTTGTGTTTTGTGGAAGGAGCTGGAGGCTGTTCCTGTGTCTTGTAGTGGGGGTGGGCTGGGAACGGGCCATCAGTTCAGAATGAGGGTCGCGATGCATCTGAGGGTTGAGTTTCCAGGCGCACGGCAGGAATGAGACTGCCCCTGTGGAGCTGGAGCGGGTCTGAAGCAGTGGTCAAGGTACAGAGATGCAGGTTGGGAGGGTTTCTTAATCTTTGATGACTTCTGGGCTGTAAGTGTAAAGCTGACATTGTGTGGATGTGTGTGTGCGTGTGCACATGTGTTATGTGTGTGCATACACACCACGGAGCTGAAGTTAAGTATCTAGGAGAAAACTGGCCTGGACCACTGGAGGGGGGTAAATTCTGGCTTTTGTGGGGTAGGGGGGATGCACATTTTTGCAGGAATTCTTTGTGTCCGAGGAAGGATGAAAATTGCCTTGGATGCTTAGATGTGTATCTTAAGTTAAAAAGATACAGATAGAAGAGGGCTGCAGGCTTCAGGGGGCAGCTGGGGAGCGGGGGGGAGCATGAAGTTGGTCGGGTTCACACCTGCAGGAGCCAGTGCGGAGCAGGAGTCTGCTTGCACCGCACACACCTGCCGACCTGGAACTTTGTCTGTCCGTCTGTTCATGTGAGGGCTGATGTTTGGGAGAAATAAACCTCATTTATTTGACTCATGACGTTTTTGAATTCATGAAATGAGAGCTGTGCCATTTTGAGGTTCAACCTTATTTTGGGGGGAACTTGTCTACATAAGAGGGTCGCTACAGGGTTCGAGCCTTGGTCAGTGGCTCCGGTGGTGGCAGTGGTTCTGAGGCCGGCGTGGTGGAGGTGAGACACTCCCCACCAGGAAAGCCTCGATTCTAGTCCGGTGCTGCCACGTGGGAACTCGGAGACTTTGGGGAAGTTTTTTAATCTCACTGATCCTCTGTCCCTCCTTTTGTAAAATGGCATGGTCTGCAGTGACTCTGTGGAGGGAAGATCACTCTGCTTTCCCCCCAGTCCAAGCTTGACGTGTTTAGGGGTACTAAGCTGTACGGCGAGTTATCCGGCGCTAGTGTGGACGAGAACCACCGTGAAAACTGGTTCTGTGCCTCGTTCTCTTTACCGCTGGAGTTGGTAAAATAGTTTTAATTCTTACCGCACGTCTACTGCTCACCCACTGTGCAGACAGGACTTTCTCTCACTACCTCGGTTTACTCATCCCTAAAATGGGGGCAGCTACGCCTAGATCCTTGTTGGTGGAGATCTGCGTCCATAAAAGATCTTTGAACTGCTCCAAAGAAAGGTGGTCCACAGATCGATGTTATTAATCATCAGAGATCGACGTTTTCTTATTCTGAAGACCGTGATGCCAAAACAAATGGGACTTTGAGAAGAAAGAACATAGTCCTTGCTCTTGGCATGTTGGAATAAAAGAGGAGCAAAGGCCAGCCATGCTGGGTCACTAGGAAGGTCTGCGTTTCTCTGGATGTGGGTCCTTGGCAGGCGAGAGCCCACCTGTGAGAGCAGGGGGAGGGCTTTGGATCTGGGAAAAGGCAGGCGCCCAGTGCAGCAAGTTGGTGCAGCCACTTTCCCCAGAGACAAAAATGGAGACCAAAAAAACAGAGGGCGAGGAAACCCACTGAAGCCTCCGAGTCCTCCCAGAAGTCAGCACAGGCTGTCAACTCCTGGCTCGGAGTCAGCCTCCCATCCCTGAGTTCAGTGGCCATAAATAGTCAGGAGCTAAGCTATTTCCATGAGGCACTAAACCAATTCTGTTGCTTTTCTTGGCGAGATTGGGCCAATTAAGTTGATTGGAAGAGGTCACTGCTGATGGGTCTCACGTTCCCCAGGCGGGACGGGCCGGCAGAGCTTAATTACATAACACTTCCCATCTCTGCAGCCCCACTCCCAGATGTGTCAGATGTTCAGGCCTCCCCTGCCTCCCCTCCATCCAGGACCACTGATGGAGACCGCGGCTCCTGCTGCAGGCTCCTCGGACCATGTTACCCCAGCCGTGAGGAATGCAAATCCATGCGTTGGCTCAGGGAGAGAGGGGAGTCAGGCCGACACAGAAGGTCTCTAAGCCCCACCACCCTGCTCCCAGCCCTCGCCAGCTGCCCTTTTACTCTCTAATGAGGCAGGCAGTTTCTGGCGGTGGGGATGTTGAACTAATGACCGTTGCTAGGGTTTTTAGATTTCGTCTTATTTAAAATTGGAGTTTGTTGGAGAAGGACCAACTCTTCTGCTGGAGACGAGCCTGAGACCTGTGTGGTGCTGCTGATAAGGTGTGTGGATACACGTTGTGCGTGGAAGGACGTGTGCAGAGCGAGGGCGGAGCCCGGGCCGTGTGCGTGCTAGGGATACGTGAGCACAGGAGGGGCCCTGGGTGGGTGGGAGGCGGCCCTGGAGCTTGTGTTTTGGGTGGCAGGTATGTGGGCGCCTGGCTCAGACTGGACCGTCATCACATGGCTTCTTGCAGAGGAGCCAGCTTGTGGGAAAAGTTGGGAGTGGCTTTTTTTCCCCAGATCATTTGTACATGGGGATGGAGGATGCGTGAACTTTCAGGAAGTATGAGGTCAGTGCAGATGATACCTCATTCTTGCCTGGACAGGTTTCTGTTAAGATCCAGACTGGACAAAGGAAGACTTCCCGAGGACTCGCTGTCGAACCTGTGAAAGCACAGGTAGATGGACCGAGATCTTTAAAGTCCTTTTTGCTGTTGTTGAGACTTTTTGTTGTTGAGAGTTTTTTATGTCAGCATTTCTTCTACCTAAAAATACCAAGGGGCCAAGTGTGCATGCCTCCCTGGGTGGTCAGGAGGCACCGTCTGTTCCACGTCCACGTCGGTGCTGTGGTCCCTCTCAAGCAGTCCTCACTGGGAACCACCAGAGGTGCTCTGTGGCTCTGGACATCCTCACAGAACAAACCTCTGACTGTTGGTGTGGCTTAGCTGGAAACAGACTTTGAAGTGAGGCTTGCTGTGGTCTGTTGTGACTGCTCACTATTCTGTGGCCCCAAGCCTTGTATGGGTTTGTCCAGTCAGGGGTTTTTGGAAGGACTGAGACTTGCTCGTTCAAGGGCAGAGCTGTGGGTGGGAAGCTTACTGATCTCAGAAGGTCCCAGGCCAAGGTCATCTTAGGTGGCGTGGGGCAGCAGAAAGCTAGTGGGGGACCAAGCTTGCAACAGAGCTCTGTCACTAAGCAGCTGTTGCTGTGTGACCCTGGACGGTCTCCGCAGGCCTCAATTTGCCCATCTGTAAATGAAGGACTTGAACTTGAAGATCGCGAAGCCCCATTCCATCTGAACCATCTGAGGATCCTACAGTAGCCCTGTCTTCCTACTTAATCAGTGCTAACGTGCTTTGCTCGGAGTGCATCTTGGCACGCCCTAAATGAGCTCCGTTTTTATCTTTGGGGAATGGCTGAGTCAAAGGCAGAAAGGCATGCAAAGAATTTGCCATAGTGTTTTGTTTTGGCCAAGAACACTCTCGAAGTTGGCTTGGCCTGCACAGTGCGTACAGAGCTGGAAGGGGCGGGGCCTGGCTTTGTGGTAGACCTGATTCTAATCGTCCAGCTTCCACATGAATGCCTGCTCATGTCAGGGCTTCTGACTAAGGGAAGCACCCACCTTTAAGGTGACTGATGATGGTTAATATCTGAGTACTTACTGCGTGCCAGGCATTGTTACAGATGACGCACGGCATTATCTCAGCGCCCCAAATAATCTCTTTTGCAGGTTACGTGAGGTTAAGGGGTTCGCTTACAGATACACGGCTAGCTGTCGACGTGCTGGCTTTCTGTCCTGAAGCCTGTGGCCATCCCAAGCCCGTCAGCAGCCAGTCAGGTTCTCTCCCTACCTCCTGTGACGTCATCCAGATGGGAGATTGCTTGATAGCGCTCTGCAAAGCCTGTCACCCCACAGGGGAACCTGCTCCATGGAAAGGTTCATTGTCACGTGCAAGACAAATGTGGAGGCTTTCTGGCCACCTGCTGGAAAGCATGCGTCAGCTCCATCGCCCTCCGCCTTCAATTCCCATTCTGTTGACAAGGGAATCTGCCCTCCCAGAATGGGGGTATTGATTTAAGCCACAATTGCCTCCTTGTAAACTCTACAAGACTGGAGCTGGACATCTGGTTTTGATCCACTCGCCCATGAGAGGTGGTAGGTCCCAGCATTCTTGAGTTCTGTGTTGAAGGTTGCACGGCCTCAAAGTTAAAGAGACTGGAGAACGTGAGGGCTCCTCAGAATTTGGAAAATGGCTTTCCTTGGTAGGCTGGGGACCTCCCTGCGTTTATACCGGGGCCATAGTGAATGTAGGTTTCTTGCTGAGCGGTTGGAGGCAGGAGTTGCTGCTGAGGACTGGGGTCCCCAGGCTCTTTTTGATGCTGGGCAGAGCTGTTGGAGAGTCCTCCAGCCCTGGCACTGGCCAGCTGCATGCGCATCTCGGGGCAACACCAGGAGGGAAGCCAGAGGGGTTCCTGGGGTGCATGTGACCCATCTCTGAAGGGTGTGACTGAAGGCTCCTGTTTTTTCTCCCTACTCTGACTTTCCCAACATCACCACCTCACAAACATCTTCAAAGCAATCAAGAATGACTTTGTTCTGTGGCTGAAACGTATTTCCAACTGTGCAAATAAATGTACAGTGTTAACCTAATGCCTGTGAAATTGGGGGTGCTCAAAATATGTATTTGCCTTGTTTAAAACGACTTTCCACGTGTAGAGTGACGCTTTCCTTGTTTGTAAGAAGACACAGCCCTATTATTACCATTTTTTATGACAGCCAGGTCTTACCCCTCCTCCCTCTGTTTTTAGGTCTGAGCCCCTGGCATTTAAAAATATCCTCCCCCTCTGGCTCCAAGTCATCCCTTGGGGAATATAGTTCGAGTTTGCAGTCTGGGATTATTTCCATCCTGTGTCTAGCCGACCTGCCACTGAAGGATCATGGGGCACGTCGGTCCCCTGCTTCCACTGGGTCCAAGAGGAAGACGCAGCTCTGGGAACCACCTGTTTCCCAACAGGTGCATCTCGTGGTTGGGAAGGAGCCCAGCTCCCCTGACACCTGGCTGGATGCTCAGTCAGCTCAGCCCCCTCTCCTTGCAGAGGATTCAAGCTCGCTCTGGGACCTTGGGCAGATCCCTCCTCCTCTGTGGGCGCTGTTCCCTCTTACGGAAAAAGAGGGAATGGGACTCACTGGAAGGTCAAAAGGACCCTGCCGGCTGTGACAGTTCACATGTTCCATGACTCTGCTGCTCCCCGAACCTCACTTCATCCCATGCCTGGGATTTCCAGGTATCCCTGCTGCTCTGGGCAACTTATATGCAGAGATGCGGAGCAGGTAGAGGAGAAAATTAAGTTATATGATGCCAGAGAAGTTACTGAACATATGGATGATTGTATGTTTATAAAGTGCTGAAGAAGCAAGCTGGCCAGATTTGTGGCAGATCTTGGATGGGAAGTTGAAAGCTGAGGGAGAGGTTGAATTGGGACAAAATTCTCTTTGGGTGGCTGTGAGCAAAGTCAGACAGATCCTGAACTACGGGCAGGAGCACCAGACTCCACCTCTAACTCTCCCAGAGACTAACTGTGCAGTTTGGGGAGTCCTTGAGCTGCACCAGCTCTCCCTCTCCTTGTGTGTTCAATGGAGAGCAAAGGGCTCCTGGCTTAGATCATCCCCAGAGTCTTTCCTCCCTCCTCATAAAGTATGGGAATTGAGGATTAGTAGAAAAACCCAGATGGATGGATGGATGGATGGAGGGATAAGGGGAAAGATGGATGGATGGAGGAATAATGGAAGGATGGATGGATGGGTGGATAAGGGGAAGGATGGATGGAGGGAGGGAGGGAGGGATGGATAAGGGGCTATGGCTTAAATGTAGAGGGAAGCATCCTCTGACTGCAGGGCGATAGAGCTGGCAGAAACATTCGTCTGGTTTTGGGTCTGAGATGGCCATGGAGGACTTACTCTGTGTGTAAACTAGGCTTAGAATGCTCTCCCTTCCTTCTTCACCAAGGACGTTGAAAGCATCCTTCACAGCTTGGCTTCACCATAACCTTCTCCTGGCAGCACCCCCTGCATCGCCCAGGGAGCCCAGGGCTCCCTCCCAGCCTCCCCATGTTACACCACTTAGCATTCCTCTTTTCACTAGAAGTCTCTGCTGAGAAAGGGATCTGGTTTTTTCATCTCTGCGTCCCCAAGGCCTTGAAATGTGTTGGGTGAATGAATGCATGACGGGTCATCAGAGAGTCCAGTGGTGAGAGGCTGGGCTCAGAGAATGAATGCACCTTCCCAAGGGTCCAGGGCCATGTTTTCTGTGTTCTGCTTTGATCTGACCCAAGGCTGAGGTCAGGACTGTCCCCGTCTGCCCCCTAGGAAAGGCTGTTCTTGCTCTCTTTAGAGGCCCTCTCCCCCCGGGTCTTAGTCTGCCAAGCCTTTCTGCAAACGTGGGTTGTGGTCCCAGGAGAATTGGGGGTCGCAGCACATGAGTTAGAGCCATCCCTCTCTAGAGACACGGGAAACGCGTGTCTGGAGAGTCTTCATGAAGCATCCTGTTGGTGGCTCTCAAGTCTCAGGCTCTGTTCTCGACGTTGGGGAAGATGCAGAGATGAAGGCCGTGGCTCGGGACTCAGGGTCAGGGACCGGGTCAGGGAGGGGGCCAGTTACATCGTTGTGCTCCAGGGAGGGGCCGCGTGAGCATGGGTGATCGTGCAGGTTCCTGACTGGAGTGCTGGCTGCGAGTGTGAAGGAGGGTGGGGAACCCTCTGGGCCAGCAGTAGGCCGGAGGGTCCACGAACAGTCCTCCCTTCTGCTGCAGGACCGCAGCGTCCTCGTCCCCGAGATCCCAGGGCCAGACCAAGCCTCTGGGGATGGATGCTCAGAGCCCGTTGTGACGGGGGCCCTTGGCTACTCCCGGGGTGAGTTTGGGGAAGGTGCGCATTGGTGGGTGTGTGGGTGTGTGGGTGTGTGTGCTCACGAGTGTGCTTTCCAGAAGTGTCCTTGTAGTCTGCACAGGCAGGGGAGGGGTGTCTGCCCGAGGCCCCGTAAGCCTGGCTCCTCCCTGCTGCCTCGAAGCACAGTGTGTCTCTGTGACCACTCCTGACACAGGGACAGACTGCCATCTACTGTCCACTCCTGTCCTCTCTGAGGTCCTCCTGCTCAGTGAGCTCCCAGGTTTGTTTTGTTTTGTTTCCACATCCTGTTTTTAATTGGTCCAGATACCCACAGAAATAGAATAGACATCAGGTCCTTATTAATTAATTTCTTTGGAATTTAGAAGGGGGCCTTTACAAAACGTAGCACATTTGTTAGATTTTTTTTTTAATCTGCTTAACAAAAGTGTTATTTTAAGGGGGCCTCCTGCCTCTTTTGGTTCTTAAGCGCTGTGCTGGGGACCGAGTGGAGTACCAGGAGGTGGAAGGCTGGGTCCTGCCTTCAAGGGCCTTGCAGTCTAGCTAGGAGTCGGGATAGATCAGGCAGAGAAATAGAGTACAGGAGGGGACGAGGTATGTTTAGTATGTGGCACGTGAATGGCAGGGATCCCAGAGGCTTTGGGGGTTTGGAGGAAGGAGGAGTCCTTGTAGGCGGGGTGATGTGTGGGCAGCTTGACCGGGCCTGCTTTTAGCAACCCCGGGGTTGGGTGAGAGGCTCCTGAGATAGCTGTGTGATGCTGCGGGTCAGAGGGCTGAGGTCTGCTCTGTCCCTGTGACCCAGGGTGTTGTCTTGCTGCCCAAGGGTCCGCCCATCCACACGTCCACGCAGCGGGAGGAGGTGGCCCCTGGTTTCCAGCTTGTCAAGCAGCAGTGGAGCCAGAGGCCCCCTTACATCCCACACAGGGGGTGCCCCTCAAGGGGAGGTCCTGCCCTGACAGCTCCACGCACGGCAGGAGGGCGAGGACGTCCCCAGCGCCATCCCGGATGCTGTCCTGAGAGGAGGAGTTGGGCGTCTTCGTAAGACATGGACCATCCTTCCAAAATGTAACTGCATTGTGCTTGAGTCAAACATGGTTTCCCCCGAAGAGACTGCATTAGTATCTGAGTGCTGGTCACAGCCCAGGTCTAAGGTTCCTTCATGTCAGAATTCATTCTGCCATTGCTTTTATGGAGTTTTCTAAAAAGTATCTGAGACTCTTGAAGGCCGTGGATTAAAAGAAAGAAAAGGTTGCTTTGCATAACTCACTCTCCCATTCTTTGTCTCTCTCTTTCTTAGCATTTAAATGATCACCAAGGGAAATCTTCAGTGTGTTTATTCCATGTTCTTGTCTTCTGGTTTGTGTGTGTGTGTGTGGGAGAGAGAGAGAGAGAGAGAGAGACAGACAGACAGAGACAGAGAGAGGGCAGGAACAAGAAAGGAAGATATTTAAATTGTGGTCTATTAGCAAGTCTAGGAAATCAAGTTGCATTTGGGTTGAGTTACTGATGGAGAGACCTCAGCTTGTCCCTCTAATCCTCTGACGTTTCCCTTTTACTTTTTGGCTCTTGTATGAATCGGGAATCTGTCTTCCCAGCCCCCTTTCGGGGTCTCCATCTCCTTTTGGGGCTGCTGTATTAAGTTACCGTCCGTCTGCAGCAAGGCTCCTGAGTTCCTGGGGAACCGCTCATCAGAGGCACAGTCAAGGGTGGAGCCCTTGCAGAAGGTCCGGTTTTCGACTATGAGGGAAAAAAAAGTTGGGGAAGGAGCCCATTTGGCATCATGTGCTCTCCTGTCACCCGGTGGTGTCTGTGACCGCTGTTAAAGAGAGTGAGCAGGGGCTGGGCTAGAGATGGAAAGGGAATTTATTCCAAGGGCGACCCACGCGGAGGGAGAGACCCAGTTCCCTGTGATCCACGTGGGAGAGTTTCTGATGGCCTGGGATGTGACTTGTAACCGTGGGTGAGACTAGGAGGGGATGGGAGAGAGGAGAGTTAAATGTGCTCAGAACACTTACATTAGCCTGCAGTTGTGCAGAGTCATCTCACACACAGCCTGTTTTACAATAAAGTGTTGACTATCTCGTGTAATGTATCGAAAGCGGAAAACAGGGTGGTCAGATGGGTGACGGAATGGCTGTGAGTGTATCATCATCACGGGGCTGTCAGGGAGATGCCCAGCGCAGCATCTCGCCAGCCCGGGAAAAGATCAAAATTCAAAATCCAAAGTACGGTTTCCACTGAACGTGTATCACCTTCACACCATCATAAAGTAAAAAAGTCGTAAGTGGAACCGTTGGAAGTCAGAGGCTATCCCTTCTTGTGTTGAGGGGACCCCTCCCGCTTCCTACTCATCCAGCATTTGCCTCAAAAAGTGGAGACCGGGAGGGCAGATCACAGGTGCTCAGCAGATTCTGAAGTGCCCCCCAACCCCATCTGCTGAAGCAGGTGTGGAGGGGGAGCGTGGGGAGCAGGGGAGAGAGAGGAACAGAGGCCAGCATCCCAGGGTGTAAACGCTGTGTGGGCGCCTTTATGCATGCCATCTGATTAATCCCCTCAACGGCCCCCCAGGAGCAGATTTCCTCCCCGGCTGGAGGGCAGGGTTTCTGCATTGCTTTCAGAGTGCAGGATGCTCTATGGTCTCCGAATGCGCAGATTTCCTGCACTGGTTCTCCCTGGGAATTTGAACACCAGTCAGAGACCCTACCCCGCATGCAACTGCGGAGCAGGGCTGCCAATGGCTCCACGGGAAGGGGAGCGCCTCTCCTCCCTCCTGGGTGCGTGGGATCCAGCCCAGACACCAGGCTTAGAAGGACGGCGTGTCCAGGAGGCCCACCTTGACAACGTGCTTGAAGCAGCGGGCCTCCTTGTCAGAAGGCAGTGGTTCTCCTGCCGGGTGCCTGTTGGGAAGCCCAGGTTTGCAGCAGGACAGAGGGGTGGAGAGTCAGAAAAGGAAGCTGAAAATCCAGGTCTGAAAAAGTTAAGTTTCCAACCACACGTTCCCGAGTTGTGAAGTGGGCCACGTGGAACTGTCAGGGTCCCTGGAGGTCTCGTGGAGGAGAAGATATTCTGTGCATGCTGGCAGGCGTGCTGGGCTGGCTGGCTGGCGCCCGTGGCTAAGCGCGTGCTTGGATTTGAGATTCTCCAACTGCCTAGTGGCCTGAGTGTAGCTGGGGACTAGGGTCAGATGGAGTGAGCCATGCCGATGGGATGTGGGGCCTGGGACGGTGGTTCACGGGAGGAGGCTGGACGGCAGTGCCGCCAGGATCTGCAGTAGAGCGCAGGGAGGTGGGTTGCACAAGACACTGCGGGGAGATTGCCCATCAGAGACAGTGACAAGCCCTACAAATAGAGGGGGAAGCAGAAAACCCCAGGGCTCTGTGTACGTAGCCCGCGGGTGGAACTGAAGTCTTTCCTGGCATCGTGTGGCTTCCACCTTCCCCTCCGCCCTGCGTCACGCAGTCAGCTTCAGCAGTGGCTTTCTGTCTTTAAATCAAGGGACAGTAGTGTTTCAAGGCCGGGGACCAGAAAGGAGCTGCAGCATTTCTAGCTGGGTTCCAAGCAGTTTGTTTTGTTTTCCAAAGTCTAATGTAGAATATGTTCAGCTTGGGACCATGAAGTGAGCAGGAAAGCTGACACAGTGCTGGGGACTGTCACATGCACTGACCACAGGAGGAGTTAAGCGGTCCCCTGATGACCCCCCTGTGGGTTTATGCACAGGAGGTTTAAGGAGAAAATGCTCCCCGTCTCTTTCTGCCTTAGACCTCACCAGGACCCCATTACAGTGACCTGCTCCGAGAACTGACACTTAAGCCAGAGGCCCCCGCTTCTGTTCCCATGCCTGTCATTCACTAAGAGTCACAACCTCTTGGAGACTTGGTGTCCTCTTTTGTAAACTGGGATAATAAACCCGGGGGACTTAGTGTCCTAATGTAGAGTTTCAGCTGAGCTAACGCCTAGGAGAGTGTTTTGCGAGCTGGTAAATTCCTCTGCAAGTCTATGTTATGGTTTAAACTGGTGTGTTCTTACGCTGATAGCACATTGTTCTGTTTGGAAAGTGGCGCTCCTCCAAGTCAGGCTGGGAAACGGCCCTCAAAAGAGGTTCTGCAGCTCCCGTGCTCCCGCAGCGCTGAGAGCCTGGGAGGGAGCCTTCGGGCGGCGCCAGAAGAAAAGGGAAGGTGCATTACAGCTGTGGCTTGGAAGGATCACTGTAGTTACCTCTTCCTGACAACGTCTTCTGGGGTCTAAGGTCAAGGTGCTGCCTTCCGCGAGGGGCGGCCCGTGGGAACGCGTGCTGAGAGCGGACAAGCACGGGCGGTCAAGGTGTCCCCCATGTTTACGTCCATGTGGGTTCCTCACCCCTTCTGCAAGGCCGGTCGCCGAGTCTGCCTTCCTCCCCTTCTGCGCCATTCTACCTGCATCCGCGAAGCAGACCCGCCCCCCAGCAGCACCCCTGGACCTGGTTGCAGAGCTCAGGGACGCTGAAGTTTTTGTTTGTTGTCTTACCGTTATGAAAATCCCCTTGAAACAGCCCCATGCTGGTGGCAGCAATGCCTAATGTCCATGAGATGGTGACATATTCAGAGTCCTCCCTTTTAACTGCCTCCTTGGGGTTGAGTTTTTCCCCGATTGGAGTTTGCTGTTTCTTTTCGCGATGCTGCCTTTCCTGGGAGGGTGGTCGGTCGTTCTCATTGCCAGGCTGTCTTCTGAGCCAGATTCTCTTGTGTTCCTTGTGTGGGGATTCAGTGCTTGGCTTCAGCTTCTTCAGTTATCTGTGGCTTCTTCTTGAATATTTACCTTCTTTTAGGGCATTCCTCACAGCTCCTGGCCAGTGAAAGTCTCCCCTCTTGTTGTCAAGGCGAGGCAGTAAGAAACGTGCTTTTAACGTGTTTTCTGTTGTCTATGTGGACTTGATACGGGGGAGAAGGATTTTAGTGGGTACTCTGTCATCTTGAAATGAGAATCCTTTCAAAGTTCTTAAGAACACTTCGGACAAGTGAAACGTGTAAGTCACGGCGAGACGATGGAGATAAACCTCAGATCGACCTCAGATCGCGTAACGCAGTGTCTGCCCCGCAGCAAGGCTTTCTGTGGGTAGAACTGTTTTGTTAGTGGCATGTTACTGTGATTAAAACAGAGTATCAGCCTGGTTTTAAACCCCATCCCCGCTTCTTAGCTTTGAGATCTTGACAATATTGCTAAAATCCAGTCAGTTTCCTCAAGTGTGAAAGAATGACATTATGTTGTTGGAAAGACTAAGTAAGTTATAGAAGGTAGATTCAGAGAGTCTGGAATGTGGTCAGCTGTTACTGCCATGACATTATGAATTAACCCAGGCCGGGAAATGACCAGCTGCACTGACATCTTAGGGACTCCAAGGGCAGGAACCGTGACCGCGCGTCCTAAGGGGCCAACCTGGAGCCTGGAGGCCGTTCTCTGTCTAAGGGATGACGTGGCTCTGCTCTGTCTGCATCTGAACCCACTCGCCCGACCCCTCTCTCATCCAAGGCCTTCCAGCTGACTATCCCGGGGCCCCAGTTCCAAATTCCTTGGAGTGAGATGCTCATTGGCGCAACTGGTGTCAAAGGTTCATGCTGGTTCATTAGCCGGGGACCAGGGAGTGGGGTCACATCGCATAGCACATGAACAGCTTCAGAGCCACCCCACCTCCTTTCAGCAAAGGTGCAGCGGCCCTCCCCAGAGTCTGGGCCTGGGGACTGGCCACTTACCCCCAGATCATCCACTGAAATGATCGGTAAATCAGGTCAGAACTGCAGACAGCCACGGGACACGTGCGGGTTGGCAGGTGAGTTTAGAGAGGGCCAGTCTGAAGAGGCCGTCCCCTCCTGGCCTACACAGGGCCCCCCTCTGCTCTGTAGGGCACAGCCGCTCCTGGAAGCTTCTGCACCGTGGGGGAGTGGGGAGAAGCAAGGGGCAAAGCACAGGCTCATATGGATGAGAAACAAGCAGACCTCAGGGAGCATCCACTTAGAGGACAGGGCACGTGTCCCTGCAAGGCTGGGTCTTGCTGAGCCTCGGCCAGCCCTGGTCTCTGTCTCTGGGTGACACTCCAGAGTCTTCATCGGAGTCGATGGGCCTGAGGTGGATTCTGCCTGCAGTTTGGGGGGGTTGGGTGAGGTCTGGTGGGTCCAGCTCTCCCCGCCCCCTGCACCTTGTGTCGCCGGGAGCCTGGACCACGGCTGCCGCAGGGCAGGCCGGCATCCGCCGCCCGGCTTCGTTTCCCCAGGAGTGGACTGGGGCTCTTTTCCGCGAGGCTGCCCCGAGCTCCGCCTCCTACATTCGGAGGCGAGATCCCCACAGTCCACATGCAGGCCCTGACTTGTGTGAGCTTCTTCCTTTTAATTTCCTGCCTTTTCGAAGCTGAACCCAAGATTAAACCGTGAAGGCCTTAGGAATAGCCAAATGGCAAAGATTCAGATCCTTAAATCCTAGGCAGTTAGAGAACCAGTTTCTGCTCCAGGAAGAGGGTTCTTAATGTGATGATTTTCAAAGATTTGTTCAGGGTTTATGGGCTCGTTTGTTAGCACACGGGGTCCTGACACCGGTATTGCTCTGTGCTTGGTGCTTTGGTGCGCAGTCCCAGGCCCCTTAGCAACTTGGAAAGGCACACGATTTTCCCCGATTCACGGATGAGGAGACAGAGACTCAGAGAAGTCAAGCAGCTTGCCCGGCGGGGCCCGGTCGGCAGGCAGGGCTCTGACTCCAGGGCTCGAGCTGCCCGCCGACCCCGCCGCTCCTCCATTCAGGGTCATATTTGCTGTCTGTCCAGGTACCACTCATCCTTCCTTTAAATTACATACCTTTCTGCAAGAAACACACAATTTTCATCGGTGAAATTTCTGTCTTACTGTCATCTTTCATCTAATTGTTAGATTAATTTTTTTGTTAGAGTGTAGTCGGTTTACAATGTTGTGTTAGTTTCTGGTGTACAGCATAGCAATTCAGTTATACGTATGTGGATATATATATATATATTCCTTTTCACATTCTTTTTCATTATAGGCTATTACAAGGTATTGAATGGGACCTTGTTGTTTATCTATTTTATGTACAGTACTTAGTATCTGCGAATCTCAGACTCCCAATTCATCCCTTCCCACACCCTTTCCCCACTGGTAACCATAAGTTTGCTTTCTGTGTCTGAGTCTGTTCCCATTTTGTAAATAAGTTTATTTGTGTCATTTTTTAGATTCCACGTATGTAAGTGATGTCATATGATATTTTTCTGGCTCTTTCTGGCTTACTTGACTTAGAATGACGATCTCTAGGTCCATCCATGTTGCTTCAAATGGCATTATTTCATTATTTTTTATGGCTGAGTAGTATTCCAGTGTGTGTGTGTGTGTGTGTGTGTGTGTGTGTGTGTGTGTGTGTGTGTACACCATGTCTCCTTTATCTAGTCACCTGTCATTGGACACGTAGGTTGTTTTCATGTCCTGGCTTGTACTGCTGTAAACATTGGGGTGCATGTATAATCGATAGATTAATTTTTAAGTTAACTTGAAGTTTTTAACCCTTTTCATGAAACAACCCTGATTTTAAAAACATTCTCTTTATTATTGCCCCAGACAAAAGTTGGGAAGTCCAACAACGCGAAGCACTGGGTTGCCGCTTACCCCTCTCTGTTTCCTACGTTATCTGGGACTTTTGTTGCTGAGCAATCTCGTTGCTCATGGAAACAGAGTGGAGGCACCCAGTGCAACCCAACATGCGTGTGTTTGAGTAAACAAGGCCGGTGGGACGCTCTGCATCCGGCGTCAGGCGCAGTCCAAGATCCCAGAAGGCGACACCCTTGTCTCCATGACGCGTGCCACCTGCTTCGCAACCCTTGTCTCCATGACGCGCGCCACCTGCTTCACACGTTAGGCTTGCGTTTCCTGCCTTCGTGGGGTTTCCCACAACCTGGCTCCTGTTCACATTATTCCCAAAGCCTCGGACGTCTCTCCCGACTTGGGATGCCTGGCTGACCACTCCAGGTGCTCACGCACAAAGCCTTCCCTGGGGCCAGAAACTACCGTCTCTGGTTTATGATTTACTCCATTGTAGATGCTCACGTGCGTGTCTCCTCCATGAGTCTGGCCAATCCTTGCGGGCAAAGGCCCTATTCTAATTGTCTTTGTATCCATGCAATGCTTCAAGAGTGTTGGTTGCACTGAACTGAACTCCAGGCACACCTACAGCAGCACAGGGGGTCGTAGAATTTAGCAGGACTCTCCCCAGCACTGCTGCATCGATCTCGGTTGAGTGTATCCTTGTGGGAAGGCTTGTGGCTGTCTTTAAAAGCCTCCTTTTTCCCCGTGGGACATTTCAGCCGGGTGGCTTTAGAAGGCAGCTGCAGGATCACTGGCCAGGGCTGTGAAGTCTTGGTTCTGCTGACAGGTAACTCTTATGTCCGTGTCCAGACAGAGTCTTCCATCCAGAAATACTTCGTAAGCTCCTGCTGGACCACTGTGCTAGGTCCAGTAGATGGAGCGCCGAACGAGAAAGGCCAGCCCTCTGCTGTCGCGGAGCTTAGATCCCACTGGAAATAATCCTTAAATGTAGAAACAAACAAGTGGATGGATGGATCGATCGATCGATGATCAATAGACAGACAGACAGACAAATGAAATTTTCCTGTGGGCATTAGTGCCAAGATGGATAATAAAACCAAGTGATGTGTTAGTGGGAGAGGGTACTTCAGATTGCCACGTTCAAGACGCAGCAGGCAGGCTCGTGGGGCTGGGACAGAGCGCTGAGAGAGGCCGGCTGGATCGTGTAGCACTTCATAGACCAACACAGAGTCTATTTGTGTGATAAGTGTGTGATTACAAGCCATGCCCCTCCAAATAGGGTGGGAAGCCAGAGTTTTTCCCCTTCTAGTGTGTTAGGGAGCCGTTGGAGGGTTTGGAGCTAGGAATCGTGTCATCTGCTTACCATTTTTAAAAGGTTGTTCTGACTCCTCGGTGGGGGGCAGGCTGTAGAGACAGGGAGACCGATCAGATGCCAGAGCAGTGGGCGAGAGAAAATGGTGCCCCGGGCTCTGGTGGTCATGCGGGAGGTGTGAAAGGGCCAGAAGATTTGGGATCTGTTTTGGATGTGGGGCTGAAAGGACGTGTTGATGGGCGAGTGAGAGAAACAAGAGTGAGAGAAAGAAAGGTGTTCGTGGAAGAAGGAAGCGTCAGAGGTGAGGGAGGGAGCCACACCCCGTCCTGGTGGGATCCTGCGGCCCCAGAGAGAGCCGACCCTTCATGCCTGAGCCCTGTGTGCGCTGTGGCCAGGGGCACGAGAGGACAAACTAGAATGGTCGGTGTGCTTCATTTATCTAATCTGAAAAATGAACTCTGCTTGGTGACCCGATGGGCAGAAGCTCTGAGGCTAAACCGGCCGTTCATTCACAGCTGGGTCCCCAGGGTCTGACGTGGTAGGGCTGGTGTCCTCAACGGTGGGGAGAACAGAAACTCAAAGTTCCTCGCCTTCGTGAACTTACGGTGTATCTGGGGAAATGAGACATCCCCAGCTACACATGACTCGAGGTAGCGATGACCAGGGCCATGGGCGTGTTACACACAGAGGACGGAGTTTCAGACTGCTGGTGGCTAAGGGTGGGGGATGGAGGAGACCCGTCGATCAGGCAAGAGAATTGGGGTGGGGAGGTAGCTCCGGGTGGTGCAGACGGAGGACAGAGATGGGAAAGTCATGGAGTGTTTGGTGCTAGGTTGATACGCCTGACACAGAGGAAGTCTACACAGACCAGGAGTGGACGCTGTGTGTCCCCTCCCCTCACCTCCCAGGGCATCGTGGTTTGGAGGAAAGGCCCTGTGGCATCCCCTCACGGCTTCTCTCCCCTGTTGCTGCTTTTGGTTTGCATTATTTCCCCCCTAAGAGCGTTCTTTGACCTTTCTGGAAACTCCTCTTGGGGTCCCCATCTGTTCCTGGTTTCACACTGTGCTCCAGCTCGTGGGCTCTGCCTGGTAGGCTGTGGTGTCTGAGATTCCACCTTCCTACAGGGTTTCTCTGATTGGGCGTCAGCTCCCCGTTTTGCTGTTTTGCTGTCGTCCCGCAACTTGGGGAAGGAAGGAGCCCCTCGGGTGCAAGAGTGCGGCTTCGGAGAGCAGCCCACGCTTCCAGCTCCCGAGCTCGCAGGGCTCTGCCAAGCCTGGCTTCGCACAGAGGGTGAAGCGTATCGCAGACCGTCTTCTTTGGTGCCAAGGGCGGACAAATCGCTGAGCCCCTCTGAGGTGCGCCAGAGGAAGCTGCCGGTTCGTGAAACCCCAGGATGATCCGTCTGATTAAAGCCCTGCATTCAGTTACTTATTAAAGCATCCTTGCCCGTGCCTTTGCTGGTGCGCGTACGTGCAGACACACACCTTTGTGTGCCCTTTCCTGGCCTCTGATGACTTCTCTCCTCTCCAGGAGGCTGGATCCAAGGCTTATAAAGCACGACTGTAAAGCATTTCACTGCTTTCCTTCTTACCCTGGGGGATCGCTGGCCACTGGACAGTGGTTGGGGCGTGGATGAGAACCACCCTTGATTTCTGGGGGCTCGCCCCTAAAGCCTACGTGCGGGTCTGCCTTGTGGTCTGTAATCTGGCTCCACCTGGCTCTGGGAGAACCCCACTGGAGTCTTTAATGGGTCTCGTGGCTCCCAAATGGTCCTGGAAGTGTGAGGACTTAGAGGGGCGACCCGCCTCCCTTCCTCTCGGCCTCTGCAAGGACCCTTCGCTATGCGCCCAGCCTTGGGAGGCCCAGGAGAGGGGATTAGGGCAGAGCAGCATGGAAGCAGGTGCAACTCCCTGGATCCTGAGTCCTTTGTTAACTCCACCCTGAAGTGGGAGAAACCAGAGAACAGACACTACCTTTATGAGAAGTGATCAGGGGGTCCTCTGACTTCTCAGGGGGTCGGATACACCCCAAGGTGAGGAAGAGCTTACTCATTAGGAAGCCCGGTACCACCACGTTGTCGGTTTAATTCTGCCTCGTCGCGTTGGGCTGAGTCCCCTTGGCCTGTGCATTCTGAATGGTCGCAGCCATTTCTCTTCATGTCCTGTGTCACTACTCTGAGCAGAAGAGTAGGTTTGAGTCTTTTAAGCTCAAAAGAGTGGGGAGAGTTTGTACCTACTGAGCTGGGCACTGTGCTCAGCGCTCACGTGTGAGCTCAGGGACCCTCGCCGCTGCTTGACGGGACAGCCGTTTGCCCCCCGCCCCTCTTGCAGACCAGGCAGCCGAGGCTGGGGCAGGCTTTCCTACGTCGCCCCTAAGATCACCTGAGAAACTGTGTATTTCACTTATTTCTCGACTGTGTTTTCTTATTCTCCCTGTTAGAACCCACTCCGTGGGGGGAGGGCTTTTTGGTGTCCTTGCTGCGCTGCTGTGTCTCCCGGCACCCGGCGGGGGTGCTCCGTGGCACATGCCGGTGGCTCGTGGGTGTCTGTGGAACGACCACGTAAGTTGCCCGAGGTTAAATGGCTCGGAAGTGGTGGCACCTTGCTTGGAATCACTCTTTACTTTTTTTAATTTTATTTTTTATTGAAGTTGAGTTGATTTACAATGTTAGTTTCAGGTGCACAGCAAAGCGATTTAGTTATACAGGTATATATATACACATGCATTTTCAGATTATTTTCCATTATAGCTTATTACAAGAAATTAAATATGGTTCCTTGTGCTCTGCAGCAAGTCCTTGTTGTTTATCCATTTTATATGTAGTGTTGTGTGTCTGTTAATCCCAAACTCCTGATTTATCCCTCCCCTGCCCTCTCTCCTTTGGTAACCATAGTTTTTTTCTACGTCTGTGAATCTGTTTGTGGTTTGTAAATAAAATTTGTATCTTTTTTCACAACATTGTAAAATGACTATAACTCAATAAAGAAAGTCTTTAAAAATTTAAAAAATTTTTAAAAAACGAACAAAAAGTAAAAAGTAAATATAAATAAAATTTACATCTTTTTTGTATTCCACATATAAGTGATATCATATATTTGTCTTTCTCTGGCTTGCTTCACTTAGTATGATAATCTCCAGGTCCATCCGTGTTGCTGCAAATGGCATGATTTCATTCCTTTTATGACTGAGTAGTGTTCCATTGATATACACCACATCTTCTTTATCCAGTCACTTGTTGATGGACACTTAGGCTGCTTCCGTGTCTTGGCTACTGTAAATAGTGTTGCTGTGGACATTGGGGTGCGTGTGTCTTTTCGAGTTACAGTTTTCTCTGGATATATGCCCAGGAATGGGATTGCTGGATCTTATGGTAAGCCTATTTTCTGGCATCACTCTTTTCTGATCCCAGAGTCTGTGTCCCTAAGCACTACCGTCATGGACCATACTTCAACCATTTCATCACTGCGTCACATCTGCATTTGGCCACTGCTTCCATACTGCAGGTTAGCCGTCCTTTTACACAAACGTTTATGCGCAGATGAGGTCATTTTCTTGGAGGAGATTTCTAGAAGTTACCTTTCAGCCACGTGCACGTCCGATGCGGTGCAGTGGGAAAGCCCTTGGCTGCAGGAGCCAGGCCAGCTCGGCTTTGAATCCCAGCTCCCTCGTTTACTAGTGGAGTGACCTTGAGTAAGTCACCTGACACATCTGTCATCCTCAGGTTCGTCATCTGTAGAATGGGAATAAAAACCTAACTCATCAAATCGTGCGAGGATGAAATGTGATCACACCACGCAGAATGCTTCAAACAGCACGTGGCCCGTAGGAAGACTTCAGGAAACGGCAGCTTTAAATAAGCACATTTGGGATGGGTGAATCAGTAACAGATCATTATCGTCAATACCTGTGTTCATACTGACTTCTCAAGTCTGTTGCAAAGGCATTAGCACGCTGGTGCATGTGGACTCACCGGCCAGACTCTTTCTGCGGTCCCAGGGCCAGCTCTCTCCTCCCTTCTCGGGTTTTCCCGTCGTTCCCCGAGACACTTGGCCGTTTGACAAGCATGGCTCTTCCCTGGCCCCTCCGTCTGCCCGCAAGGGCATGCCTCTCTCCGTCCCTCTTGGACGCTCCATCCTTGTCAGCGCCTTCATTCCGTTTGGGAAGAACTGGAGTCCGACCCGCGGCCCTTCCCGTAGGCTTCGTCCACGTGCTGCGTTGTAAACCGTTCTCTCCGTGACTCAGAAACCTCTTCGCCCCAGGCCGAGCGTGTGTGCGCTGCCAGCACACACTTGGGGTGGTGGGAGGGTTTCCTCCTCCCGTTAGCCTGGCCTCCTGCCCCTTCCAGCTGCCCTGCTTGTCTTGAATTTTAACCCAGCTGACTACAGACCAGGGGCTTCTGTCCCAAAGGGCTCCCCCCTGCCCAGCAACACTGGGAGCGGCACAGCCACCAAGACCTTCCGGAGTGCCCGCTTGCGGGGGGAAGCGGGGAGATGCGGGGGACCCTGCCGGGTGCAGTTTGAGCTTCCTAGCCATGTTCCTGGGGCTCTTTGGACCCACAGAATACAGGACTCAGCTCGTCCTCTGTGACATGGTAACAAAAACCCCACCTCCTGTTGCCTTCTGTGAACAACAGAGTGAGGCCTAAGCTGTGGTAGGTGGCCCAGGAGGACCGCGACGGTGGGGAGGTGTCTGAGTTTCCCGGGACTGCCGTGACAACCTGGTGGGCTAAAACAGCAGGAATTTGCCATCTCACAGTTCAGGAGGCCAGAAGTTTGAAATCAAGGCGTTGCAGGTGCCCTGCCCCATCAGGGGGCGCTAGGGAGGAAGCAGTCCATGCCTCTCTCCTGGCTTCTGGTGGCTTGAGGTGCTCCTTGGCTTGTGGACGCGGCACTGGGACCCGCCACCTCCACGTACGCTCTCCCTGAGCATCTCCTCTCGTCTTCCCTCTGCGCGCGCCCGTCTCTGGTCTAACCCCCCCTTTCAATAAGGACGCTGGTCGTGTTGGATGGGGACTCACCCTAATGACCTCATTGTGACTTGATTACAAGACTGTTTCCAAATCAGGTCACATTCTGAGGTCCTGAGGTGTTAGGACACCACGTATCTTCTGGGGGAGAAAGTTCAACCCACTGCGGGAAGGAAAGCCCCTAGGGGTCTCGAGTCCATCACACACCCACCCTGGGCAGCACAGCCTGTGTGCAAGGCTGCAGTCAGCTCTCTTCAGGATTAAGATGAGGAGGGGCAAGATCTTTGAGTGGGGTCTCTGTCTCAGCAAGACTGATGGCCAGGGAGGAAGATGCCTTCCTTGTCTGGACCCAGACATCTGTGTTTCCCGCAGGCCTCCTGCCTCTCTCTCTCTCTCTCTCTCAACATGCTATGAGTTTCTGGAATGGGAGAGAAAGCAACACAGCAGGAGGCCAGCTGGGAGGGAGCAGAGGGGAGGGAAGCAGGGCTGGGAGCTCAGAGGGCCGGGAGTGGGGAAGGGGTGGTGGGATGAGGACGGGATGACGGGTGTGGAGCACCTGGTTGGTGGGGAGGCTGCAGAAGGTTCCTCAGCGTCCAGCCGTGAGTCTCATCCCAGCCCCGCCGCTCTGCTGTGTGCCGGTGGCCTGGGTGGTTAGCATCTCTGGACCTCGGCTCCTCGGCGGGTGAGACTGGGAGGCGGATGGCTACTCTCTAGGGTCTCATCCCAGCCAGAAGGGAATTCTCACTGAGAGCCTGATGTGTGGAGCCAATGGGGGCTCTGGAGCCCGGCCCCCGCCCCGGGAGCCCGGCCCCTCTTCCTGCGGGAACATCTTCCTCGCAGGGCCGCCCTGCCCAGGGTCAGCCGGCACACATCTGGTGCCCCGCCTGCATGTCTTCAAACTGCTCCCAGTTCTCCCCCTCCTGACTCCCGTCTCTTCCCACAAGTAAGCTGGCCGCTCCTTGTCATGATTCCCATTATTCTTGGACCGCACACATCTGTCTTCCATCGTCCTCAGCCACGGGAGGCTGTGCCTGCCTGGGCTGTACCCTGTAAGGGAGCCGGGAGGTGGGAGGGAGATGCCTGCAGCCAGGGTGGGGGGCCGGGGGGGCCAAGGGCCCCCCCGCTCTGACTCTCCAAGTGCTTGCCGGAACAGATTAAACAAACCCCTGGGTTGTGATGGCCCGTTCAGCTCAGGTACCGTGCAGGCACACACAGACTCACAGAAACGCAGGCACACGCCCTGCCCCCGAGCTCAGAGGAGCCCAGCTCTGCTCACTGCCATCCCGTTTAGCCTCCCCACACCTTGGGCAGCAGGGGCCCAGGTCCACATCCTGTTTATGTGGGCTGTGGGGAAGCGGAGGGTCGGTGTGGCTCAAAGTCATGATCGTCTTGCTCGGAGCCTCGGCAGCTAAGCTGGGGACACTTGCTGACTCAGAGACACTGATGGGCTCGAGGCGGGCTCTGTTCATTGGCCTATCAAAGCCCCTTCCGTGGTTGACAAGGATAGTGAAGGGTGCTCAGGGGACAGGGTCAAGCATGAAGGTCAATGGTAAGAATCAGATGGTCTGCAGAGCCGAGGAAAACAGAGGAGCTGTGGCATGCTGGGGGTCATAGTGGGCCCCCCAGGCTCAATGGGGCTCCGTGCCATGTGGCCAGTGGAGACAAAGTGGATGTGACCCCTGCGGGGCAGGCAAGAGTTTGCTTTCGATGACGTCTTCCTTCAAGGGCCCCGGGAATTCTGCAGTTCAGAGGGTGGGCTCAGGTGGTCACCGGCCTCTGCATTTCTCTTAGCGGGGACGCTGTCAGTATCCGCACAGGACTGGTTCTCAGTGATGCAGGATGCGCTGCAGGCACTAACCACCTCTTCTGCCTTCAGTCACCTTGATGACCAGGAACGCCTGGTCCCATTTCCAAATGCCTTTTAGGATGGGCTGTACCAGCCCTTTCTGAGAATCTCATAGACCCACATTGATTAAACAAGTAAAGAATGAATGAATGACTTCCTCCTTTTGTGATTTTGCTTACCCTGGAAATGTACCAAACCCGGTGAGCCTTGGCCTCACCAGCCCCAGGTGGAGCCTTAACAGCATTATTGAATCCGCCCCCCTGCTGCTGGGACCAACTGCACGCAGCTGCCCGAGAGAGCTTGCTGGGCAGAGGTGGTCCTCGTTCTGCGCCTGTCTGGCGGGAGCTCTGGGAGCCCACCTCCGCCTCCACCCTCCCCCCTTGGAGCAGTGGTTTGGGGTGGGAGCTCTGCACGATTGTGCGAAGTGTCTGACTATTGGAGGAGAGGTCTGTGTAAGTCTCCCTCTTAGCAGCTCAGCACCGTTGGGATGATGAGGACCAGATCCCGTTTCTGAGCTCTGATATTCACCAAGATATTTACCAGGCATCCTGGAACAGATGGGGAAACAGAGCGAGTTCCTTTAGGTCAAGTGATTTGGCCCCACGTTTCCCAGAGTCCCTGAATGACTCTGTTAGTAGCCCAGGGTCCGGAGCACCCCGCAGCTGCTCCAAGAGAGATGAGTGCAGAGGTGGGAGTGCCCAGATCCCGTCCACCCCAGCAGCCCACCCACGGGGCGCAGCACCAGTGTCTGCCTCAGTTGTGCCTACCTGCAAAATGGGGGAAATGGTCATCTTGCTACTTTTGCTACTCAGGTATGGAATGAGAACAAAGAGGAAATATTTATGAAGTGTTTTGAATCCCAGAGGGAACAGACTGCACAGATTCACTGCATATTAGGATTTGAGGCATGCCCGGTCAGAAGGTAGAAATTAATCCAGTTATAAGTGTCATGGCCAGGAAGTTCCAGGGGTCTGTGAACCAGAGGCCACCGGTGTCCCTCTCACCACCCTCTGAGGACTTCTTCCATCTCCCACCTCGATTCTTTGTCCTCTTCACAACCAGACTTCTCTGATGGAGATGCCGTGTCCGCAGGGTCTGTTCAATGCTCAAACACACTGCAAGCTGGCTTCACCATCCACATGACCTAGGGCCTCCTCTGCCCATGACCTTGTCACTAAACCCAGTGAGGAAGCCGGCTTCCTCTTTCTGGGCCCCCAAGAACCCTTTCCCATCTAGTCTTCCTGTTGAAATTCTCCTTTCCCTCGACCTACTGCGTGGTCCTGCTCTCCGCCCCGCCTCTGGGGCAGGTCTCTTCCCACTTTTCTTAGCTGACTTCTCCTCCTCTGCTGACCTGGGCTCTGCACCCTCTACACACTCCTCAGCTGATTTCAAGCATTCCAGGGGTCTCCTCTATCTGTGTGGGCCTCACTCCCAAAGGTCCAGAACTTCCTCTTAAGCCACAGACCCATTTACTCTGCTGCCCAGTGGATACTCCTCCCAGTGTCTTATGGGCCCTGGAAACTGAGTGTGTCCCAAACTCCCCAGGGGCTCCCCCTGTGCCACAGACCTGCTCTGCCTCCGGGAGTGTTCTCTGTCATGTCTCAGCTTAGTGAGTGAAACCGCCCGCTGCTGCATTCGGTCAAGTTGGAGCCTGGGAACCACCCTCAGCTTGTCCCACCACCGTTCCCCATGACCAGGCGACCTCCACGGCATCCGAAGTAGCTCTTGACTTGGTCTAGATCCCCTCATCTCCCCCGCCACCACCCTGATCACCCTGAGCGAAGCCACCTTCACCTCTTGCTGTTTCTCACACTTTGCAAAGTGAGTTGGATCCTTTTTCTACTTGCAGTCTTATCTTGGCTCCCCAGGTCTTCTTAGCCCCTGTCATGACCTTCAGGACTGCTCATGGTCTCCCTCCTCTTAATGCTTCCTCCCCTCCCCTGCTGTCCCCTCTGTCCCTCTCACTCGCTCTCCTCCCACCATACTGGATTGTGCTATGACTTCCGAGGATACACGACGCCTTGTCTTGCCTCTCAGCCCCAGGCCTTAGGCGTTGGTTCCTTCCACCCAGAACAATCTCTCTGCCCCCTGTGCCTCTTGCCTGACTCTTGCCCCCCCTCAGGCGTCAGCGTCAGCACCACTCCCCCGGGAGGCTGTCCCTCACCCCTTGTCTGACACTGAGGCTCTCTGCCACGTGCTCTCAGAGCACCCCACCGTGGCCCTAACACCCGCGTCGCTTGTTCTAACTACTGCTTCAACACCTCTCTCACTAGACTGTGGACTCCTTGAGGGTGGGAACTATTCATAGCATCATTTCCATCCACACCGAGCCCAGGGCCTGGCTTTACATCAACAGCCAGTAAGCAATTGTCGGACGAAGGGATGAGTGAAGGAGAGGTTTGCCCTGCAGAAACCTGGCATGGGATCACAGGTCATGCCCGGGATTAAGGAACAAACTTCCTCGAGGAATTCCCGGCACCGGTGACTAACCCTGTTCACTTTGGCAACCTTCTCCCTGTGCCACCAGATGAATGAGTTTTAACCTCTTCCCACAAGGAGCTTATTCCTTCTTTGAAAGACTCTTCGAAACAATCTCTGGAATGACTTTGGCAGGAGACGGACTGGTTCCTTCTTTGTCTGTGACCAGTGATGCAGAAAAAGGGAACGTGGAGCGAGCGCACAGACACGCTGCTCACACACGTGGACACGCCCGAAGCATCCGTGCTCTACGGGACGGGGCGGTCCTCGCTGCTCTGTTGGGACTTGCGGCGTGCCAGGGAGCAGCCCATCAGCCCGCGAGCCGGAGAAGCAGTGATGGCTGTGACGGACGATTGTAGCTCAGTTGTTTTTTTTTAATTGAAGTAAAGCTGCTTTTACCCTCCCCTTCCTCCCCAAGTTAACACCTGATTTGGCTCCCCCCAGATTGCCTTCCTCCTCTCTGTGCTTAGCATTCATCTTTGCTTCCTCCCCTGGATCCTCAGGTGGGATGAAGTCAGTGGATGGAGCTGCCCACACCCTTCCTCCTTGACCCCCATAAAATTTCTTGGAGGCTCCCCAGAGGCAGCCAGTTCCTGCTGGGGGAGGAGCTTCTGACAAGGGGCCTTGGGACGCCCCCAGGCCCTGCTCTTCACTCTCAAAGACGTCACTGTCATTCCCCTGCTGGAGTGACCCCCGGTCCTGCCTCCTGCCTCCTGCCTCGCACACCGCCGCGAGCGGCTGCTTTCTGGAGGTCTTCTAAGTGATTCCATGCTCTGTGGGGCTGGTTCCTATTTCCTTTATCTGCGGGGAGGAACAGGCGTGTGGGATCTTTGTGCGGCTGTGAAATTTCATTTCCATGTCTTTAAACCTGCAGTTGCAGCATGAGGAGGAGAGGGCCGGAGCCCAGGTGATGTCCCAGACCCAGGTTATCAGCATGTTCTGGCTTCTCTTCCCCAGAGGGGGCCGCGGTCCTGAAGCAGATTTCATCATAGGGCCGCCTTTCTTCTCTTTGGGGAGCTCAGCGTCTCATCCTTTCTCCTCCGCAGGCCTGTGACAGTGAGCTCTGGTTTGACGTCTTTAAGACCGATGCCGAAAAGACACTTGATTAGCCGGCCATTCCAGGTGCTCATTTCAACTTGCAGCTCGTCCTGGGGGACCAACTTCTCCTCTTGCTTTTTCCCTGTTCCTGACCCTACCTGTCCGGTTCCCCTCGGGACCTCCTGGGAGCAGAACTGGTTTCCGTTTTGTTCTTTTGTCACCACGAGGCCGGTCATCCCAGGGCCTTCTCCATCTTTCCACATTCCTTTCTGCCTCCATGTGTGCCAGCGCTTGGCGTGTGACAGATACACATTTACTGGTCATTTCTACCCCCACACACACAACCTGGGACAGCTTCCCAGGGGCAACAAAGTTCCAGTGCCCCCCGCCCAGATTTAACCTCATTCTCCCCTCTTTGGACAATAAATTGGATCAGAACCAACAGCCCTGTAGGAGTACATTTCTTTGCCTCAAAACCGGGCCCCAGAGAGCATTTGATTCCTTGGCAGAGAGATGTAGGCTTAATTAATTTTTCTCTTTTTCCCTTTGAACCTCTTGGAATACGCACACACGGTCGCATTCACACGATGGGGCTGTGAGAATTTTAATGGCAGGCGGTGTTAGCAGTTCTCTCCCTCCTGATACAGACCAGGGCTTTTCCATCTGGGCTTTTTAGCAGGACCTAAGAATATTGACTTTCTCTAACCACTTGGATTTGGGTGGAGGGAGCAGAATGGGAAATGGGGAGAAGGTTCAAGGGGGAAATCTGCTTATATAAATCACATGTGAAGGAGGTTTTGAAGTCATTATTGCTTCAGGATGTGTGAACTGTAATTATTTTTTAAGGTCTTGATTTGCCCAATGAGCATTTCCCCGGGTTGCTGCTCCAAGCATGACGTCTTTGCTGTCAGGGGGTCCAGCCTGGCCTGATAGGAGTTTAATCGCTTTCAAGGGGGCCCAGGGTCGGATTCGGTTTCTCCGGCTTCTCAGCTGCGGCAGGTCCTGCCTGCAGCACAGTGTCCGTGTGGCTTCGACGATGAAGACAATGGAGTCCAGCTGAGGAAGAGACCGTCTCCCCCGTTTCCTCCTTGTTTATTTTTTCTTATACTCAGTTTATTTACTTATTACTGTATAATTTTGGCAGGGGGGTAATTAGGTTTGTTTATTTTTAGAGGAGGTGCTGGGGATTGAACCCAGGACCTAGTGCATGCTAAGCATGCGCTCTACCACCGAGCTACAGTCCCCCCACTCCTCCTTATTTATTTTTAATGGTTGGCTGCCCGGGGCAATGAATCCCTTCTAGGCTGCAGGGCTTTTGGTTCTTAAAGTTACCCTTCACCCTTATCAGCTCCCTGCTCAAAACAGGCAGTGCCATTTGGCCTAAATTCTGAAAGCAACGTCTCAGCTGCCCGCAGTCAGCCTTTTGACCCCTGAGCCCAGTCCTGCCTTCCCACCAGCCCTGTCCCCTGTCTGCACACCCACTCTCCTGCCTCCATTCCTCATGCTCCAGCGCTTGGCGTGTGACAGATACACATTTACTGGTCATTTCTACCCCCGTAGCTGCAGCCCGGCATCAGCAATGGCCGTTCCTGGGAAAGGTTGTCAAAGATCATGTAAAACATCCCCTCTCTGTGCTCTGAGAAGGCTTTCCAACCCCAAAGGGCCTTTCTGGGTAACGAGGAAGGTTAAACTGGGGCAGCCTACAGGAAGAAACCCGCAGAAGGGAAATCTGTGTCCATAAACCATGCTGCTCCAAGACTTAATTTGGGGGGCTGGTTACTTAAAGAGAAATGTGGAGAACTTGGAAGACTTGGGAAAAGAAAATTAAGAGAACGTTGCAAATGTTAGACGGATATGTGTCCAGGAAAATTTAAAGGCTCTGGTGAGGATTAGGTTTGTGGCAAAAATTTGTAACAGGGTAACCTGTTCTTTCTCTCAAGTGTATGTCAGTGTTGGAGTGACAAACTTAGCACATGTGCTAGCATTCTCCACTTTGCCCGTAGCAGACATCACTAGTCAATCACAGCACTCCTTCCCACTGTCACTTCTTTGCCCATATCAGACCTTATTAATCAATCATAACACTCATTCCCCCTGAGCTTCACAAGGTCTTTTAGTCCTCAGCACTGGTCTCTAGTTAGCCATCAATCAGTTGGATTTGGAGTTTAGACTGAAACCTACTTGGTACCTCTAGTTTAATGGAAAGAGCATCAGGTTTAGAGTCAGAATACCTGAATTCTAGTCCCTGACCACTACTTATAAATAATTCCTTATTGATAGTGATTATCTAACCTCAGTTTTCTCCTCTATAGTAAGAAAGCAGTGGCGATCACAGAGGTCTGAGGTAAGGGTTAAGTAAGGTGACACGTAACTTACCAGGGAACGTGTGGTTGTGTCTGGCACGGCGCCTGGCACGTTAAGCGCTCTGCAGGCGACGAGCAGAGGTGCGCTTGCAGGGGCCCCGGCTCGCGCCTCCCCGTGTGCAGAGCAGCGGGCGGGACTTTCAGCCTTGCTGCTGCTTCTCGTGTCCTCAGTGAAGGGGGAACAGCTGGGGTTCTGCCTGACTGTGGACTTCATGTTGTTAAGGCTCTTACTAAATCTTCCTTTCCTTCCCAAACTACTACAGTGGTCCCTTGTGACCCTGGGAGGACGGAGGTAGCACCCCCCCTGTCAGGACCTGACATGCTGCGGGTGTAGCCACGTGCTGATGCGAAGCCTGGTCCACCCTTGGCCGTCGAGGGCATCTCGCCTGTGACCAAGGAAGAGATCTGGTTGGAGGTCTTTGTGCAGCTCGTTTCCCTAGTGTCCCCGCCGGTGATGATGACAGGGACCTGGGGACTCGTGGAGGTGGTAGGACAGGCTTTTTTGGAAGAGGTTTGTTGTGGGTCACCCATTCCAAGGTCAGAAGATGGCAGGGTGGGCTGGAGGGCATCCCCAGGGCTGCCTCCTCCAACGTGATGTCAGACGCTGCTCCAGAGTGAGGAGGCATTCTTTTCAGAGCAGCAACCTCAGAGGACATTCTTGGAGCAAACTGGACTCTTAGGATCATAAATTCATACACCCTGAGATGTCAGTGATTTCCAAATGTCTTTCTCATTGTACATGTTGTACGTGGTGCGTGTTACTTCCTGTCCTACTGATCTGCGGTGAAAAGGCAAGCCGAACAGATCCCTTCCATGTGGCTTCAGATTCTCTTTGGACTTTTTCTTGTTTATCCTTCCATTCAAATGTGGATGCTTCACACCAAAGGTTAATACAGGGTATTATGTCCTTTCTTCTGGAATGAAAGGGGCGGGACCCAGACTGCTGCACCAGGGCAAGATTCATTTCAATTAAACTATATTCAATACTTCTTAATAGCCTTTAATGAAAAAAAATATGAAAAGGAATGTATACATATTTGTATGTATATAACTGAATCACCATGCTGTACACCAGAAATTAACACAACACTATAAATAGACTATACTTCAATTAAATATGTATGTGTTAATCTAGATGCATGCTAGACAATATTGGAGACATTGAAGGGTTAAAACATAGTTCCTGCCCTTATACAGCTTAAAAACCATTATGAGGGATAAAGAAATACAGAGAGGACACAGCAAAATAGATCTACCAAAGCGATCACCAAAGTGCCCTGAAAGCATGAAGGAGGCAGACCCCCGAAGGCTTCCTGGAGGAGGTGGGGATGGTGGCCCTTGAGAT
The DNA here is from genome assembly GCF_009834535.1 of Camelus ferus. Classification (NCBI taxonomy): domain Eukaryota; kingdom Metazoa; phylum Chordata; class Mammalia; order Artiodactyla; family Camelidae; genus Camelus; species Camelus ferus. The sequence continues at coordinate 17,461,696 of NC_045729.1, read as the reverse complement.
GAGTCTCACAGCAGCTCTAGATGGATGGGCTGGGATGGGGCAGGGCTGGCCATAGGACGGGCAGGCAGGAGGAGCCTGCAGAAGGAGGATGCGGAGCTAAGAGCCCTGAAGGGCGCAGGCTGTGGTGGGGACAGGTTTGGGTCGGGGTCGGGGCCTGGAAGCCAGGACTCCTTCTGCTGCTGAGGCTGGGCTTCCGAGGCAGAAGTCTCGTACGTCCGGCCTGAGGACAAGTCCCGCGTGGGCTCTTGGCAGATCTGCGGAATGCTGGGGTCGTTGCAGAGCTGGCTCAGAGCTCTTCGCTCTGCACCGCCTACCGGGGTACCGCATCGCTGTGAGGCCTTGTCCAGCTCCTGCCTTTCTCTGCACCTCAGGTTTCCACACCCGTAAAATCAGGAGGTTGAATTTGCCAGTGTTAGATCTGACGTCTGTGATTCTGTGGTGATAATGGAAAGGTGATAGGAGCTCCCTCCCTCCCTCCCTTACTTCCTTTCTTCCTTCAGCATGCTTCTTTGAGATGGACGTGGGGACAGAGCCGCACCTGTTTCCACATGGAAGGAGGAGTCAGGGGCCCAGTTCTGGGTTTGGTCTGAGCTGGGCTTGGTCTGTTCCCTGCTCTGGCGCCGGCGCTCAGCTCCGCAGCTCTTTCCCAGTGCGGGGGGTTCTGTGCTGCAGGCCCACCGGCGTGGAATTTCCCCCTGGGTCAGCAGATGCCTTCTGGCCAGTTCCTGTGCCGGGTGTCGTGTGGGATCACACGGGAGAAGAGATCCCTGCCGATCTCGGAGCCAGACAGGCCACCCTGGAGAGAGCAGTGCGTCCCGGACTTAGGCTCATCCCTTGGTGATACTGATTCAGCAAGCCGGGGCCCGAGAGTCCATGCAGTGGGCTGCTCCCCAGTGATCGTGGCACTGGGCCGAGTTTAGGGAGCTCCAGTCAGAGGAAGATGCTCAGAATGACCGTGTCCTAGCATACTTGTGTTTATTTGAATTTATTATTTGTTGTCCTTTCCCATGTGCTTGATACGGACAGCTGCATCCCCTCGGTGGGAGGTGCAGACAGACACTGTGAGCTAGACTGTTGTACGACCTGCACTTCCGAGCGCCGGCCCCGCGCTGACAGCCGCGTTGGGAAGCAACGCGTTCACATGTGAGGTGGTGCGCCGTTGTCATCCTCACCATCCTCGGTGAGAATTCACTTACAACTCATGCTGTGAGTTTGGGGTTTTCGAGCACAAGCCACCGCTCTCCTTGCTCGGCCCTGCAGTAAACCTTTCTCTGCTCCAAAAAAAAAGAAAGTCAAATAAAATTAAATTAAAAAACAAAACTCACATTGCATCGGGTGAGATTGGAAAGAGCCCCCTAAGTGGACAGGTTGGGTGTTTCATCTCAGGGTTTATCACGCAGCTCACCAGTGGGGAAATGGAGGTTGAAGATGGGAATTTTCCTAACTGAGTGGAGCTGCTCGTGATGCAGTGCCTACCGAATGGCAGGCGGGGCGCCCACTGGACACTGATCACGCGATGCCTCACTTGTTCCCAGAACGGCTCTGTGGGGTCGGCAGATGTTACGGTTGGGAAAACTGAGGCTTACAGAAGTTGTGTGATTTACTCGGAGTCAGGCCGACAGGAGGTGGGGCCTAGTGCAGGTCATTCTGACCTCCCTGCCTACCCCCTTTCCCCAAAGCCCCGTCTGTACCGCTCCCCTAGTGGGGCTGATCTGAGTCCAGGGCCAGAGATGCTTCGTCAGGGGAACCGCAGCGTCGCTCATCCAGCCTCCGTCCTTGTGCAACAGGAACCACGTGCCGGGTGGGGCTACTCGAGACACGTCGTCACAGGGAAGTTCTCTTAGCCTTCTGTCCAGGTGGCAGGAGTTGCTCGAGCCCGTCCAGCTTGTAAGTGGCAGGGCTGCGACTCAAGGGCAGGTCCCTGACTCGGCCGTCCTCCTACCCTCCATGCCTCAGTCTCTGACGGAGGCTGAGCTTTCTGAGCTGCCAAGGGAGCCAAAAACGGGGTCTCACAGGGATCTGTGCGCATCGCGGGGCCGTGCCCTGGCGTCCAGGCTCAGCTGCCTGCAGCCGCCCCCCCAGGCAGGGTCGACACGAGTGCTTTACACATCTCAGTAGCACGTTCTTCTGAAAGGCTAGGGCCAGTGGCGAGAGGGCACATGGGGAGGCCACTTCCCTGCTGCCTCCTGTGCTGCAAAAACCAGCCTGCTAGGAAAATGCTAGAAGAATGAACTGCCAGCCCCAGGGGGGTCTTTTGCAGCAACTTCTGATTCCCTCGTAATTCTTCTTACAAATTCTCCTCTTGATCCAGACTTTTCTTAGCCATCAGTTCATTCCAGAAGTGACGTGTGTGCACACACATATGCTTGAGGGGGGTCCAGGAAGAGGGGTAAGAGGAGAAGCAAGAGCTCTGAATCTGCTCACCTGGGGGAGAGAGACCGAGAGCACTGACAACCCACCAAAATGTTATTTGCTGCTTTGTTTTGTTTTCTGGGTAGAGTCTCTTGTTCAAACTTGAACATGGAAATTCCTCCACTTCAAAATGAACAGCGGAGAAACGCTGCAGGTTGGGATTTCCCGGGAGGACGGGCAGCCATCTGCCCTGTGACAGGACAGGGGACCTGAACTCTCTTTACTTGTTCCTTCTGTGCCTGGGAAGGATGGAGGAAGGGAGGGGGCAGCAGGAACGGTATCCTTTTGTTCAGTGTCCTTGAAGGGGCGGCAGGGGTTGGGGGTGGGTGTCTACCAGGCTCGCTCTTTGGCGCATTGGGAAAGATATCAGAAGAGCTGGTCCTGGGATCTGGGTTCTGTGATCGCCATCAGATCCTGTCCTCTGTCCTTCCCTGTGGTGGGAACAGCAGCATCGCACCCAGAGAGAAGTCTTGTTCTCCAGAGGCCGGCATCCTAGTGCCTGGGAGGAAGGGACCCTTGGTGTGCTGGTGGTTTCTCCTCCACATATTTTTTTTTAACTTTATTGGTAATTGAATTATAGTCAATTTACAGTGTTGTGTTAGTTTCTGGTGTACAGCATAGTGATTCAGTTACACACACACACACACATATATATATTCCTTTTTCGTATTCTTTTTCATTATAGTTTATTATAAGATATTGAATACAGTTCCCTGGGCTCTGCAGTAGGACCTTGTTGTTTATCTCTTTTATACACAGTAGTTTGTATCTGCTAATCTCAACCTTCCTCCATATTTAACTTCCGTATTCTTAGGTCATAGTCCCTTGGCTGTCTTCTAGGATTTAATTGATCTATTGAGGGTTGCAGATTGTCACAAAAGCTGCATAAAATTTTAGGGGAAAAAACTAAAAACAAAAGCAGAAACTCGGTCGGGGGCACAAACCCCAGTTCCGGCTCCATCACTAGCTGGCTGTGTCATGAGCAGCTCATAACTCCTCGGCCTTGGTTTCTTCATCTGTCAAATGAAGATTGAAGGGTTAAGTGATTTCCAAGTTCCTCTGGGTGCTAAAATCCTGCTCTTTAGAATTTTTTTTAAATGTCACCATCATTTCAAAGCATGTATTGGGGAGGTCCCCCAGCGGGGCATGAAGTTGTGTGGTGTCTGAGGGGGTTTATCATTTGGTCAGGCTGGGTCACCTGCAGCCTGGAATGCCTCTGGCTTGTTTGGAAGGGTGAAACTTCTGAATTCTCCAAGGGGTTGGCCAAATGCCAGACTCTTCCATCTCCCGCCTCTCACCCCTCCTCAAATGGTTGCGACTAAGAAGATTCTTTTGAGGCTTCCTGCTAGACCTGTCCGTTAATCTTGCTTCTTTTCAAACCTCCTCATGATGAATGTCCATCCTTGAACTCCGACAGTTAGAAATGAGGTATGTTTCACTGTCCCATCACCAAATGGGAGTGAATTTATTTCCCCAGTGCGCAGCCGCGGAGGGACCGACCAGCTGGTCCTTACTGGCAGCCCTTCCTGCCCTCCCCCGCCCTCCCTGCCCGGACTTCCTTCACCACCGCCCTCTCCGCTGGATCTGTCACGCTGCACACCCCGTACACTCGAGGAAGTGGAAAGAGGAGGCGTTTCCTTTCCTCTTTCCCAAACTCTGCCGTGAAGCCCCTGCCCTCTCCGCTCCCCACCCCCCACGCCGCCCTCCACCCTCCATGGTTTTCCTCTGATGAGATTTCCCCTCAGAGGGAATATTTTGGTCCTGTTCTCTGTTCCCAAACAAATTCCCCTGTTCTTTAAATCTGGTTTCAATCAACATAATCACAGTCTGTTCAGTGATATCAACTCTGCCTTGATTTGTGCATGTAATTCGCGCTACGTCCTCCACCTCGCGGCTGTTTTATATACACACACTCAGATGCATGTAGATGTGTGTATATTCATGTAATGTATGTACATCATGGATCGAAAGACAGATACATTTCCCATCATGCCTGTAATTTCTTTTCATCTTTCTCCAAATCAGGATCTTAATGCATGTCACCTCAACTGGGTTCATTCTGAGAACCCCAGGGGCTCCTTTTATTTTTTAAGACCAGCTATCTAAATCTGGGTCACAAACGAGTTATAAACTGAGGGCAGATGTCTTTTATCTCCCAGTGTAAGTTTCATCCACGTAACGGAGTCTTGATGACTGAAGTGGGCGAGTTCCTCGTCCATTTGACTCACATTCGACTCACATTCGACCCCCGTGACCACAGAGTGTTTTCTACTTGTTCTTCATTCATATCTCTTTGTAAGTTATTTCTTCTTTCTGGACAAGAGAGCTGAGGCAGCCCTGGGAGGCTGTGGAAAACGACACAGATTCGAGCTCAGAAATGGGAACTCGGTGGCAGAGCCCGGTAACCCGCCATGTGATGAATTCTCCCAGCCCAGTGACGCTGCCACGGTTATGTCAGGATCCAGTGAAACGGGACACTCGTCCAAGTCATGGTGAAGCCCCCCACCGCCACCAAACAAGAAACAAACCTGTCGGGTGGCTAACCCTCAGCACCCCAGCGAGGAGGGTGGAGCCCACCTAGAACAGAGAAGTCAGCGGAGCTGCTGAATCAGTGCTGTAAATCGGTAACAGACAACCTGGGCAAGCCATAGCTTCTAACCTCCAGGGCAGGCGCTGAAGAGAGGAGAGGTTTTGTGAATTCTGAAAACTCAGCTTTCCCCGTGTAGAGCCACAGCCCGGAGGAGTCAGAGCATGAGGACATCAGAGCCATTTCCCAGACAACAGGATGGGAAGAGAGATTTGGACACGAAGGGACACACCTGATGGAGGGAGGCGGGGAGAGGCTGGAATGTGTGGAGTCCTGGGGGAAGGGAGGCCTCACCGTGGTGGGGTCAGTGACGTCCCCTGGGTGCAGTGACCATCTTACAGAGCACAGGATGTTGGGGGAAGTGCACCTCGTCGCTAGGTCACGCACGAACGTAGCATTGGGTGGAGTTTTACAGCTGATCTAGAACTGACCCTGGCCAGTAAGGCGAAATGTGGAAACGCTGGCCAAGCCGACCTTGAGGGCCACAGATCTTGTGGTATGAGCATCTCTCTCACATCCCAAAATAACAGGAAAATAATTTTTGCACCGTGCCTTTGGTTTTTGTTTTTTTTTTTAATTTGGAAATGAGTTTAGACCTATGGCATCTGTCATTTTTTTAATTATGCCTGTCTTGGATTTAGTGAGTCTCTCTGTATTTAAAAACCAGAAGGAGAGGAACCCCACCTCCCTTTTGCCTTGACACTTGCTCACAAGTTCATTTTAAGGGAGACCTGTGTTGTCACGGTTCTCCTAGGGAAGGGGTCACACGGCTGGGATTCCGCCCCTCCTCCAATGCAGGCACAGGAGCTCCTCCCTGTCTCCACGCAGAGCAGATGGATCCACAGCCACAAGCTCCAAGGGAGAGTGTCTAGGACATTCAAGTTTTACAGCCAGAAAACACCCCCTCACGCTGACGTCTGATTCCTGAACCCTGTGTCATGGTCTGGACGCTGAGGTGGAAGCAGGGACATCCGTGTTCCTGGACCGTTCGGCTTAGAGCCCAAGTGACCATTTGTGGCACACATCCTCCCTCGGCTGCAGGGCAGCGGCTCTGCCCCCTTCTTGACTTCCAGTCCTGGAGAGCACGCCCTGCCTTCTCCCTGGTCCCTGGGGTGGTGGCTGCAGAAGGGGCACTCGGGGGCCAGAGATGCCTTTCGACACTGCTCTTCCTTCCCCTACCTCAGCCTCCCCGGACAGGTCCAGTGGCACTGTGAGACCAGAAGTCCCGTCTTTCCCTCACCTGCAAAGCCCCAGACATCCCGTGGGCGTGCCACCCAGCCCGGCGCACCCCCACCAGAAAGTTTCGCTGTCAGACAAGGATGCCACCCAGGTGACTGCTGATCCAGGCTAGCATTTTGAAATGCAAAGTGCCACTCTTTCAGGCCGATGTGCACAGGCCGGTGTGCACAGGATGGTGTACACAGGAGCCAGAGCGTTGTCAACACCTGCTTGGAGCTGCTTGCCATCCCCACCCTCCCTCCCTCCTGGCACACAAGATGCGGTTTGTTTCCTGTGTGACAGGGCTCCTCTCCTCCCCGTCTTTAAATCTTTGATTTGTCCACAGGACAGTCTGCCTTGAGAAACCTGGACTCACTGACGTGAAGGCACTAAAACGTCCTCTGGTTTTTATAGACTATTTCACGGGCTCTTAATGCAGAACAGACAGCCTTTGGAGCGAGCAGTTCGCGAGGGTGCAGGACACCTGGATTCATGACTCCCCTGTGTCATCAACCAAGGAGGGACCTTAGATAGGGCTGCAGCATCGTCATCTGTCACCCTGTAAGGCACCACGTGAGTTTGGGAAACACCGGTACAATACTAGATTGAAATTAGGAAGTAATATGAAAATGCAGAAGCAGGATCACATGGGTCCTCTGCTCCCCCCAGTAACATCCCCAAAGAAAAGGGACTGAACGTGGCAGTAAGGAGATTTGGGGTGGAGAGCAGGAGAAACAGGTGCACAGGGGTATGGATGGCGGCGGGGAGCGCGGCCCTCCCCAGGGGCCTACGGTGTCTGCCCTTGTTGACGTGCGTCTCCGTCCGTGGCCAGACTGCTGGACAGACTGCTGGACGGCTCTTCCTGGAGACGAGGAGCGGGTCTGGCAGGGGCGGTAGGAAGCCTGCACACGGAGGCATTGGAGAGAGTAGAGTGGCCCTGCACGAGACTTGGATTTTCTTCTGTAAAATCCCAAAACAGATCCCTTCCCGGGGAAGTCTCTGCTTCCGAGTGGAAGGAGGAAAGTAGGCGTTAAGCATCCTAGAGGGTTTGTCTTGGTCGGTGGAAGGAGGACACGGAGAGACAGGAAACCCACGCCCCGGTGCCAGTGCACAAACCCTGCAAGTCCCGTGTGGGAGCATGTTCCGTGCAAGACAGAAGACTGACCGGGTGCCCGGGACCTGGGTCTCTGTGTTATCCATGCCCACCTGGCTTAATGTTGATAAATGTGACATCTGAGATGCTGTCGAGAAAACATCGCCTGGCAGGAAGCATGTGATTTAGCTAACGGTCAGCTTACCATCTTTACACAACCAGGCTCTTGAAGAGGAAAGGGTGTGGAAGCTTCACACGGACTAGACCTCCATGGGCCAGGAGAGAATCCAGGGCTGCGCTGATGAAGAGAGCTGGGGTTGGTGTGGTGGGAACGGAAGACACCATCAGGCCTGTGGTGCGTGTGAGTGTTTAGGAAAAAGCGTAAGAGACAGAGGACGGGGAGTCTAGGCAGAGGTGTGTCACTCACTGGCCATTTGCCACTGGACAGACCACTTCATCTTCCTAAGATTCAGTTTTCTTAAACTCAAAGTGAAGAAAATATTGGTCCTTATAGCTCCTTGAGCTACTGTAACGATCAATTTGAAAATGTACAGAACGGCGTGTATGTTAGGAGCTCTCATTAGGACATCCGGAGCCACCACTGCCACCATCCTCCCCTTTCCCCTTCAGTGGCTACTTACTGTCCGTCACTCTTTCTGGCCAGTTTGTCTACAACTTGAACCTGCCTGGTTAGGGGGACAAGAGGCACTGGTCTCCCATGATGCCTGGCGACTGGGCAGTTTTTCGAGGCTGGAGTGGCTGTCATCTCTGTCCTCTTTTCCCGTTGGCCCCTGTCTTTCCCTCACTGGTGGCCAGGGCTCCTGGGAGGGAGATGCTGAGGGAGAAAGTCCTGGCAGTGGGAAGTGGCAAGGAGCAGAGACAGCTGCTGCCCAGAGCTGGTCTCCGAGGTAGGCTTTGCTTTCCGTGCTAGAAATCAGGGACCCCGGGTGTCTGTGTTGATCCCTGCATTAGTTTACCTCCGGAGCTGCTATTCAGTGAACTTCTTAAGTGCAAAAAAAAAAAAAAAAAAACTCCAACGTTATTTTTCTCCAGGCTGGGAGAGCAGCCCCTCCGAGGCTCGCTTTTAAGGTGTGTGTTCCTGGAAGGTTCCAGCAGAGTGCCTGTCCTCTTTGGTCCAAAAACAGCTCCCCCATCCTCTAAGTGCTCTTGCTGAAGACGTGAACCTGAACCTTCTTTCTTCTTGTCACAGTGAGGGAGCCAAGCCTCCTTTCTCGTTACCTTTTGCCTGCCCACCTCTTCCCGGGTCCTCGTCTGTCTCCTGGGAGTCAGGTGCCTTTTGACGCCCACACACACGTCTTCCTGCAGCAGAGACGTGGGAGACGGGCCTGCCCTCTGTGTGGTGCCGGCCAGTGGTTCTCCAGAGCTGCACAGCCCCCTGACCCGCCGGGAGGCCCTCCCAGGGCTTGGCCCCGACCTGGACTTGGCCTTCACAGCAGGGGCTAAGGGGCATTTCAGCTCCCCCGGTCTCACCTTCACAGGCCCTCGTGGGCACTGGTTCCCACGTGCTTGGACTCGCGGGCTGTCCAGCCCCCTGCATTCCCTCTGTGGGCAGGGAGTTTCCAGTCCAATCCCTGAACTTCTGCTGGGCTCTGGGGCCAGGAATCCTCGTTGGAGGCATCCCGGTCGCTAGTGGGTAGAGCGTGAGAGAGGAGACTCAGGTCCACAGGGGCTCTGGGCTTCTGCATGTGCCCCTTCCCATCTGGGTGCCTTCTCTGTGCTAGAGAGCCGAGGCCCTCCCCGCCGCCCGTCCCGAGGAGAGGCAGCTGTGTGCTTCTGGGCCATGCGCTGGGGCTGCTGGAACTGACATTTTTATCTTCCCTGTTGGCATCTGAGTCCTTCCTGCGCAGCCGCGGACACGCAGGCTTGCATGGGGGATCACGCACGGCATCGCCATCTCCCAGGATGACGCTTTCTCCCGGCCCGCAGTAAGCATCCTCAGCTGCCTCGCACTAGCTGCTCTGCGGCTCTCGACTCTGAATAGGTATCTTTAAAGGGCACAGGGAGTCCAATTTAAGAGCCTTTGGAGAGGAGTGACCATGAAAGGGAGAACTAATAATAATTACACCAGGACAGAACCATCAATGGTCACGCGTCCTAGGAGGCCCCTCCCTGGGACCCAGTGGCTGTGTACCTCGGAACCTTTCACTGAGTACCTGCTGGGAGCCCGGCACCACTGTGGGCACTCAGGGACATCGGGAGTAGAGAAAGGGCGCACAGTCCAGAGGGGAGACAAGGGACAGGACAGGTTAAAAGAACGCGGTGAAAGGAGGGGTATTCAGGGAGGCAATGTCTGAGCAGGGTCCGAGGGACAAATAGGAATCAGCCAGGTAAAGGGGGGAGGCCATCGGGGATCCTCGCAGAGGTGCGTGTGCAGAACACAGCCCCTCCCTGCAGCCGGCACGCAGCCTGACAGGAGAGATGGTGAGAGGCACCAAAGACCGGGCGGGCAGGACCTGGTGCCAGGCCGAGGGGTTCTGGCTTCATCTTGAAGGCTTTAGAAATAACAGATTTCTCCAGCTGGAGAGTGACGCAGTGAGACTCTGCCTTAGAAAGATCCTTCCGTTACAGTGTGGAGAAATGAGACGGAGTAAGGGGTCTCAAATAACCGTCTAAGAGCGCGCGGGAGGAATCCAGGCAGGAGAGAGGGCAGGGGCGGCCGAGGACAGGGGCGTGGGCTGTGAGACCTCGGAGGAGGTGGACCCCACTGCAGTTAAAGATCAGTTTGCTGTGGGGGTAGGGTGCGGGGAAGAGTCGGGACTCCAGCGCGATCTTGCGTGAATCCTGGCACCCTTCCCCGAGAGCCAGTGCAGGGGCCGGAGGAGGGGCAGGGTCTGGAGGGAGAAGATGACTTCAGTTTGGAGTCCATTGCCGTTGAAATGCCTTTGCAACATTCAAGTGCGGATGCCCAGGAGGAAGCTGGAGCTACAGGTTTGGGGTTTAGGATGGAGGCCCCTGCTGGGAATGCGGGCATGGAAGTTACCCACATAAAGATGTGCCTGAGATCGCACGGTCGTGAGCACACAGGCGGAGATGGAGACAAAATCCAGGGAAACGACGCTGAGAGAGTGAAAAAGGAAACACAGGTAACGGCTGGACGGCTGGACGAAAATCCCCGGAGAGTCGCGGGAGCTGAAGGAGGCGGGAAGGGAGGCTGAGGAGGGAGGGGCTGGATGCATCTGCCTGAGGGCTGTTCTAGGGGGCTGCTCCGGTGTGAGGTGCTGGGGGTGAGGATGGGAGGAAGGCATTCGCCCGCGGCCGGGGGTTGGGGATGTGGAGGTGACCAAGGCCGAGGCTTCTCTCTGAAGCTGGGCTGAGACTGGGCCGTCGTCCTCAGGGGAGAACTATTGTCTGTTCCTTGTTCAAAGTTGGCAACCTGTGAACACGAGGGGCACCCGGCTTTATTGCGCTTCACGGATACTGTATTTTTTACACATCGAAGGTTGGTGGCGACCCTGCGCGGAGCAAGCCTGTCAGCGCCACTCTTTCAACAGCATTGGCTCAGCCCACGTCTGTGGGTCACGTGTGGGTAATTCTGGCAACATTTTGAACTCCTTGTTACAATATTTGTGATGCTGAGCTGTGATCAGCAAGCTTTGCTAGTTCTGTTGCAAAAAGATTACAACTCGCTGAGGGCTCAGATGATGGTTGTTAGCACTTTTTAGCCGTAAGGTGTATTTTAATTAGAGCAGGCACGTTGTGTTTGCAGGCACAATGCAGTGCTTTTATCCGCACCGGGAAGGCACGAGATTCCTTGACTGGCTTTACTGTGATGGTCGCTTTATTGCAGTGATCTGGAACCAAACCCACGACATCTCTGAGGTCTGCTCGTGTCTACTCAGGAGAGGAAACCCTGGAGGGGGGCAGGCTGACGGTACGGCTGGGATGGTGGCCCTGATGGAAGGAGGCTTCTGAGGAAACTGAGAGGGTGTGGGACCAGCGTGTCACGACAGATGCTATTAGAGAGGGAGTGTGACAAGGACAGCCTAGACTCTCAGGGGAAGTTATGGCTGGACTCGGGGTGAGCATGCATCCTGGGGAACGCAGGGCAGAGCAGCCCTGCAGCCACTACCCCTGATCAGATGATTAATAGCACCCCCTTTTACCTTGAAAAGTTTACTGGTTTGGGTGATGAAGTGTCTGGTCCCTGCAGCTGTAAGCACTCAAGGAGATGGGGGGTGGGGTACAGAGTGAGGAGTTCCTACCTGGGGAACTCTCCTTTTTTTTTTTTCCCTGAAGTAGGAGACAAGATTCTCTGTGCTCTGAGATTTCAGGAGACAAGTGTGGTTTTGCGGGAGCTCTTGTGAGGGGTGGAAGGGAGACCTGACATAGGAGTAACAGCAGAAAATTGTTGATCTGCAGCGAGGCTGAGCTGAACCTGAGAATATAAGTTTACCCAGCACCAAATGGTGCCCGTGCCGCCTTCCCCAACTCCTCAGCAGCCTGAGTGTCAGCCAGGAGAGACGGATGCTTGAATTGACCTGAGGTTGGGGATGTGCAGGGCAAAGGGGACCCGCGGGGAAGAGCACTGATGAAGCGATGGGCCCTGGGAATAACTCACACCCACAGTCAGCTCTGCACGGGAAGATGTTTATTGCAGCCTTATTTATGAGACTGGAGAATTGGAAATAACAAATTTCCTACCAAGGGGGTGTAACCCAGTAAGTTACAAGGCATTCCTATGATGGAATATTATATAGTCATCAAAACTTTAACATGATTAAGAATTTCAACATGATTGAAGGATTTGTAGATTATGAGATTAAGTAAGAAAGTCCTATATGGAGATAGGTATAGCTTTGAAAATTATAACCTACATGCTAGCTGATCATTTAAGGTTTTTAACATCACTAATGAGTGACAATAGTGTAGCAAAACAAATCCTGTAAGCCACGTGTTTGACATCACTTCAAGTCTGATTAGAAACTAAGACCCTCGGAACTGAGAAATGAAGGTTTTGGATTCCAGTCACTATAACAGCACAGCGCACATCATAACAATTATAACCATGCTAAGTATTTAATAATAACTACCATTTATCAAGCACTCGTTTTTTTTAAAAGAAAGAAAAGAATGTTGAAGAATGACGATATTCAACGATCTCAGCTTTGCAATGCGTGGAAGAACTTTGCATGTGTTTCGAAAAAGCTAGACACAAATATTCCATGATGCTACTTACGGGAGCTGATAGATTTCTTTATGTATTTTTGTATTTTTAGAATGTCCTTCAGTATATTCTTATTGTTTTCATAACATGGAAAAAAATCTCTGTAGAGAAGTTTATTTAAGGGAAAAAATCCATTATACAGAAAACGGTCACATGCAATCCCAGGTTAACTTGGCCTCTGCATTTTCCTAGTCGCTGAGGTAGGAAGCATCACGCACCCAGCCTGATGTTTGAGAACATGGGTTCTGGTGTCAGACGGCTCTGGGTTTGAATCTCAGCTATAGTATGTCCACGGTGTGACCTCAGATGAGTAGCTTTCTCTGGGGCTCAGGTTTTTTATTTACTAAGTAGAGTCATGCGTGCCTTCAGTCTCATCTTTGCAATGCCAGAGTCCACGAAGGCCTGAAAACCCAGTCTTCTCTTAAGCTTACAGCAGATTCATTTGGCCACAAAATGTGACATAATCTTTATCTCACTTAAGCGGGTACTGATAATTTTGCAGCAGGTATATTAACTGGTGTCACCGTGCGGTGCTGCCCCAGACCCACTGGGAGTGTTAGGTAATGTATGGTAACATACAAGGTTTCAGAGAACAGACTGTCATCTCTGGGAGCAGCTCGGAGGGTTGTTACAGCATGAACTCCGACTGTGATTGCGGGGTTCTTAGCGCAGTTCCAGGCAGGAGGGAACGCTTGGTAAGGTTACTGATACGGGCTAATGTCATTACTGATAGGCCCGTTTTTGCCCCCTTCCCTGTAGAGACGGCCCACACTCTGCCTATGGAGTGTGTACCTACTTTTACTTTAATCTGAGCACCCAACTCCCACACCTCTCTCCTTGCCTTTCTCTTGCCTTGCACTCTATGCAGTATGTGTCTCTCTAAATAAATCTACCTTTACTCAAAAAAAAAAAATCATTATTGACGTTATAATTATTCTTGACCCTTCACCATGTACCAAGTGCGTGATTTCTACCAGATCTCTCTGCCCTCCTGCTCCTTTTCTTATTGGGACCTTTGAGAAGTAGACTGGAGTGTCATTTATTACGAGCACTTAGGTTGACCTTGTGTAGGACACAGGAACTTGCAGAAGAAAATCCTCCTGCCTCTTCTTCTCCCCAAATTTCTAGTTTCCTGAAGAATAAGCCCTAGGAAATAATGCTTAACAGGGCACCCGAATGGCTGAAGAACTAACCAAAGAAGAAGTCTTATTCCCTTGCTGAAGCATTTAGCCTCCAAGCATGCGTGTTGATTGTGGAACTGTAATACAGTTGCAGCAGAGTTGCTCTGCACGTAAAGATATACTTTGCTTTAAGCTAGATATATGTATATATTAAAGAGTGGCTGTTTACTGCTTTCCATAGGAATTCACAGTAAGATTTTTTGATGCCAGCCCTCCTAGTAGCTTTCAAATATAATTCAATTCACAGACATCTGGTTTGCACTCAGCCTTTTCAGAGTTGTAAGTAGGGTACAAACCGAGGTCATTCCTTCTCGTTCTTGGATGAGTCTGTGCTTCATAAATTCTGTGAGCGTGGCACCAGCCAACCGCGTTATTAACATCACCAAGGGGAATTAAGACATATCACGTTATAGGATCAGAAGTTCCACACTCTGAGTCAGTGCCAGTACATTTCCAGACCCTTCAGTCTGACCACAGTCTGCAGCCATCCCCTCCTCTCCACCACGTGACTCACCCACATCGGGGTGGAGGTCTCTCCCGGTCCCACACGTCTCTGTGGCCACGTCAGCCTCCCTGCAGTGGACTCTTTTGCCTTCACAGCCCCATCATAGAATCACAGAGCCTCAGGTCTGGAAAGAACTTTTGTGCAATCCTCTCTATTTAATCCAATTAACCTGATCATTTAGAGCGGATGCCTGGAAACTCACTAGAGCATTCTTTCTAATAAACCGACATAGATCTCCCCGAAATGGATGGCTCAAACGCTTAGCAGGTTGGTCCAGTGGCAGAAGAACTGGTCTGTCGGCCAGAGATTACCGCCTGTTATAAGGTCTCCAGCCTTCTTCCACTTCAGCTCATCAGGTCCTTGGTGGCCTTCCTCCTGCGTGCCCAGCCCAGTGTCCAGACACATCCCTGCACATTCTCGGGGTCCAGCTTACTCTCCACGTTACTCTGCTCATTAGCACCAGATTGCAGGGTTCCTTGCCAAGCCCACCCTAGTGTAATTGGAGCTTCTGAAGTCAGATTCTCCACTTAACGTCCGTTCAGTTGTCTCACTATCCTCCCTGCACCATCCCAGCCCAGCATCTAACAGGTTCTCCTTCATCATTGTTGCCGCTTTCTTGATACAGGTATTAAGAAAGACTGTTTTTAATACACACTTTTGCTTAACCCGGTGTTTGATCTCCAGAATACCATCAATCATCAGACTAAATAGAGCCAGGAATAGAGGAAGGGAGGACTAGGGGAGGCTTCGAAAGAAGCTGGTGCAGAACTTGGGCCACCAGCAGATCCCACGCATCTCCCTGCACAGGATGATGCTCTTGCTGCTAGAGGTGGCCCAGCTTTGGAAATGATCCACTTTGGGACAGACTGGTGCATCTGAGAGGAGTGAGCCTAGGGGAAAGTGCAGTCTGCATCTTGTAGCTGAGGGACCCTGCCAGCGTTCACAGAGAGATGAAGGACCTCTGCTTCCTGGGCGATCACAGGCACATGGTCTGTCCTCTGGATTCTTCAGGACTTTGGTAATAGAGAGGGTTACCTTGCATGAAGAGTGTAGGCTCAGGAGTCAGGAAGCAGGGTCCTGGCTCTGGCTTTACCTCTAGCTGTGTCAGCTTTGAGCCCACCGCTCACCTGCTCTGTGCCCTAAATTTCTCACCTTTAATTAAGTAGCAATACCCTCTCTTTATAATTTTCCTAACTTCATCTCCACCAAAAAAGCTAAAGACAGCGGGATGTAAGCTTGAAATTGCAACCCTTGGCATATAGGAGATGCTCTGTGTAGCATCCTCCCTTCCTTCAAGAGAGCAGGTGGTTCTGCCCTGTCGCTGGATGTTTCTCTGCCCGAGACCTGCGTCTGTTTGGGAAAGCCGGGACCACCTCGTCGGACAGTTTCCCCTCGTGCTCCTGACGGCGTTTGTTAGATTAAGGGGTTGCCCTGCTGCCTGTCCCCAGACAGCCTCTGCTTGCTCTCCAGAGCGCCCCTGGGGCCTGGAGCCTTTAAGCACAACTATGCTTTGGAGGATGAGGAGCTCCACACAGTTCTTAGGCTCCCGGACCTATTCGATGTCACTTTCAGCCCTTCCAACTCAACCCGGTCAGAGCAGCAAAAACCTGCCTTCTGTCTTGTGGGAAGTCCAGTAAGACGCATGTGAAACCGTGCATTGCATTTTTCAAGAGTCCAACTCCATCACCAAAAGATGCCTCAGAGCAGGGCGGGGGGTAGGGGTCGGGGAGGAGGGATGGAATGTCTGCTAACCTTGCCATCCCCGACCCAAAGCCCTGGAAGTTCTGTTAGAAAAATCCGCAGCCGTTGTTGACTGCAGTGGGCAGCCACGAGAGGGGAGGGGAGCCAGGTGGGAAAGGGAGACAAAAGGGCCGTGTGCCTGCTGCAGGGGCATGCTGGAAGCAAAAGGCGCGGCCGGCTGGCTCAGAGCGCGGCTCCCGCAGCTGGCGGTGGCAGTGGCGGTGGCAGTGGCAGCCTGGGGCAAAGGCAGAGGCAGGCGCACCCCTGGGCACTCGGAGGCTGACCTGCAGGAATCCTACCTGGAAAATGATCAGAGCCCCCAGGTTCAGCGGGCTCCAGCCTGACCGAAACCCTGGCTGTTTCTTGCACAGAGGACCCAAGAGGGGCTTGGTGGGCTGCTGTTGGGAGGGGCTTGTGCGGACCACAGAGGAGGTGACCAGGAAAGGGGGCGCGAGTGCTTCAGGCAGAGAGTGACCGACATATGGAACGTGTTATCCGGAAGGGTTACGGGCTGCAGGCGCTCCGAGACTTTTTCAGGGGTGGGATGGGGGAGGGGGAGACCTTAGAAACTCAAGGAGGTTTCTAAACAAAAGGAATTTGAGAAGGGTTGGAGAAATAATGAGAAATGCAAACTTGACCCAGCGTTTCTCTTTCTATCTCCCAGGCTTCTCCCCAGCCCGTCCTTACGTGTTTCCAATTCACGGGGACCCAGGAAGGCCACTGGGGCCCTGTGCTCGCTCCTCACGTGAGCAGGTCAGCGCGGGTGTGGGGGGTCAGCAGGACCCCTGAGCCAGCTCCCACCCCCGTGTACACGGGGACCAGAGACAGAGCAGGGAGCCCAGAGCCTTGTCCCAGCCCGCGAGGGGCGGCGGGCTCAGGCACTGCGGAGACCTTAGGATGATTTACTCTGATTCCCTGGCTTCACAGAAGAACAAAGTGATGCCTGGGAGGGAGAAGGCGGCTCATCCAAGGGTCCAGGGGGACTGAACGGGAAAGCTGCGGGGAGCAACGCAGCCCTGCCGTCCTCTTGGCCCTTGGGATTCCTCCCCTCCCAGCACCCCTCCCTGGACACACCGCACACACAGGTACACATAGGCGCACGCAGACGCACTCAGACACACACAGACATGCATACAGACATAGACACACAGATACACATACATGCACACACAGACACACTCATACACAGATACTCATACACCACACACTCAGACACAGACACACTCACACACACACGCACGCACGCGCTCTGCCGGCCCGGTTCCCGGCAGCACGCATACCGGTTGGAACCCCTCCTCTTCCCCTCTGCTCTGCCGCCCGGGAGCTGTAGGCCTGGCCCGGCCACTGGGGACCACGCACTGTGGCCTGTAGGGTCCTGGCCTGTTCCGCGGGCCTCCGCGCCGCTGCCAGGAAGCGCTCTCGGACACCGAGCGCGCACACCTTCGTGCTGTTGTTCGTGTCCCCGGCCTGGAGGGAGGAAATGTCAGCTGGGGTGGGGGCGTCTCCCAGGTGGGGGCGGGGGAGGGGAGCAGTTTCTAACACAGATTTCCGTGCAGACACTCTGGGCTGCAGGCACGGTGGCTTTGGGAGACATTCTCTCCTCTCTCCCGTTTTTCCCTAAACAAGGCAAAAAGCCACCCGTGCAGTGGCCTTAGGCTCTGCTGAAGGCCCTGTTCGGAAAAGCCTGGTCTCCCTCTGCAGTCTCTGCCCAGGTGAGCAGCACAGGTGGGCCTTGGGGGGCGGGCTTCTGGCCCTGTCTCTCCCACTCCCTTACTGTCGCCTCTGGGGTCGGTCCTTTCCTGCCATGGCCTTCCCACCGTGTGAGAATCTTGGCAGAGCCGATGCCCGTGCCTGGCCCCGTAGCTTCAAAAGAACACAGAGGAGCAGGGAGGACCAGAAAATGAGACCAGTGCTGAGGGTCTTTGTCTGGTGAAGAATGCCTCGGGGTTGACAGCGGGCGGGCAGTGCACAGGCGCAATAGGTGGGAAGCACCTGTGGAAGACTCGCGGGCTCAGGAGTCCCCACCTCGGACCCGCGGGCCTCTGGGCTAGGCGCTGAGGAGTCTGTGCGCTGCCTGGGTTTTTTTCAATTGAAGTACAGTTTACAATGTTGTGTCCATTTCTGGTGAACAGAATAATAGTTCAGTCACCCATACACACACGTACATTCCTTTTCAGGTTCTTTTCCATCACAGGTGACGACAAGGTACTGAATACAGTTCCCTGCGCTCTACAGAAGACATCTGTTGTTTATCTATTTTATATATATCAGTTAGTATCTGCAGATTTTTTTTTTTTTTTTTTTTGCAAAATGTTTCCTGTGTGTGCACGCGTGTGGTTTTTAGGGGGACGTTTCTTTAGCTTTTATCACATTCTAAAAAGGGTCAAAATGGCTGTAGAACCATGGCTTAATTAGTACGCCGGCATTCTCCTACATGACTCCTAACCAGGAGGGATCAGGCCTCCCCAGATGGCATTTGGAAAAGCGTGAGTGCCGTGACTGGGGGACGCGATTCGCATTCAGCAGGCGGCGGCCAAGGGCTTCATGGAGAGACAGAGCTGAAGCGCGGAGGACCACCCTAAGCACCAGCACCTGCCCTGCGGAGAAGCCCCTCAGGAACGGAGACCCCGGGGCTGAGCGGAGGTTCTCCCGCGGCCACAGCGCTCAGTAGTGGCAGAGCGCGGGAGATGTGCCAGGAGCCCATGTGATTTTGTTTCTCCTTGTCAGTACGCTAAAACCTATGAAAACCAAATAGTCCGAAATCTGTCTCACCTTCAAAAATCCAGCCAATTTTTTGTTGTTTTTTTTTTTTAACAAAAATCCCTGGGTTCTTGGTCTTCTTCACCATCAAATAAGGAAGGAGAAAAAAGGAATGTGGAACATTTAGGGAAATGGAAGCCCAGATTCTAAGTGAGCTCCTTATTCCGGGTTGCACGGATCAGCGGCTCAGCCGCTGTGGGTTGGCAGCGCCCAGCCTTGGACTGTGAAATGTCCTCTCTGTACTTCAGAGGGCCTGTCTTGGAGCTCTCTTTCTCTGAAGAGGAAAGAAGCAGTTTGTGTGCCAGCGTGGGGCTTGCCGCCTCACTCCCTGCAGGCAGGGGGCAGGTGCCTTAGACTCCCTGGAGAGAGTTGGGGGGACCCGCAGCACTGGCTGAACGCAGAGCCCGGGGGCCACGTGGGGATTTGCACCCTGCCTCCGCCTCTCCACTGACATGTGATCTGGACAAAACGATTGAATCTCTCTGAGCCTCAGTTTCCTCAGCTGGCAAGTGGGGGGATAAGCCTCGTCTCCGTGAGGACAAATTGAGTTAATCCATGCAGAGCGTCTCTCAAAGCCTCCGCATCTGGTGTGGCTCAGTAAATACTGGCTGTTACTATAAGTGATTATTGTAACTGTGTCGGTGATTAAAGACAGCTTTGGGGCCCGAGTGTTGGTGCCAGAACTGCTTTCGGAGGACCAGCTCTGGGCTGGTTCCTAGTCTGGCCCAGCTGCCCGGGACAAGAGTCAGCAGACTGTTTGGGACGGGCATCGTAACGTTTATGAAGTGCCTCCCACACACTCGGGTTTGGGCGGAAGACGGATTTCCTTCCTGTGCGTGTGCCTCTCGGCTTCGCTGTGCAAGTGGGCGCAAAGAGGCACGGGAAATCTCCGCGGAGATGCCTCCCCTGCCTCGGTTTCCGGTCCGGCAGGGGGTTCAGGGGAAGGATGGTGGCCCCAGGCGGGCAGTGGAGGGGGACTCCCAGCAGCGTGGAAGGAGGCCTGGGCCCTCTGGGTCCTCAGGCAGTGCGGTTTCCTGGAGGGAGCATCCAGCCCAGAGGCAGCCACGGACCAGCTGCCAATCCCTCATCCTCGTGGCAGGAGGACAGCTGTGGGCCGGGGGAGGCGAGATGGGGAGATGCAGGCTATATTTGACACACGCCTGGTGGCCAAGCCTGGAGGAGGAAGCCGGCCGTCTGACCACAGTCACCGCAGCCAAGTCCTCGTGGGGCCAAACCTTGATGTCTTGGGTTGACCTTGGCCTCACCGCCGCTGCCACTGCTGCTGCCGCGCGGGTGGCTGGAGTCACATGTTTGGGTGTTGCCAAGCCAGCTGTGGTCTTGGTTTGGACAAGGCACCCAGAGCATGCGTGGAAGTCCTGCCTTGAGACTCCCCTTAGCTTCCAGGTCTCAGGATGAAGCCAATTTCCTCACTCTGCCATTTGGAGACCCGTTTTTGGCTGAGTAGACAAAGTAGATAATTGTTCATCATCATCATTATTTATTATTGTTTATTAAAGATCGTTATCCAGCGCCCCTCCCTTGTGATACTGTTAACTTCCAGCTGGGTAGCACTTGGCAGGCAACACATACACTTGACACAGAAACCCAACCCAGGAGGAAGGTGGAGCTCAGTGGTGGAGCACGTGCGTAGCATGCATGAGGTCCTGGGTTCAATCCCTAGGACTTCCATTTAAGAAAAAAAAAAACAAATAAATAAACATAATTACCTCCCCCCCAAAAAAAACCCAACCCAAACATGAGGCATAAATCTAGACCCAGCAGCTTCCCCCACTGGGGACCGTTACTCTCTGCTGCTGAGAGTTTAATGGCAGCCATACCCACAACTGTCCGTGTAACTGAAGGGACCTTCCCTTGTGTGTTTCCACACTTGGCAAATGGAGTGGACACAGATGCAGAAAACCAAAATCAAAATATCTCAATATTAAATGATACAGTAATTTGGAACTAGCCCCACTGTAACCCATCCTCATCTTGGGAGGCTGCTGTGTGCATGTGTGTGTGCGTGTGCGCATGGGTGTGCCTGTGTTTGCGCGTGTGTGTGTGTGCGTGTGTGTTAGCGTGTGTGCGTGCATGTGTGTGCATGCACCAGCTCTTGCATGCACATCTTTAAGCGTCGTGGTGGATGAGTATTCGGGCCCAGAACAAAGACGACTGAATTTACTAGATAAGCACCAGGATGGCCAGTCGCTGGATTGACTCAGATTTTCTCTGCAGATTTTTCCTTGTCCGCCCTCCGGCCGTGAAAGGAGAGTTTGTGGTGCGTAAAGGATAGAGTCAATCTGGGTTTCCTGGGGCTTGTGCCCGCATACCACGCTCCTTTTAGATCTCTTTGCCAAGAGGGGGCCAAGCCAGAGGGTTCGCTGGCCTGGGGAAGACCTGCACTGCCCTCGCCTGGCGCCGCCGGTGCGCGTTGCATTGCTTTGACACGCGCAGTGCCTTCCGTCTCCCACTGCCCTGGGGCCAGAGGAGGGTACGCTTTGAACGATGTAAAATTCCTCCTCCACCAACTGTGCGAAACCAACTCCCGGCTTCCAGCTCTCAGCTCAGGGCGGTTCAGTTTGCTTTGGGGGTCTTGGCTCCTCGTCCACTCAGGGGTCTCCAGTCTTCCTTTGCTGGTCTCCGAGGGGGACCTCTTTCAGCAGTTCCTTTGTGAGGGAGGTGAGTCACCCTTCTGAGGTCTCTGTTTTGTTTTGCTTCATCCTTGAATCCACCTCCTCTGTTACCGGTGGGTCTTGTTTCCACAGGGAAGCCAGCATCCCCTGATAACTGAGGACCTTGTCCGATTTCAGATTGTGGGCAAAGTGTGGGCCATGACAGTCGGTTTCAAAACCCCCGAGTTCAGTAAATTTTAACAAGAGGAACTATGCAGAGTGGCGGGTTTTTTTAAGAACGGTAGGAACCCATCTCCCCATCTCTGCCATCGCCCATATTGACTTTGTGTGATGCAGACCCGCCCAGGGGTCTCAAAGGAGGTCTCACCAAGTGTACAGCACAGAGAGGGGGTCACTTCTGGTGCTGGGGAGTTTAGCCATGCTGGTCAGCATCTTTGGTGACAGCCCTTGGCTTGTTCTCTGATCGCAGCTCGATTTCTCGCCCTCTCTAAAGTTCAATTTATGTCTCTTTGTGCTTCCTAAGACGGGGGTGTAAGTGTGGCTGCCATGTGGAGGTGCGCAAAGAGCAAAGTGCGCCGTGGACACCCGTACGACCCCGTCCTTACGAGTGCGTTTCGTTTCCCACCTGCTCCCTCCAGCCGCCCCGATTCACTCCTTCCCTCCGTCCTTTCACAGGCCTTTCCCTCCCTTGTTGGTTTTGGATGCATCTCGCCCCCTGTGAGTTAACCTACACGTTTCCAGTGAAATCTCGTTGTGCGGTTTCCAGGTTGCCCACCCCCACGGGGGCTGGGGAGCCACTGGTCTGTCCTCACCAGTGTTTGTAGCGCCCTCCCCTCAAAGCGTCATCTGTGTATTTTAATTAATCTGCCACTTTTTCCTCCCTCCTGCTTCCGGCTCATTAATAAGGAGATTAACCAAAACCAGACCAATCCCCAGCGGAGCCTCCAACGGGAGCGCTCTCTCCCAGCTCCCAGCCCTGCCAGGGGTCAGAACATCTTCAAGTGGCCCCACTGGCTAATTCGAAGGCCTTGGGACCCTGTGTTCAGAACAAAGCCAATTTGAATTAATTTTGCAATTAGGTTAGAAGAACAAGCTTCTCCAGCCCTGTTATATGGCCTTAGTTTAATGTTTCCACCACATTCCTTTCCTTTTTGTCATTCTAGTTTGCGATTGCTTCCCCACCTCTCTCCCTCCCCCCGCGCCCGGAACAAGATATGAGGGTTATCTGGCAGGATGTGGTCTTCTGAGCCTTGGGCGTTCGTCAGAGACCGTGTCAGAGCTGCAGAAATTCTCCAAAGAATTAGGTCCTCCTGGTTACAGCTGGACAGTGTCCTCGTTAACCCCAGCCAGAAAGCGCGTTTGCCTCCCGAGGATGTGGCTGAACGAGAAATAATGAAGTCTCTTGAATTTGCATATTAAAAACTTGGCAAATTGGAAAGGTTTTCACATTTGATCTCGTGCCTCCTCCCTCGAGGAAAACTAGAACAGAGGCTTCGTGCCTTCTGTGTAAATCACCCCGATTTCCAGCCCCAGGGCCCAACCCAGGGTCTGAGGTGCCACCTTCAGCGCTGTGTCTGCTCCAGCCCCTGGAACAGACACCCGCAGAGGCCTGACCTTGGAGAGCATGGAGCCCCGAGGGGACGGGGACGGGAGGAAACCTAACTTTGTTTACCTTCTGGGGAAGGAGCCCTTTGTAGGGAATCTGGGGAGGAGGGAGCAGGAGTGGTGACTCTGGAAACTGCTGAGAGCTGCCTGGAGGCTTGGAACCCGAGCTTCCTCTAGCACGTGTGAGTGCAGAGACAAGATGGACAGACAGCACGGGGTAATCATTAGAGCGTCAGCTCCAGAGCCGCATCTGGGCTCTGCTGCTTGTTAGCTGATTATTAAACCTCCCCGTGCCTCGGTGTCCCTATCTGAAATGAGGAACGGCAGTGCCTGTCTCAGTGGGGTTGTTACCGAGATGAAAGATGCAAAGTGTGTCGGTTCTGGGCCCAGAGCATCTCTGTTCTTGGTGCTCCCACAGGCCAGGCTAAGAATGTGCTCCGGACACGTGCCACCAGCAAGGTGCCCGGGGACGTGGTCGGGATGCAGGTCTCGGAGAGGAGCGCGGCAGTCGCAGCCTGCATCTCTCGCATGTGGCCAGCCACAGCCAGCATGCCGTGGGCTCAGGTCCTGAACCCCTCTGCTCACCAGCCTCTTCCCCATTTCCACTGCTTCTTAACTACCTCAGACCCTCCGTGTGTGTTGTGAACAGAGCCAGAAAGGAGGAATCAGCAGTGGCTCTCGTTTGAGTACTTTGAGGGATGGTGAAACCTTGCAGGAATGTGGCTCCGGGGACTGAGAAAGCCCCATATGTGGGAAAGCATCTCTAAGGGAGGGGAACAGCATCTGTAAGTTGGTCAGGAGCTTGGAAAACTCTCGAGCGAGGGAAACGGGCACTGGGGAGCGTGTGGGAAGGGGTCTCGCTGAGGTCTTTAACAGCTCTTTTTCCAATTAGAGCCGAGAAAAGCCTGGGGACCGTGGCCTGCTTCAGAGCCAGCGCTGTATTTTCTTTGGGAGAAGAAGGCAAAGGGGATTGGCTTCCAACCCAGGCTTGGCAGAAGCCCAGACAGAGGCCCAGGCCAGGAAGCAGTGCCTCGGCAGGTTCTGCTCGTAGTAGGTGCTCACTCAGTAAATAGCCCAGCGGACTCCACCCCGGGGCGGTCCTGTGCCAGGCGTCAGGGATGCGTGGAAGAGAAAGATGTGTCCGTGTCATCAAAGAGGAAACGCGCAGACAGTGATAACACAGTAGGATCATGGCTTACATGGGGTCTCTGTGAACAGCAGTCACCCTGGAGAAGGAGCAGAGAAGTCTCTCTAAATGGAAAAAGTCACTGCTATGCCTTGCCTGGCTTTGCCTTTCTTTTCCACTCCCCCCTTCAACAATGGAGCCAGTCCTCTGCTACCTGGGGTGGGTGGGTGTGTGTGGGGGGGGGGGAGCCAGTGGGCCGCGTCTCTGATGCCACAGAGAGCGCAGGTTCACGTTCATCCAACACGTCCAGTGCACCACTCACTGTGTGCCGGACACGATGCTCAGGGCTTTCGCAGAGGTTCTGTTATTCACCCCCTTGACAGTGACCTTGATCACGCACAAGCCACGAGATCCTTGTTGCACTTGAGAACCCAGTGTCTCCGTCAGTCTCTGCATCCTTGAGCCGTCTGACCTTGCACAACTCTTTATCACCGCTCCAGCTCTCAGTTTCCTTATTTGGGAAAATGAGGTGGTTCCCTGCAGCCCCCTCCAGCTTCAACATCTGTGCTTCGGCGAGTTTTATTAGCAACATTCTTGGCCTTGCTCTCGACGAGAAAGCTGAGAGCAGATTATCAAAGTGGAGTCCACAGGAAGCCAGCTGGGTTTGAATGCAGCCTTGCAAATATTTAGAAACACTTACCAGCCTACAGATGATTTATTCCCACAACGTAGTCCAAAGCATCATGACAAGTTTTGGGATTTGATGGTAAGAAACAGATTAGACCCAGAAAAGGGTAGGACTGAGGCTAAGGGGCATCTGGGGATTTTTATAGTTTCCTTTTTTTTTTTTTTTTTCGGTCCCACCCATCCCCCACCAGTGTTGACCTGATGTCTCTGTGCTGAATTTGGGTGCTTGGGACTTGAAGGGCGTGCAGAGTTTGCTTTGGGGCTCCCAGGGGCGGAGCGCTGGGAACAGTTCTCTGTCGAGAATTGAAAAACGGTAATAAGTCCGCTAGAAGTCAGTCTGCTTCTGCACGGTCGCTGAGCTGTGGCAATTCTTAGCAATGTCAGCGACAGAGTCTGCCTCCCCGCTGGTCCCGACCTCTCCCGCCGTCCTGCTTCATTTCACCCACTCCTTGGCCACCTGCTGCCCGGGGAAGGAGAGAAGGCGGTCTCAGGGCCCCTGCTCACTGTCCACGACCCCGGGCCCTCCCCGCCGGGGTGCAGCTGAAGTCGTAGCTCCTGTCCACCGCCCGGAACACGGCCCCCTGCCTCCCACGGCTCTGTGACCTTTGCCCCGCCCCTGATTAACAGTGAGCTTCCACTCTTTACCTGCAAACTGTTTCACCAACATAGGCCATCTTGGTGATGGGGACTATGCACTCAGGGTTTAATGCTCTGTGGCTGCCCCCTTGAAATTCTGCAGGATTTTATCTTTGACTGTGGGTTTTATAAGAGAAGCCCCAGGGCACAAAGGAGCAGGCACCGGGCGCTCAGAGCATCACCTCAGACGTGGCGCCGCCTCCTGCCTCCACCCGGCCTCTGAGCAGTTTTTGCACTAGCCCCTGCACATGAGGTAGCTGGTTCTGCCTTCAGCCACCCTTGGTCCATCTCTGAGTCACACGCCCACTCCGTACTCACGGTGGTGTGACCCGAGGGGAGAGCCGGGCACAAGTAGGAAGGAGGGGCTCCCGACCTGGGAGGAGGGAGCTGGACATGAAGTGCCACGAGGGCTGTGACACCTGCCACCAGAGCTGTCGGGAAAGCCCTCCGTGGGGATGCAGAGGAGGTGGGGACGTCATAGAGAAGTTAGCTTCTGAACCAGGCGCTGAAGGGTGGGCGGAGTTTCAGCAGGAGAGGTTATGTAAGTGGTGCCAGGTGACCAGTCACCTGGGTTGTAACACTTATGTGGCTGGTGACCAGGGGGCGGGGCTGGAGCATTGGGCATGGGAGCCCGATGCTAAAATGACACAAAGGGAGGCTGGGCCCATCTCCACCCTCGTGTGTCTCTCCTCCTCTTTGAACTTCAGTTTGGGTTTTCCTCATCTAGAAAATGAAGGGGTTGAAATAAACGCCCTCCTCCGTCTAACACCCTTTGGTTCCGCCCGTGAAGCACCCCAACCCACCAGCGTTTGTCCCAGCTCATCCTGGTCATGACCTTCCCGTCTGCACCTGGACTCTGCCTGGGCCCTCCCCCCGCTGACCATACCTGATCTGTCTCCCCGCGAGCACGTAGCCTGGGCATTCTTGGTTCACAGTGGCTGGGCTTTGGGGGGATTTAGTAAATTGTTTTTTTGATAGGCTTTCCATCCCGAATCATTTTATTGCAGCTGTATTCTGTGTTGGGAGGGAGAGCGGCTGTGATTCTAGTGTAATTCTCGCGTGCTCCATGTTTGGTGTCGTTCAAGCATCATTTTGTTGGGCCCGCAAGACTGAAGGGAAATGTCACTCTGATGCAGGGTTGCGGGGGAGATTAGCTGTCCTGTGGGAACCGTTTTCCCAGGATAATACTATTCCTGGGGCCATCTCTAGGGATGGGCGGTAAAGCTAGAATCCTTCTCTCAGCTTTGACCTTGAGGGAGTCAGAGAGTGGTTCCCATGGAAGGAAGGCTGTCCCCTTATCAGAAAGACAGGCCTGGAGCCAGGAGGAGGAAGTTGGAGGAAGGGGACAGCCACGTTGTTGGCCTTTGGGGACAAGAGAGCAGTCTTCAGACACGACGGGGAAAGAGGCCGCGTCTGTGAGCCCCGGGCACGAGTCAGCGCAGGGCGGGCTCCGGCCTGGGGCTGGGCAAGCAGGGCTGATTTTCTGTTTCTGTGCCACCGTTGTGTATTTCCCTTCTGCGTCCCCCTGGGTGCGGGAGTCTTTCTCGAAATACCAGAGGGGAGCCAAGGGAATGACTTTATTTTCCGTGCTTAGAGCTTTAGAGAGGAAACGAGAAAGCCCCGGGGGCAGTGAGGTGGTAGCAATGGTGATCACATAATGAACCTCCAGGCCAGGGCTGTGAAGCACGGGGCGCAGGAGGGGCCCCTCGGGCAGCTGCCCCGCCCCGCCCGAACAGCCTCCTTCCAGCGCCAGCCCTCGGAAAACCTGGGCTTTGCTCTGATGAGGGAGAGAGCAGCCGTGAAGGTATGTGGAGATCAGCCCTCCAATTCCGCAAGGACTCAGCGGAAAGCCCGAGTCGAGGTTCTCCTATGGTAACGGAGCGAGAGTGCCGATGCTCCAGATGCTGCTGAAACAAGGAGACAGCAGGGTGAGAGCCAGCACCACTAACAGGAACATTTTGTAATGAGAACTTAAAATTTTAAAAAATCAAAAAATGAACCAGGAATCTTGCTCTTCAGGGCAAGTCCAGCCCATTAATTTGATCTATGTCCTCCCACCTTCTGCAAGCAGGGCATTGGGGGAGGAAGGGCTGCCGTCTTATGAAGAAGAGGGTCCTGGGGATCAGTTGGGTGCCTTGGCAAGTATGTCCATCGGAGAGCTTGGGAGAGCACCCTGACACTCAGGTCCTCTCACGGAGTGGGTCGTGGCCCACGTGGCCATTTCCAAGGGCAGGCTGGCCCGGCCAAGGACGAGCCGTCTCTGACGCTGCAGTGTAGAGGCAAGTGACCCGGCCCCCAGCCCCCAGGTATCCGTGCCTTTGAGAGACCCCAGGGGCTGCGGTAAGGGAGGCAGGAGAGCTCTGATTCCTGCGACAGTCGCAAGGCTGCTGCTGATATTAACCAACGTACATAATGCATTTATAATTCTCAGGCTCCATTTCTTGGTAGTCTGCCAAGATGGAGTGGCCTGTGGTCTTTTCAGGCTCAAGTGACGTTGAAAGAAGCGTCAGGACATCGTCCACACACAGCAGGCTGCACAGAGTAGCCATCAGATGCAAAGGCAGCCGGTGCTGTCTGTCCAGGGAAGAGGGCGGGGCTGAGTGCCTGGCGGGGCTGAGTGCCTGGCGGGCCTCTGCACCTGCCTCTCTGGGACCTGGGTCCTCAGGAAAGACCTAACTCTTCTGTTCTGTAGTTCTTCCAGTAATGTTCTCGGTTTCTTTGTGACAAAGATTATTTCACCCTCTGTCTGTTACTTACACAACACACACACACACACACACACACACACACCCGCTTCCCCTCTCACACAGCCAGGGTGCTGGAGGAAAGGCAGTTAAGCCGAAGGTACTTGGAAGTCTAGGAGGGAAAGGAGGGCTCGTATGAGGCAGTAGTTCCCAGAGGAGGGGAAAGAAACAGACAGCCTTGGTCTCTGGACATTACAGAGCAGCGCTGACGTTCACCTGGGATGGTGATACCCTGCTTTCTCTGGGATTTCAGCCTCTCAGGTAGCTGGTCCAGGATGGCATGGACTCAGCAACCCCCGCCTGCTCTTAACTCTTGCGTTTCCTTTTCAGATCTTACAGGTGAACAAGGTGATGTCCATCTTGTTTTATGTGATATTTCTCGCTTATCTCCGTGGCATCCAAGGGAACAGCATGGATCAAAGGAGTTTGCCAGAAGACTCGCTCAATTCCCTGATCATCAAGCTGATCCAGGCCGATATTTTGAAAAACAAGCTCTCCAAGCAGATGGTGGACGTGAAGGAAAGCTACCAGAGCACGCTGCCCAAAGCAGAGGGCCCCCGAGCGCCGGGGCAGGGAGAGCCCGCCAAGTCGGAGTTCCAGCCGGTGGTGGCCGTGGGCCCCGACCTGCTGCGACATCAGAGACGCTACAGCTCCCCCCGGGTCCTGCTGAGCGACAGCACGCCCCTGCAGCCCCCGCCCCTGTACCTCATGGAGGATTACGTGGGCAGCCCTGTGGTGGCCAACCGAACGGCGCGGCGGAAGAGGTACGCGGAGCACAAGAGTCACCGGGGGGAGTACTCCGTGTGTGACAGCGAGAGCCTCTGGGTGACCGACAAGTCGTCAGCCATCGACATCCGGGGACACCAGGTCACGGTGCTGGGGGAGATCAAAACGGGCAACTCCCCCGTCAAACAGTATTTTTACGAGACCAGATGTAAGGAGGCCAGGCCCGTCAAGAACGGTTGCAGGGGAATTGACGATAAACACTGGAACTCTCAGTGCAAAACGTCCCAGACCTACGTCCGGGCCCTGACGTCAGAAAACAACAAACTGGTCGGCTGGCGATGGATACGGATTGACACGTCCTGTGTGTGTGCCTTGTCGAGAAAAATCGGAAGAACATGAATTGGCATCTCTCCTCATATATAAATTATTACCTTAAATTATATGATATGCATGTGGCATATAAATGTTTCTATTGTTTTTATATATTATAAGTTGACCCTTATTTATTAAACTTCAGCCACCCCACCGTATATAAGCTTTTTTCTCAATAAAATCAGTGTGCTTGCCCTCCCTCAGGCCTCTCCCATCTGTTAAACCTGATTCTGTAAACCCGGCTTCCAGGAGCCGCCCTGTAAAATCTGTGTACACCAGTATTGTCAAGGCCGTGACTGTCGTTTTTAGTAAACTTGTTGAAATCGGCTGATGTTGGAGTGGTGTGTAGACGCAGGGATGGCCCCCCTTCCGGGATGCTTCCCGGTTGATCAGTGAATTCAAAGAACTGCCACCCGCCCCCGTCACAGGGGTGCCCGGCAGCCGGGAGCCGCAGCCTCAGTTCTGGCCGGCAAGCTCGCTGCCCAGAGCCGCCTCGCCTTCATCCGCTGGCAGTTTTGCCACTGAGAGTTCTGACTTGCTCCGACATTGCCGTCCTGGAACAGTGACAACGAAGCTGGTGGTTGTCGTTTTGGAACTTTCTTTCCAGCACATGTTTGGGGGTTTGAGGTTGTTAAGGGTTGCATTTCTTTTTTTTTTTTTTTTTTTTTTTTTGGCTTTGGTTTTTTTTTTTCGCTTTTTGTCAGTGGTTTTCATCTTTTTAGGCACATAGGGGGAAGAAACGTTAACTATTTGTAACAGAATAATTGTACTGTTACCCAGAAGCAGAAACGAGTCATCTGCACACAGAAGAGACAAACTGGCTCCTAAGAGCTTCTCCTGGCACTCGGCCTCCCCCGCCTCCGCGGGCCCTTCCCAGAGTTGCCCGAGGAAGAGCCCGGCGCTTGGAGTCAGACCCGGCTTCTCATTCCAGCCCCTCCCCGTGGCTGTGGGAGGGTTTTGCAGGCTCCCTGAGACTAGGTTTCCATGAGTCAGATGGGGGTCTTGCCTACCCCACAGGGTGCCCACGATTCAGCTCAGCACCTGCTCCAGGCGTCCGAGCGTAGGACAGGCATTCAAGAACGGTGCTCCTTTATCCCTCTCCTTCCTCTCCCTCTGTATCATTTTTGGTCGATTCATCACTCTGAGATGTAAAAAGCCCACTTGGAAGGAACCTTCCAGGCGCCTTCTGATCCCAGGAGGGGGCACTTGGTGACGCAAGCCAGAGGTCCACTAGTGATGCCCTCCGTGCGATCTTCCCCCTGGAAACAGTTCATCATCTGGGGTCTGGAGTCTGAGGACCCCCATCTCCGGTCTGGTCAGAGGCTCGAGGTACCCGCGATCCCACGACGGTCACTGCATTACTGCCTTGAAGCCCTGTCTGGTCACTTTCCTGATGCCCCACCTTCTTCTGAGGCCACATACGCCATCTCTGGAGCGGCCTGTGCTCCAAGAGCTCGCTCTGACACATGCCTGATAGAATCTGTGTCCTTTACGTGCTCGGCCAGTAGCAGTGGCTTTGGTGAGAGCATTGACACTCTGCACTCCATTCCAAGGGCCCACAACCCCACGGCAGGAAATGAATGTACCATGTGCCCACCAGGTGCCAGGCACTTTCAAACACTGCCACCTGCCCTTAGTTGTCACACATCCTTCAAGGTAGAGATTGTCATCTTCAATGTACAGGTGATGAAACTGGGGCTTGAGGATTTAACATGCCGGTGGCCCCAGAGCAGGAGAGTGGCAGAGGGGAGATGTAAATCTAGGCTTGAAGGATGATGTGGTCCTGTCTTCTCATCACTGGTGCCCACCTCCTGCAGCTTTGCATTCAGAATGAACAGCGTGGTCCTAGGGAAATGGAAGCTTCGTTCTCTGCACGGAAACCTTTGGAAGCTCAGGCTTCATGAGCTGCATTGAGAACACAGTGAACCCTGCGATGGGATTCTGAGAGTCTTACTTCTTTTTTTTTTTTTTTTTTTTTTTGCCAATCAGTAAACTTTAATGTTAGTTACTAATTTCACACACTACAACAGAAAAATCGCAGCCCCCCCCCCTGCCTCCTCCTTAGAAGATAAGCCCCTGGGATCTGAGCCCCAGCAGGGTGAGTGTCAACCATGCGGAGGAAGCTGGGATTCTGGAGTAAATGATCACAAAGCAGGAAGGGAAGAGCACAAGTCTGGCTGTCCCCCAGGGGCCGGGAGGCCGGCCTGGGCAGTGGGTCTGTCTGTGCGTGGGACGAGGCTCAGTGCCGAGCCAGAGGTGCTGGTGCACGGACGCCCCTGGGAGGACACCTGCTCTCAGGTTGGAGTTGAGGGGCCCTTCTGTTCCCCCCTGGAACTTCTATTCCACACGGGCTTAGGGCTCGCCTAGAGGGTCTGGCTGCCTGGGGAGGTGGGCTTGGGCGACAGACCTCGGAGCCTGGCCTGGAAGAAGGCACAGTCCCCAGAGAGCAGGGCTGCGTCCTGGCCCCACCGTGAATGGAAGGCGTCTCCTGTATGTCCCGAGTGAGTCTGGAACAGCGTCCTTCCCCGGTAAGTACCGCTCGGGGAAGAAAGTGGACGTGGAGGCGATGGAAGCAGGCCTGGGAGGAGCTCCGGGCTCCCGGCTGTGCGGCGGCTCTGCCTCTCCAGTGCTGGGGGCACAGTTCCCCTTCCACCACTGTGCTGGCATCAGAGGTCACAGAAGGACCGCAAAGCCAACGTGTTCAACTCCGGGGCCAGAGCAGAGCCTCCGACAAGTTCCATCCAACACATGTGTTTGCCGTGGTCCTGGGGGACGGTCACCTCACCTCTGAGACAGGCGGGCCCTGGAGGGCTGGAGTCCGGCTCCTGGAGGCGCTCTCACTCTTCCTCCTCTTCCCTGGGTGCCTGGCTTTGGCCGGAGCTGGGTTAAACAGAGACGTGTGTTGCAGTGTGAGGAACTTGTCTGGCTAGAAGGCAGGTCCTGGCCCGGCTTTGTTGCCGGTAGTCGCGCGACCTTGGCTAACTCACCTGTCCCAAAGCGGGCGTTTCAGCATCACGAGCTCCTGCTGCAGAGACGGCCAGCGTCCAGACCTCACGTCCTCCCTTCCTCCGTGAACGCCACGGTCAGAAGCCCTGTTGGCCGTTGGCCGCCTCTCTGCTCTCTCATCAGCCTCTGAGGTACCCCCTCTCTGGGCTGTGTCAGCTTGAGCAAGTTACTTAACCCCTCTGAGCCTTGTTTTCTCTGTCTCTAAAATGAGGATGGTGCCTCCTTCATAAGATCGTTTTGCGATGTCACGGAGAACATCCTGGTCCTGGCCCACCTGTCCGAAGCCCCCAGAGTGTTACATTAAGTTTGGGGAGATTTTCAGGAGCCCTCAACTCTGGGATTCTGGTAGGAATTTCCAAACTTCACAGTGGAGAACGAGTCCTAATTGAAGAGTCTAAATCATCTCCCTCTGGGGGTGCAGTCCCCTGGGTAGCATTCACCCCCCTGCTTCTATGGGTCTCTCGACCCCTTCTCGGCACAACTGCCAGCCACCCACGTGATCTCCTGGAGAGTGTGTGTGGGTGTGGGGGGTGGCGGGTTGGTCCTTCTTGCAAATTGACGGGACACCTTTGTTCTTATATTGTCTGTCCGTCTGTCTGTCTCAGTAGTGTCTGGCAGTGCCTTTTCCGGGTTGGTGACTTAGGATTTGGCATTTTTGAGGATCTTTTGGCTGTTCTTCCCTCCCCCACACAGGCGTGTGTATGTGTGTGTGTGTGCTTTCTAGTTCACTTAGCGTGAAAACCCTCCACCGAGGCTGGGAGAAACCGTCCATGTTTATTTTATTACCTCCAAAGAGGTGTGCAAGAATGAAGTCTGTGGCGTCCATTCACAGCGACCTGGAGATCTGTCTGTCATCCCCCAGGCTCCGAGCTCGGGTGGCCCCAGGCTGTGCAAAGCCACATGGGCTCCTCCGCCTTGCCCCACCAGCCACGGCTCTGCTCAGCCTCAGCCAGTGGCCTCGGAAGCCTGGCCAGGCGCCAGCTGTCTCAAGCACCCAGCCCACCCCCCACCCCCCTGGCCCCAGGGCCCGGAAAGTGCTCCTTGCAAAACCCAGGAAGAACCACAGCCCCAGGAGATTGATTCTCTCAGCTGGAGCCTCTTCAGCCCAACCCTCTTCCTCAGAGTCCCCGCCCCTGAGCGAAGGAGACCCTGGCTCACACGTGCACCCCCAGTTCTGGCGGGCTGGTGGGTTTCTCACAAGACCCACGCGCTTCATCACAGATTGAAATGCAGGTGCCTGCATGTTGACTGGAACCCCTGGGTTTCTGTTTGGTTCCAGATGCAGGGTGGCCCCGCTGGACAAGGAGACGCACAGCCAGGTGGGAAGACCTCTGGAGGGCCGTGGGTTTGTCTCCTTCCATCCTGGGCCTGTATTTGGTTACAGGACGAAAGGCCGGGAGAGCAGTACAGGTGGGCGGGGGGTGGCAGGGGGGCCCAGGAGGCGGACGGGGAAGGCCCAGACATACCAAAAGCCTCTTCTAGAAGCTGCTCCCGCTGAGGAGTCTGGCTGGGGTGCACCGCTGCAGGGTCCAGGAATGACACTGGGTGCACCGGGACAGAAACCTCTGTGGCAAGAAAAGATGAGCGTTTATTGGGAAATGGTGCAGCACAGCCTGATGAGTCAGGTGGCTTTTCACGTGGAGATGTAGGGAGGTGCCTGCGCGTGTTTGCACGTGTGTGTGTGTGTGTGTGTGTGTGTGTGTGTGTGTGTGTAGTTGCTTTGATTCCCCAGTCATTGATGTAGTGCATTTTTTTCAGGAGAGGTAATGCTTGAAAAGAATGTTCCGGAACACGAGTTTAACCTTTAGGAGACGGAGCTGGTAGCCAGCTGGGGAGCATGTGGAAGAAGAACATTCTTGGGGCTAGAAAACAGACCGATGGAGGTTGAGGATTTATAGGCAGAAAAGGCAGCGGGCAGATTCCACCAGCCAAAACAGAAGGGGCTGAGGCTGCGGGCCTTCTGATTGGGTAGGAACGTGCTGGAAGCTGGTGCCGGGGGTAGCAGGTGAAGGGTCAGGTCAGACCAAAGAATAAATAATCATAGTGATGGTTATCATTTCCTGGCCTCTTCCTCCCTGGAAGGCACTGTGTACACTCTGGTCGTTTTAACTCTTTTGTGCCGTGAAGGACAGCTGTTAAGAAAACTCACTTCCCTGGGGCTGTACAGCTGGTAAGGGGATGTGCCCATCTGGGCGCCCGAGAGGTCTGGGTGGTCTGGGAAGCACTTGCTCCGAAGTGTGTGAGGAATTCAGCAACAGAGAGGATGCTGAGCGCTTCAAGGGACCGTGATGGCTGACTTTCAATGGGGTGCGGGAGTGAGGAGGGCGGCAGGCACTTGCCACAATTAAAGCCATTAAAGGATCGATAAAGCAGGAATTCCCAGTGATCGTCCCACCCGAGGGGCTGCCAGGCTCCTCAGCCCAGCGGCTCACTGCAGCAGGTGGGAAAGAGGAGTGGGTCTCCCACCGCAAACCCCCCAAACCATCCCCCCAGCACCCAGCGACCCGTCAACCACTGTACCCGGGGAGGGTGGTTGGAGCTTCTCCCTGCAGGACGAAGACCAGCATGGCTGTAATTTGGGGGCTTTGGCAAAAAGCAGAGAGGAATTTCAAATGGGGACAGCATAGCATGGTTCCTCCTCCCTTACAATCAGAAATCCATCTTTTATCTGTTCAATACAGTTTTAAATCTGTTGAATGCCTGCTAGGTACTGGACACCCTGCTTGACTGTGTGGACTCAGCACGAGAGATGTCGTCCCTCCTGGAAGAGCAGTGAGTGGAAAGGATGGGCCTTCTGGTGCAGCTGCTTAGAGGCCCCTTGGTAACGTCCACCTCCTCGCCACAAGCCCCCCCTCACAAGGAGCTGGTGCTATTTTAAAACAGCTCTAATTATCTGTTAGAAATCCATTCCCTATGATGAAGCCAAGTCTACACGTAAAATAGCTATAACTAGCTTGTCAGCAAAAGGGCTCGAGGAACCCAGAAAATGAGCAACTAAATGCTGCTTGGAACAATCAGGGAAGGCTTCCTTGAGGAGGTGACTGAGCTGGCTCTTAAGGATGAGTAGGAGTTTGACAGGGAGGAATGAGGGGAGGGATATTGCAGATGGAGGAACAGCGTTCAGAAGTGCAGGACAGTGGAAGAGTCTAACACATGTAGAGGAAAGTGAAAGGTTGGGGTAATGAGAATTATGTGACTGGAGGAAGCTGGAGAGAAGAGATGGGAACAAATAATTCAAGGCTGTAACGTTTGAATCTGATCGTTTGAGGACCCTCAACCTTAGCGTCAGAATCACCTGAAGGGCTTGTTAAAACTGATTTCTGGGCCCTATCACCTGAGTCTGACCGGCTGGGTCTGGGCGGGGACTGAGACTGTGCATGTCTGACAAGTTCCCGGGAGACGCTGCTACGTCCTTTGAGAACCACTGGTTTATTAGGTAATGAGGAATCAACAAGAGTTTTTTTCAGCTATTTTTTAAGAAAGTGATTGTGGTGCTAGCGTAACTGCTGGATGGACTGGAGACGGACGGAGTGGCAGCTGGAGGAGCAGCAGCAGACAACACAAGGGAGGACCTGCACTAGGACGAGGTCCGGGGAGCAGGGGAAACGTGGGGTGAGAGGAGCGTTCTTCAGGCGCCATCGGTTGGATCTGGTAACCAGTTGGAGGTGGGAAATGAGAGAGGAAGGCAGGAGGAAGATGACCGCTCCGTTTTGGAGGCATGATGACTCTAAATCAAATTCAAGAAGACTGCAACACAAGTGGGTTTGAAGACAGGAAAGACAGAGAAGGAGTTTGAGGGGCCCCTGGGGCATTAAGAGTCCACAAGAGATCATTCATTATCAAGAGAGAAGGATGCTTGACGTTGTGAAAGAACAGCTTTTATTTATTTAGAAATAATTCCACATAGGTAAGCCTCTCCATTTAGAAATGGGTCTAGGTGGAGCTCCATGGGAGGAATCCAGACCCCCCTAGGGATCTGTGGCCCGGCCTCGCCTGGAGGTGACCGAGAAGGCGGGAAGAACACGCAAAGGTCCAGGTCCTCACACCAGAGTCACTCCACAGAGATGTGCCTCTGGGGTCAACCTGAGGACGCTGCTGTCGGAAACCCTTCAGGCTACAGTTTAAAGGAGAAATCAGACACTGGGAAACCAAAGCCTAAAGGTTCTGGTCCAAAGGGACCCCTCGTGGGTCTACTTTCTGGGACCTTTGGCTGTCTCCTTGAAAGCCGGTTGGTCAGCCAGGAAAATAAAAGATTCTTCTCTTTTAGGAACATCCTAGAAAGAGCCAAGGCCCTTTCTCTTCCAGGGCTTTCAGACATGCCGTCCCTTCTGCCCTGACGCTTGTCCCCTGTCCCCTCCTCCCTCCCACCGACTCCGTCCCTCTCCCCAGTTCATAAATTCAGACTTCAGTTCATCAATCCGTTCTTCTCCTGAATTCACAATAGTCTAGCCTTCCCCACCTTTTTATATTCTCCCAGCCCCAGCATTTCACTCCACAGCCCACGACAGGACTAGAGTGACAGGCGTCTGGGTCTCGGTGTGACTCCTTGCTCGTCGCCCCGCCTGGCCGTGACCTCCGAAGGGAGTTACGTGCTGCTTTTGATAGAGCTTTCTCCTGAACGCTGGGCTCTAAGCTTTCAGTAGGCAGCCGACAAATACTTGTCATTCACACGGATGAACGAGTCCCCTTAATAAAACAGGGCTCCAGCTGGAAGGATGTGGGTCCAACCTCAGGGAAGATGGATCGGGATGGAAGACGGTGTTGCTCCTTGGTTATGTAAATGGCGATGATAAAGTGGGCGAATCTTCCTTAGAGACAAGAAGCTCAGCAATCTAGAATCATAATGCCCTTTTCAGTGCAGGGATCTGAGGCGCCATCATTACACGGATGGAATGTTGGGAGGAGGCCTCGAATTGGAAGGAAACGGCTTTTAAATAGTAGTCCCAGGAAACAAAACACAAGGTCATGAGCCAGGGCTGTGTTCATGCTTCTTCGATAAAAGACATCATGTGGGTTGTTCGCCCATCCTTTCGAGCCCACGTTCGTTCAACCAGTGTTGAGAGAGACCTACTATGTGCAGCTGTCTGCCTAGGCATTGATTAGTACAATGACACACGGGCAGATGAGGTTCATACCTTCATGGAGCTTCTTGGCTAGAGGGTGTGATGGGGAAAAATAAGAAAGAAATCAGCAAATATACATATAAAATAATTTGGGGTAGTTCTACCCACTCAGAAGAAACAGATATGAAACAGTGAAAGGATAGAGGAGGAATACGGTGTAGACAGGCGGGAGGGGCAGGATGCCCAGGGTGTTAGACACTCTATATTTCCAGGATGAAAATGCGTGTTGCTGTGAAAGTCAAGATGTGAAATGTCAGTATGCCTAAGGGCAGTCAAGTTTTCACAGATCCTGAGCGATGAATGGCCCTACTTAAAACAGAAGATCTTTAACCAAAAATTGGAAGTCAGGCTTTCGCACAGAAGTGCAAACAGGGCTGAGTCCGTGAGTCATCTCTGCGTGACTTCAGGATGCAGCTTTCCCTCGGGACCTCAGGCACCCCCTTCTCCCAAGAGGCCAGCGCTGTGCAGTGTTGTCCCACCAGTTCCCCTCCCTTGGAGGGACCTTTCTCCCTGTCAAACCCGCTTCATTCCAGGGAAACAAGACTCAGTCCCCCCCACCACCCTGCTGGCAGGGAAGCCCTCATCCCCGTCCGGATGCTGAAAGGCCTGGGGTGGGGGGCAGTGGGGGACAGGGCCACTCCCTCGGAATTCCTGTGCCTCTGTTTGCTGCTGGCAGCACCCCCCGACCAGGGTGGGTGGGGAGGTTCGCACCACCCAAGGCTGGGTTTCTGGTTCTGGTCCCCTAAGAGAACTTTCTTTTAATCTAAGATAAGCTTCAGGCAAACTACCCCTGGGGTCCCAGCTCAGTGATATTCTTGGGATTCTGACTCAGTTATTTGTACACCACAACCCTCAGTTTCCCTTCCTGAAAAGTGTGTGTAAAAACATCCCTAATCAGTTCCGCAGCGTCCTAGCAGCTGACCCAGGCTGCCTTGCAGACGAGTGAGGGGTGAAGCTTTGAGACAGTGCAGAAGGAGAGGGCAACGGATTGTCTCTGAGACGCTCCATAAAGGCCATTAGAACTGCTTCCCACCCCAACCTACTAAGCCAGCTAGACTCAGAGAGGCTGGGCAGCCCAGCCAAGGTCACACAGCTAATATGCAGGGCAGATGAAGATAAGAACCAGGCCTTCTGTCATCCAGTACAGAGCTCCCTCCCCTCCTCCACCCTGCCTTTGTAGTCACATGACCCATAGTCATGTGACCAAGTTCCGTGATTTTATTCTGATTCGAGTTTCCTATAAAATGAAGCTGATGAGAGGACCCACTTCTCAGGGCCATAGTGACCATCTGTAGCCGCAGCAGGCGGCGTGGACCAGTGGTCGCCTGGAGCAGGGCCATGGCGGCCTCCCCTGGGCC
Organism: Camelus ferus; assembly: GCF_009834535.1. Taxonomy (NCBI): domain Eukaryota; kingdom Metazoa; phylum Chordata; class Mammalia; order Artiodactyla; family Camelidae; genus Camelus; species Camelus ferus. Next base: position 17,422,999 of record NC_045729.1, on the reverse strand, counting down.
CTCTTCGGGTGTCTGGGAACAGAGAATTCCTGCAGACCCCCGGGAAGGGGATGGGTAGTGGGAGGTCCCTCGGGGGGTTGGGCCCGCAGTTACTAGTAACTGGCAGCCGCCGTTTGGCATTTTAACACCACCTTCCGAGCCCGACACCCACTCTGCGCGCCTCGAAGGACGTGGTCAGGTCGGAAGGCAGACACGAAAGGCACAGGATCAGGCCGAGAGGAAGCAATGTGGACGGCGCGATTATCCCGGAACCGAGCTCCAGCAGTCTGGACTTCCAGCTGCAGGAAACCAGAAAGGGCAGTGACCAGAGCTGGCCCTTCCAGCAGGCCAAGGGGGCCAGGGAGTGTGCACAGTGATGCCAAGGGATGGGTCAAACCCAGGCCAGTGATGAAGTGGCCTCACTGCATCCACCATCCACGCTTGGCAACCCGGAAACCCTGGTAACACCGGCTCCCTCCCCAGAGAGACGGGGCCCGGCCAGCCAGCCCCCCGCACAGCCACACACACGCCCTGCAGCTCGTTGCCCCCCTCATTCTAAGGACGTGTCTCTTTTTCTTGCCCAAATCCCTCACACTGCAGCCCAAGTCATTTCTTCTAGCGCTTTTGATTTTTAAGTCCAGACCAAATCTGGAAGCATTCTGAAGCCCTTGTAAAGATACCCCAGGCTCCAGAAGCACCGTTCCAGTGGGATGGACAAGGAGGGCGCGGAGCAGAGGGGCCCCAAGTCTAAGCGCTTCCCTGGCGGCACCCCCTTTCCTCCTGCCGGCGCTCCAGCGGGCAGTGGCTCCACCGGGCTCAGGCTTGCCCCAGCTGCTGGTGAGGCACTGCCCCACCACGGAGCTTCCAGTTTAGCTTCAGTTTAACAGGAGGTGAGAGAGATGGAGAGGAGACAAGCAGAGCTCAGCCGGCCATCAGGAGCTCCGGGTGTGAACCCTGGAGCGCCGGTCCCACTGCACAGCCTCGGATGGACCACGTCCATTCGCTCCCCCTCAGCACCAGCTCTGTGTCAGAACCCCGCCTGGGGATATGGATGCAGTGCAGTCTCCTGGAGACTCCAACAGGTGGCTTCACCTTGGGCCCAAGTGCCTCATCCATCCAGGAGGACCCTGAGCCTCGTCTGGAGTGGCAAGAGCGATGTGGCCAGCCCTGCGGTGGCCCCAGCACAGACTGCAGGATGCTCTGTTACATCTTCTCTTATGGATAAACTTGCTGAAAGTCATGTTGAAGGGGAGGACCTGGGACCAGGGGCAGCCTGGCAGGTTGAGAGCCTGGTTGGGAGACAAGACTTGTGGATGGTGGAAGCGGTGGGGACACTTCATCACTGGTCTGGGTTTGACCCATTCCTTGGCATCACTCTGCACACCCCCTGGCCCCCTTGGCCAGCTGGGAGGACTGGCTCCTGTCACTGCCCCTTCTGGTTTCCCGCAGCTGGAAGTCCAGATGCTGGGGCTCGGTCCCGGGATAATTGCACTGTCCACATTGCTTTCTCTCTGCCTTATCCTGTCATCCTTCCTCCTGAACTTTTGACACAACCCTGCTTCATGTCAGCGTGACTGTCAGCCCAGGGGAGTCAGCCTCCTCCTGGTGGGCTGAGCAACCTCGCTCAGCCTCTGGGACCCCCAGGCCCTGTTCCAGGAGGGCGGCCCTGGCTTCCCTTGTCACCCCAGGGCACAGCCGGGCTGCAGTTCCTCCAGAGGACAGGGGCGGGAAGACAGAGCACAGGTCCAGCCACCTTAGGAGCACAAGGCATCTGGCTGCCCCCTGGACTCTTTGCTTTGAGTGTCCTGTGCTGTGGGACCGACGTGGCGGGGGCTCACCCCACCCCAGGAGCCCTCAGCAGGGCCGGCTTTGCTCCCTGGGACCCAGCCTTTACAGAAGCTGAGCAGGGAGGATTCCCAGACATGAATTTTCATCAAATGCCAGTTTCACGAAGTCCGACCCAGTTGCTTCAGAGTCCACACCTTCTGGCTGGTACTTGGTATTCAAACAGACCCACGGATTGAAACCCTATTTCTCAGACCTGCCTGGCATGTGCCCACTCCACGCCCGCTGGACCTCCCGGGCTGAACTGTGCCCCACCCTCCAATTCAAGTGTTGAAGTCCTGATCCCCCAGACCCCAGAAGGTGACTGTTTGGAAATAGGGTCAAGAGGTGATTAAGTTAAAATGAGGCCATTGGGGTGGGCACCATCCAATCTGACTGGTATCCTTATAAGAAGAGGAGGTTAGGACAGAGAGAGAGAAGACGGACCCTGTGAAGACGCAGAGAGAAAACAGCCATCTATAAGCCAAGGAGAAAGGCCTGGAACAGATCCTTCCCTCACGACCATTAGAAGAAACCAACCCAGCTGACACCCTGATTTTGGGTTTCCAGCCTCCAGGATTGCTGATCAATACATTCCTTCAGTTAAGCTCCCTAGTCTCGCCCTTTGTGATTGTTTGCAGCCCTAGCAAATGGATACAGCTACTTAAAGAAGAAAAATAAATCACAGCAAATTATAAATGTTAAAAGTTTACAGGTAGCATTAAAAAAATCAGAAAATATAGAAAGTTGAATACTAATAGTTTCATTAACTGCCTGGAATACCTCTACAAGACTTCGTTACCCATGTTCTTGTCTGCATATTCTTCATAGCTCTCAATAGTTTTATAATATTATTTTCTATAGAGAAAATAGAAAGGTAACCCAATTTCCCTGGTTTCATGACTGATAAAAATGTTGTTTTTTATCACTGATATTTCAGAAAAGTTCCTTTCAGATTTACAATGCACCCTTGGTGACATCATGTACAGTTTCAGAATTGTTACCAAATTTAGGAAAACCTCTGTTAATATTCTTTCACATATTAGCTAGAAAATGTCAGGATGTTCCCCCCCTTTTTTTTTTAATGCGGTGATTAATCTTAGATGCGCATTAACCAGTCTGCCGTGGCTGTTCCCACTGTAAGACCACATTACCTGTATCAGTGATGGGAGTTTATGTTGAGTCAGCAAAAGACTGAAAACCCTTTTTCCAATATGAGCATATAACTCATTCCTTTCCTTTAATTGGATTATAGAACAATCTCAGAGCCTATTCATTACTGCTATTGGAAATGTACCATTTCTATTGGAAATCTGTCCCTTCCTCTTAATGAATACTTCAGTGTCATCTGAATTTTTCTTGTTAGTTTTTTTCTTAACATCAAAATAATTTTCGTCTTACTTTCACAAGATTTCTATTTGGCAAAGACCTGCTACAAAACCTGACCCAGCATGTGCTGGACGTCAGCCCTGAGAAGGGCAGGTCACACCGCTTCTTCCAAGAAGCCTTCCCGGACTGCACGCTCTGGCCTTGAACTCTGTCCATAACCTGTATCTCCTCTACCTCTGAGCTCAGCTTGTTCACCCGCTGCCCCTACTGTCATCTCTAGGGTGTTTCTGAAATTGTGCACTAAAATCAAATATTCAAAAGCACAATCACAGGTACACAGGGGTAGGGGTATGCTTTCCTGGGGATCTGGAAGAAATTGTCATAGCATCACTGTATCTCACCTTTGGTGCACCATATTTGCAATATACCATCCATATCTGGACCCTATTTGTTAATGTATTCTTTCTACAATTTGACATCCATTGATATTAATGATATGTCAATATTCAAAAAACAGTGGTGTCCTAGGTACCAGACCCCATTCTAAGTGTTTGGGACATACTTTTCATGGAGGTTATGGTCTAAAATGGAAGGAGACAGACCACCAAAGGGACACAAGAAACAAGTCCACCTGTTAGATGGCGGTAAGTACTCTGGGGAGTGGGGGAGAGAAAGGAGGACAGAGCAAAGAGGATCTGGGATGGGGGGGATGGAGTGCAGGGTGCAACTGCAAGTAAGAGTGTCGGGGGAGCCTCACTGATCCACTGAGCTTTGCGCAATGGCTTGGAAAGTTGGTGAGGGTGTGAGCCACGCAGAAGGCCAGGGAGAGGGTATTCTGGGTGGACGGGCACCATGGGAACGCAGTCAGTGGGCTTTGACGCTACTGATGCTGGCTCCTTTGCCCTTCCTGGGGCACTTACGCTTTCTACCGCTGCCTTCTGCTGTTTTGCTTTTATAAAGCAACACAGACAAAATTACAATAAATGTAGCAACCGCACAAGCTATGTGCCCGAGGCAAGGGCGACGGCGACATGCGGCGCCCCCACATGGGAGCTTGTGTGGCTTGGCCGCCCCGCCTGGAAGTTCCAACCCGGCACTTGGAAGGGGCTCCAGGGGCATCAGCACACAATGGCCAACACGTGTGCTGAGCTCGAGGGACATTTATGAAAGGCCAGGACTTGCTCCATAAAACAGGAGCCCAGAGCAGGGGCAGGGAGTGTGGGTGGGATGGGGGTCACACCCCTCTCTCCTCCGGGAGCCAGTGAGGGCTTTCCTGTCCTCGAACCAGGGGGCAGACGGTCTCCCCCAGGCAGCTGTGTGCGCGGGGCGGGGTGGTGGGGGTTCTGGGAGAGATGCAGAGGCAGGGAGGCTGCCCTGCCGGATGGCCCCTGTGCTTCTTGGCAGAGGTCCTCCTGCTCCCTGGATCTGCCCGTCTGTTTTCCCCTGCAAGTGTGCTCTGGGATGGGACCTTCTGAGGCACCCAGGCTGCAGTTCCCAGAGGCTTAAGGACAGGCGTGGGACATGTGGGCGTCTGGGCCGGCGAGCCTGGGAACCGGGGCGGGGGTGTCTGCGCAGGGAAGCTGGCCCACCCCGGCCATAAACGCCGTCCTCTCCGGGACATGAAGGAGTATTTTATTGTTTCATTGAAAACTGAGCCCCTAGCGCAGCTGTTCTGCCCAAGAATTCCAGGGGGCAGGGCCGGCGGCGCGGGAAGCGGGGAGAGGGCGGCTTGTCAAGTAGCTGAGATCTCGTTACTGGGGTTGAGGGGAAATCGGACGCGGTTCTGGGGCTCCGCTCCTTCTTGCATCACACACCAGGGCGCTGGCTCCGCTCGGGGCGATCAGGACACCGGGGCCATGCATTTAATCCCCGTCCGCCAAGCAGATGGCTTCTGGGCCAGCTCTGACAGTCTGTTTTCAGGGGAAAGTTTAGGGAAAAGAAAACACTGTTTGGAGAAGAAAACCTGCTCCGCGTTAGAGGTGACAGGTTGGGCGGTGCTGCAGGCGCCCGCCTCTCCTCCCGGGTTTTCACGGAGGCTCTCGCGCCGGCTGCTCCGTCCACCTGGGCTGCTCTCTCCTCCGAGGTCCACGGGGCCACCTCCTCCTTGTCTAGCAGATTGCAACTTTAAAGGCCACCTCCCCAAGGAGCTGCCCTGACCCCCCAATGTCACCGTCACCGTCCGGCTGTCCTCCACCCGATACCGTCATACCGGTGACAGCACAGGCACTTTGAGAGTAGGGACTGTCTGCTCTTTTTCTCGCCCATCACCAGCACCTAGAAGGCCATCCCGCACATCACAGGCATTCGGTAAACACATCTTATCATGCTGAAGAAGTGAATGATGTTTAAGACCAGGCTGTGTAGTTTCTTTGATGAAAAGCTGGAGAAAATGGAACATGGTGGAACAGAGTGGAGGTTAAGGAGAGGGACCTGAATCAGGAAAGAAAAATGGTGCTTTTTTTTTTTTTGTCAGGTTATCACCTGCCCACAGGCACTTTGAGAGCAGATCCCATCAGGCAGGCAGCTCGGAGACACCGGGATGGCCTCCCAGCATCCGTGTGACTTCAGTTTTGTCTCCGTTTGTAAATCACATCCCTACACGACACAGTCTGAAATCAGTCTCATTTTTAAAATGTTTTCCTACAACCTAATAACTTTGGCTTCCTCCCTCACCCTGGAAGGGGGCATCATCTTACAATGTGAAAGTCAAAAAGCAGAGCCTTCCTGTCCCTCCGGACATCTCCGGATTCTCTTGCAGCCAACAGTAGCTGTGTGACCTTGCTCAAGTCACTACCCATCTCTGGGCCTCCGTTTCCTGTATAGGGAGGAGATGCTGCTGGCTGATGGCCAGGGTCCGTCCAGAGGGCTGTGAGCTTCTGATGCTCGTGCCCAGGGAGCATCCACAGAGGGGATGAGGGGCCCCGTAACTCAGGATCCTGGGGAGTCACGGGAAGCAGAGGGCCTGTTCCCAGTGTCCAGGCCTCTGCCTGCTTGTCCCCTGGGTCTGGTCCTTCCTTTGTAATATTCCACTACAACATATCACGAGGACCCTGTTTGATAAGACAGGAAAAGCAATGTTTCTCCAGGGTAGACTGGCTGCAAAAATGGCCCCAGTTCCCCACCCCGCCCTGTTTCTGAGTCCTTTGCACTGTGAGTTCACGCTCCTCTCTTCAGGAGGTGGAGCCTAGCCCTCTGCTCCTTCAGTTTGGACTGGCTTGGGGGTTGCTTTGGCCAAAAGAATGCACTAGAAGTGTCAGTGTGTAAACCTGGAGCCTAGGTTACAAAAGGCCTTCATAATCCTTTCTCCTTCTGAGGCCCCTGTCACTGCCATGAAGCTGGCCCTAGGCTAGCCTGTTGGAGGCTGAGACACGTGGCACCGTGCCTGCCAGACCAGCCGAGGCCAAGGCCATTCTAGGTTAGCCAACAGCCAGCAGACCACCAGACACATGGATGAGCCAACTGCCCAGCCAGGATCAGTCAAGCCTGGCTCAGACTAGCAGAACAGTGCAGCCAGTGACCCACAGACTTGTGAGGAATGATAAAGGCTTGTTTCAGGGTGACTTGTTACACAGCAGTAGCTGATTGATTAAGTTCCCTGAGTGTCCCTCCCACGGTATCCCAGCCCTCCCTTATTTTGCACCCCCTTGCACATGGTCTGCCCTTCCTGCCTCAGTACTGACTAAGTTACTTCTTAAAAATACAACCTCCCTTTCTGGGCGTATATCCAGAGGCAACTGTAATTCGAAAAGATACTTGCACCCCAATGTCCACCACAGCACTATTTACAATAGCCAAGACATGGAAGCAACCTTACTGTCCATTGACAGATGAATGGATAAAGAAGATGTGGTATACACACACAAACACACACACACACACACACACACACACACACACACACACACACACACACACACCATGGAATACTACTCAGCCATAAAAAAGAATGACTTAATGCCATTTACAGCAACATGGATGGACATATAGAGCATCATACTAAGTGAACTAAGTCAGACAGAGAAAGACAAATATCATATGATATCACTTGTATGTGGAATCTAAAAAAATGATACAAATGAACTTATTTGCAAAACAGAAAGAGACTCACAGACATAGAAAACAAACTTATGGTGACCAAAGGAGAAAGGGTCAGGGAGAGGGATAAATTATGAGTTTGGGATTTGTAGATACTAAAATAAATAGATAAACAACAGGGTCCTACTGTATAGCAAGGGAACTATATTCAATACCTTGTAAAGGCTTATAATGAAAAAGAACATGAAAAGGAATATACATATATATGTATAAATGCATCACTATGCTGTACACCAGAAATCAACGCAACATTTTTAAACAGTAAAATGACTATACTTCAATAAAAAAAAATTTAAAAACAGCAGTAAAAAAAAGAAAAAGAATATGAAAAAGAATAAAACTAAACTTCAATTTAAAAACCCTCTGGTAAGTGTGAGCAAAGGCATACGTACTCTGCCTACATAATGTAATTTATGTAATTTTATTTTTCAGGGTTTTTAAAAACTGGGTGACATGAGTTATCAGCCGCTTAGGCCAGCCATGTGTCTGAAATTGTCGCCCAAGGATCAGCCTTCTGAACGGCAGCGCAGATGGTACACATCAGGGGGATGAACACACACCCCCATCTCCACCTCGATGGCGGGAGCTATCAGGTGAAGTGGAAGTCGGATGCAGGAATGATCGCTTTTGTGGTCAGGAAGGGACCCCGCAGGGCAGAGATTTACCAGGATGCTCCCACAGAGCATCTGGAATTAAGCAGACCAAGGAAGCAGGAGCCCCAAGGCACGTCCTTACCCACAGTGTTGCTGAGCACCGACCCTGCTTCCTGGGGCAAGCGCTCCGTTTCCCTTGTGCCATTGGTTGGAAGTCTGTAATAAACAAGGCAGAGCCCCTGCCCTCCGGGAACTTACTAGTTCATAACCTCAAAGGGGCAGAAATGCGGCTGTTTATCATTGAATCAGATTTAGTTATTCCTCCTAAAAATCTAGATATAAAGCCAGATTAATCAATGATCAACAGTTAGACATCTCAGTTGGAAAGATATTTACATTACTTTTGAGTTTATAGTTCTCCAAGTGTTCTTCAAATTGCATTTCTCTTTGTAGATACTATAAACATTCAAAGGCCAAATCTGAATTTCCAGCCCTCTCCCCAAACCCATCTCCCACCTTTCTACATGATTCTTCTGGTCACCTAATCACTTAGGTCAAAAATACAGGAATATCATGTAAAAAGATTCAAAACTATATGTATTTAAACAACAGTTTCCTACTGTGTGGCATGGGGAAATATATTCAATATCTTGTAGTAATCTATAATGAAAAAGAATATGAAAATAAATATATGTATGCATATGGATGACAAACACGCTGTACACCAGAAACTGACACATTGTAACAGACTATACTTCAATTAAAAAAAAACTATATGTATTTATATGTAAGGTACATTATTCCTTTTTCTTTTTTTTTTTTTAAATGGAATGTTTCCCAGTGAAATAGCGAGGCCGCTGCCGGTGGACATGTATTTTAACGAAAGTGTGGGCACAAGTCTGCAGCACCAGGGACCGGGGACAGCAGGGCCCCATGACCCAGGGAAGGCCAGACTTGGGTGCAAAAATTAAGAGGATGTCAAAAAACACAAATCAAGATTTTAAAAAATACTGCAAAGCAGCATAGCAACATTTTCAAGTTAAAATTAACGTGGCAGGTCCGACATCGGGAGGGAGCTATGCCTTCAGGGAAGCAGAGTCATGGGAAGGAAGGAACTGCAGCTCCCAGCCTCAGTTCCCGTGTCTGCACAGAGGCTGACGGTCACACAACAATGCCTGGCTCGCAGGGTCTGGAGGGCTGAGGGGGAGAAGGCATGTGAAAGTATTTTAAAGTACAAAGCATGTTCATTTTCCACTTGGGGTGGGAGGGCTGGTGCCTGTTTCTTCCTCAAAACAGAAAACCACAGAAAAGCTCTGGGGACACACTGTCTTCTGTACTGTGAAATCAGATGCAGAAAGCATTTTCCTTACGTTAGGATGCCAGGGAGCTGTCCTTGTTGGACGGAGCCCTTCCATCCAGAAGTAAGGCTCTAATACCGACTTTCTCCTGTTTTCCTGAGATGTTTTAAATCCATGTCCCCCATCGCCTCTCACCATCCTTGCAGGCAAAGCAGAGACTTACTACTCAGTAAAGTACTTTATGCTTTGGAGAAGAGAGAGGGTCACCTAGACAAATCAGGGTGTCATCAGCCTGAGGGACCTGTCCTGAGAGAAATACGTATCCTCTGGCAGAGTTCAGAAATATAGGAGAAGGTAGATGCATGTAAAATGTCTAAAATGTTCCCAAAGGAGGGAGGGCAAAGCTCAGAGCGTGTGCTCAGCATGCATGAGGTCCTGGGTTCAATCCCCAGTACCTCCGCCAAAAATAAACGAACCTAATCGCCTCCCCTCCCCACTGTCGAAAGAAAATAATTAAATAACACCATTTAAAAAAAAACAACAGCTAACAACAAACTTAATTGATCAAAAAGGTGGTAATAGTATCAATGCCCAAAACATTGCGAGCACCCTCCCCACCTGGCCCAGACACAGCTTATGAGGCACTTGGGGGCAGCTCAAGTTCTTCCTCAGAGCTGTTTTGTAGGCAAGCAGGTGTCCCCAGGGGCCGCATCTTTGCACAAGGAATGGTCACCCGGCCAAGGGGAGTCTGTAAGAGCAGGAGTAGGAGGAGCCAGCAGGAGACAGGGCAGAGGGACAGCGTGACTGGGAAGCAGAGGCCCGGGGAGTGGGCGTGGATGTTGGGGGTAAGGCTGGGCCCTACTGGGCAGGCCAGGCTCCAGGCCCGAAGCCAGCGTGGGGCTGGGTGCTGCAGAGGCAGTGCGATGACAAGCATGAGGCCTGAGGTTCCATCCCGGAGAGAGGGTGGTGGATCGGGTCCAGCGGCAGGCAGCGCCAGGGGGTCAGCCCTCCCACTGAAAGCCTCAGGCAGTGGCTGGACACCAGGGTCCAGCCCCAGGCACAGGGATGGTGTGCCCCAGGCTCTAGATTTGGGGCGGGTCCTAACCTTATTAGCAGCTCTGCTGGGCTCCTTCATTCCTTACGATGCTCTGAAGTCACATGATGTCCATTTATGGGGGAGGAAACTGAGGCACAGAGAGGTTCAAGGACAGGGCTGTTGGTGGCAGAGCTGGAATTGAGACCCGAGTGTGTGTGATTCCCAAGCCTGTGCTCTTTACCAAGACATGAAGACGGAGCAGAAGCCAGCCCATGGGGTGTGCCCCAAACCTGGAGCTGGTGTAGGAGCAAAGACTATGTGGGTGTTGAATGGATTCCCCAGCCTTCCAGACCCGGGGCAGTGCTGGTGACACAGAGGCCTGGGAGGCTGGGGAGACTGGCAGACGCTGTCCTGGGCCCTCCATCTCCCTCCAGGAGGCTTGGCGGGTAGGCCTGGGAAGGGCTGGAGAAGGTCAGGGCAGTGGTAAAGACAGCCCCTGCAGAGCAGGAGGCCAAGACCTGGCCAGGACGCCACAGGCATCGGTCAGCCAGTGTCTGCAGGGACTTCACAGCGAGGACAGGTGCAGGCTGGAATGAACCCAGGTGTGAGCGCGGGAGGCGGCTGGGGTAAGAGCGGCCATGATGACGTCGGTGAGAAGTGGTCGAGGCTCGAGAGGTGGAGAAGGACGTGTCTGGCACGGAGGGCGAGGCAGGCAGGCGTTTCGGGCTGGGGCAGGGCTGTGCGTGGGACCGCTCAGAGGTGGGGCCGGGGGAGAGACCTGCCTGGAGTCAGGCCAAGTGACTTCAAAGCCCAGGCTGCCACATGTCAAGCTGGTGACTACGGGCCCATCCATAACTTACCTAAGCTTCTATTCTTTACCTGTAAAAAAGGAAGGAATGACACAAACCTCCCGGGCTGTGGCTTTGAGGGCTAAGCTAGATTGGTGTGAGTACCCCAGACACAGAGCTGTGGTTGGATCACGGCTGACGGCGCACAGGTGGGAGGAAGAGAGAGGTACAGGGGTGCTGGGGGCGAGGCTGACACAAAGACACCTCACAGCACAGGAGGCGGTAAATGACATCACAGGAGCAGAGAGGGAGCATGAGGCTCGCAGCCCGTTTCCCCCGAGAGCTCAGGGCTGACGGCGCCGTTGGGGGTGGCCCCTGCTCCACATGGAGGGTGTGCGGTACCCACCTGCCTGGGCTCCTTGGACGAACTCCAGAATGCCAGGCAGCCAGACGTGAGGTCATGCATTTACAACAGGGAGCCGTGCAGCTGGGGTGGCGGGGAGGGGGCTGTGGGGCAGGGGCTTGGCCCTATCCCAGCGCTCCCGTGGGGACCCGGGCTGCCCAGAGGAATTTGACCGAGACCCCCCCAGACACAGCTGCTTTAGGTGCAGAGTGGGAGGAAGGGGTCCAGTGTCTCTGCCCTCCCGCCCTGCCCTGTCCCCTTCTCCCTGTCCCAGTCTGGGTGGCCCCTCCGGAGCCAAGCTCCTGGGCTTGGTGACAGGCGCTGGCATGGCCGACAGGTGTGATGGGCGCCACGCGCGAGCACAGGCTGATCGGGGCTTTCAGGCACTGCCCGGCCCCTCGGGCAATGGAAGCTTTCCCAGAAGCAGCCCTGCTGGGGAGGAGGCCGCGCCCCAGCCCGCAGATGCGGCCACCAGGGCCGAGGGGAAAGGCCGCTGCGGGTGGGGCCAAGGGGGGAGGTGACAAGGGCTCCAGCGGCCCCGTGACCAGGCCCCACACTTCGCAGATGGGGAAACTGAGGCCGGGGAGTGGAAGGAAACTTCTCAACCAACATGAGTCAGTGGTTATAGAAAGATGAAAATGTCCCCGTGCCCTAAAGAGACCCACCCCCTAGTATCTGGAAACTGTGAATGTCACCATCCATGGGGGCAGGTCTGCAGATGTGATCAGATTAAGGATTTTGAGGTGAGGAATTTATCCTGGATTATCTGGAAGGGTCCTAAATGCGATCCTATAAGAGGGACCCTATACCCTGTAAGAGGTGCCCTATAAGAGGGAGGCACAGGGAGACTTGTCAACAGGTGCAGGACACGGGAGGAGGAGCGTGAAGATGCTGAGCGAGAAGACAGGAGGGCTGCAGCCACAGACCACCAGCCCCCGGAAGAAAGAGCACAGATTCCCCCCACCGGCGCGTCGGGGGGGACACACCTCGACCCAGTGACACCGATTTCAGACTCCCAGGCCCCAGAACTGCAGGGGAGTAAGCGCCCGGTTTTCTAGAGCTACCAGCGTTGCTGTGATGTGTTGAGGCCCAGGCCCCAGCCCGCAGCTGGGCTTTTCCTGTCATCGCCCCCTGGACTGACAGGCAGGAGGGGTGATGGGGCCGGGAACAGGGGTCACCCACCAGCCCTGCTGGGTCCTAAGCAACAGGGACAAAGACGCACTCTCTGGGGGCAGGAGACCGGCCAGCGAGGGAAAAGCCACAGGAAACTTGCTCATTCTGCCCGGCGTGTGCGAGGAGAGTCAGCGGGGCCAGGACGGAGGCCGGGCCCCGACTCCTGGGCTCGGGTGCCGGGCATTCTACATGTGGGAAGGCAGCGGCCGGGCGGCCTCGGCTTATCTGGAAAAATCCTGACGCTGGAGCCAGGCCTGCGAACCCACCCCAGCCCAGCCCCCCGCACCTAGGTGGCTGTGGAGGCCTGGGCCTCCCGGAGGTTTTAACAGGTCAAAGCGGAAGTGTGTGCGAAAGGGCTTCGGTAATCGGAGAGGTCCTGCCTCGAAGGGGTTGTTATCTCCACCCCCTCAGCTTTGCTGGTTTCCCTAACCAGGTCCTACTACACCCGGCCGGGCGGGCTCGCGGGGCGGGCAGGGAGGTTGTGATGCCAGGCACGCCTGACCCAGAGCCGGTGCGTCCGCTGCTGGAAAACAGCAGAACAAACGTTACCGGAAGGCCCACGCTACCCACTTCCAAGCAGCTGGGGGGGAGGGGGACAGCCTGGTCCCAGGAGAGCCATCCGTCTAGCAGGGACACTAAACGCATCCGTGGGGGACGGCCTTATTAGAAAGCAGCACATCTACAGATGCCAAGTGATGCAGCCCACACGACGTGGGGATGCTGGAAGCCCTTGCATCTGTAAAACGGGGGTAGTGATGCAATTACGTCGTGGGGTTCCAGGAGGAGGAAATGAATTAATGAAGGGTGGTGCGCGTATAAGGGCTAAATAATTACTTCTGCTCCTGTTGCGGGGGGTAACGGTGTTACCGCTACGGCTGTTACCAGCGCGACCACGTCCACGGGGGTTTAACGGCTCTTTGTGAGTCCGTTGGCCGTTGGGGTTTTCCCCGATGTGACCTGCTCATTCACATCATTTTCCCATTATTCCATTGGGCACCCATGTTTTTGTTGCTGATTTGTGTTTTTTGAACATCCTTTTACTAATCCCATGTTTATTTTTTTCCCCATGTTCATTTTTTATTGTTGCTAATATCTTCTCCCAATCTGTTGCTGGTTTATATCTTTGACAGTGATGTCTTCTGTGAAATAAAAATGCTGATAAAGTCAAATCTGCCTTTTCTTATTTCCTTGTGGTTTGTGCTTTGGAAGTGTTATTTAATCAATCCTTCCCCCCACCCCGCCCCCCACCAAAAGTTACAGATATATTATCTATTTCTTTCATGATGTTATAAATGTTACTTTTCAAATATAGACCACTGATCTTTCAGAAGTTCGCATTTACTTTGGGTGAGATAGGTATACAATTTTATTTTTCTCCAGTGTAATTTTTCTCTTTTTTTCATGATTTTGTGGTGATTCATACATATGTATTTAGGGGAGGAATATGTAATATAAATGAAATAAGGTTTCCTACATAGAACTCAGCGTTGGTCTCTTTGTCTATCCTCACACTAAAATTGCAATGCTTTTATTACTACATTACTATGAGTTTATCATATTCTCATATTTTCCTACTGAGTAAGATGACTATCCTGACCTATTTTTCTTTTACAAAATTTAATTAGCCATTTTTGGATCTACATTCTTTGATACATATTTGGAATATACTTATGTTCCTCAAAAAAATCGTATGAGATTTAAACTGGAATTGCAATGAATTTACAGATCAGAGAGAACTGACATATTTAGAATGTTAGATTGATCATTCATGAATAAGATACTTCTCTTCATTTATTTCAATACTTTCTCACTATTTGAGTTTTTAACTTTTCTGCAAGATCTTACACAACTTTCTGATTTTTTTTCTTCTGCTAGTTTTGCTTCTTTCAGAATTTCATTCATTATATCTGTTTTCAAATATTTTTTCTGAAATACTTCATGGTGGTTCTTTAATTATTTTAAAATCTCAGCTGTGTCAACAGTTACTTTTTCATTCATTCTGTATTTTTAAACTTGTATCTTGTTTCCTTTCTTAAAATTTGTTGTCTTCAGAGACTTGTAAGTATACACTTTTTCAGAAAACCAGCCTTTATTTTGGTCAATTTTTCCTTTTTTTTTTTTTTTTTTTTTAGTTCATCATTTTGTTGATTTCTGCGCTCATTTTAATTTTCTATTTCCTTCTTAGTTCTTTGGGTTTACACAATTGCTCTTTTTCTAACTCCTTGAGGTAAAAGCTTACCTCATTTGTTTTTGTTCTTTCTTGCTTTGTGATAAATGTGTTTAAAGCTGTAAGTTTCTCTCAGAGAAGTTGGGTCCCACATATTTGGACACTTGGTTCTTTCACTTTGTTCAGTTTTAAGCACTCCTTACCTTCCGCTGTGATTGCCTCCTCAACCAGCGTGTTATCGGCAGTGCGATTTGTAGTTCCCAGGCACACGGGATTTTAAAAAAATTATCGTCTTATTATCAGGTCCTGATTTCACAGCATGTTGGTCAGACTGTCCTTTGTGTCATGTGGGTTCTTTGGAATTTATTGAGGCTTCCTATGTCACTCAAGTCTAATGTTGACTTTTGTGAACGAACGTTCCAAGTGTTCTTGAAAAGATACGCGTTCTACATTTATTAGGTGTGAAATACCTGTGTATTAGCTCAGCTTATTAATCACATCGTTGTATGAGTCAAATCTACCATGTCTCCCCCCTTCCTTTTTTTTTTTTTTTCTCTTTTTGTCAGTTTGATTGATTAGTTTCATGGAGAAATGTGTTAAAATTACCATCTACAATAAATGATTTATCTATTTATTTCAATAATCATGTCTCAGTTTTTTTAACACTATCTCCATGTTTTATTATTAGGTGCATATAGCTTAGTGACCACTGTATTACCTTTGGCTATTCATTCTACTGATGTATAATATAATCTTTCTTTGTTCTTTTGGATGGAGTTCACCTCCAAGTCCATTTGGTCTGCAAAAAGCTGACATCTTATGTATGTTTTTGAAATATATTTGCAGGATTTTAGGAAAGACCTAAGTTTCTTCACATGACTAAGTCTTTCCTTTATTTGGACCTGAGATTAAATGTCACCTTCTCTGACAACACAAGCCGACGTAGCCCACTGAGCACTGTGTCTCATCAAATTGCTTTATTTTCTGCGTGATTCTTACCATGATCTGATTCTTTTGCTTACTCATTTATTGCTCTCTTTTTACATCATCCCACGACTCCCACCACCATGGACTTGGTAACTTCATGGAAGTGGGGACCTTATCTGCATCGTTCACTGCTGTATCTCCAGTGCCTGGCACAAAATAGATGCCTAGTAAATGTTAATGTGGTAGACAAAATGCTCTAAAACATTTGCTGCCCTTCAGTGCTGGGCCCTTTCCTACAAGTCCCTCCGTGAAGCTTTTTCTTGTAGGAGGAGTGTATGTCCCACCAAGGACCATGTGACCATTTTGGCCAGTAGAAATCATTGTGGGTATTTGGCCAATGCAAGTGAAGTGATACATGCTGCTACGAGCAGAAGCTTGAAGAACCAACGCACGATTTCCCTCCTGCTTCATTCCTCCTTCATGAGACCAGGAAAGAGGCTACTCTCTGTATCTGGTCCAGTAATGAAGCCTGGGTCTGCCTTACCCTATGAAGGACCTATAACGTGGGTAAGAAAAAAGAACCTTCGTAAGCATAAGATGCTGAGATCTGGGGGGTGGTTGTTACTGCAGCAAAATCTAGGGAAAGCTAACAAACCCATTCATTAAGTTAATTAACAAGTCAATAAGTTACTTTTTCCTTGAACTCATTTCAATTCTGTCATTTGCAACTAAAAAGGTTATCATTAATATGCTCTCTTACGTTTTTCTCTTTCCCTTGGTTTTCGTTTCATCTTCCAGAGTGTGAGGAGACACGTCCTCTTATTCACCGTTGCAACCCCGATGCCAAGGAGGGTGTCTGCTCGCTGCATGTCTGTATATGTGTTACTTGGCCCCTGTCTTGGTCAAGCCACTCAAGACAGAGGTGGGGAGGAAAGTTCTTGGCCTTCATTAGCTCCAAATTAGAGGTATTCTTTGTCAATTATGAACTGCCACTCTACCACTCTCTCTCTTATCTCCACTAACCTAACCTGTCTCTTTAAAATGAAACAGCAGAGGTGGCTGTGCAGGTGGCCTCAAGCCCAGGAGTCTTGCCAATGTGGCTAGAGAAGTCGGGGTGAAGAGAGAGGACCTGGACACTGACACCAGCAGTTTCCTGGGCTCTTCTGAAGCCCCCGTCTCCTTCTATGGGGACCTGACAATTTACTAATGCTCAGCTGAGGATGCTGTGTTCTGTTCTTCTTAGTAGAATGAAGTTTTTGGATCTAAAAAGAAACTCAAACCTTCTGTGAACAACAGATGGGAAAGATGAGAGAGCTCAGGAAGATAATCAGTGCCAGTGTGGTCCTGGGGGATGGATGACGGCAGGGAAATTAGGTTCAGGAGTAAGAAGTCCACGGACCCAGCCAGTCACCTGCGAGAGGAGGTGGCTGCAGGTGACTTCCTCATGGCAAGTGGCAGACTAGTGCCTGGCAGGTAGCTGCTGACACCAGCCAGCCTGGGTCTGGGGCAGGAAGAAAGGATCAAAGTTTGACCTGGAGGAGGGAGTTCCTGAAATCACGTTACTTCTGAGTCAGGAACACAAACACATCGACGTGTGAGTGTGATGCATGAACACACACACACAAGACACGGTACAACATACACCTGTCTCCTCCAGATGGTTTAGAAAAGGGTTCCGCGCCATAGACCACCCTAGAAGTCTGTTGAAGCCCAGAGACTTATCTCCTAAGAATGCTTTTAAAAAACACAGACTGTAATGAAACACACAGGATGACAAACGAAACCAATGACATGGAAGCCTAGTTACCAAGATACGATGGGAAACGTGTGAGAAAGAGTGTCTTTGGTGATGCATTAAACAACGAGATCGCCACTGTCCTAAAAGCCGTTCCTTCCTAGTGGTGATGAGTACATTGGTATTTTGTGACATTTGCAACAATCAAAATGTGACATGAAACTGTGAACTCTGTGGGTGACAAAGTCCCCAGTACCACTAGCAATAATGTGGATTGTTGCCTGTACTCAAAATAGGATGTGCTACAGTTTGGTTAGAGGTTGGTAAAATAAAGATGTCATTTCCCATCCAAGTTCTTGGGTGAATGCTATCCAAACATCCCTTGGGAGTCATGGAATCATGGCTAAGAACACTTCATTTAGAGATAGTCCAACTGAATTCAAAGAAAAGGCCTCATGTTTGGGATCCCATCTTGCCCCATCGATTCAGACCTAAACGACCCAGTTATTCAGCGTTTGACTCAAGGAGACCAGCTGCTACCTGCTGGGCTGCTCTGCCCAGTGTGCCAGGAAACCAGACTGGGCTTTGAATATGCATGATCTGGGTTCGTGCTTGTCACTTCTCCCAGATCATCACAGAAGGCCTGGTGGCACAGATGGGGCCTGCTCTGTGCCCTCCAACTCCGCAGGCCTGGGAGTCGTCCCAGCAGGGGCAGTGGTACCGATCCCCACTCCCACCCCCATCTCCAGCCCCTGCCTGGCTCCATGTCCCCCACCTACTCTTGTGCCCTTGAAGTTGTATGTCCATCTGAGGACCACCACATCCCTGTAAGGGTGAGAGAAGAGGGGGAACCAACTCTATACATCTGAGAAGTGCGAGACGTTGTGATGAGCACTCTGTAGGTCCTGTCACCCCAGCCCTTTGGCATGAGTTATTATCCAGAGGCCCCGAGAGTTTCAGTTGCGTCAGCTGAAGCCCAGGTTGGTGGAGTCATGAGCAGATTCCGCAGACTGAAAGCCCACCAACTCCCTGAAACGGCTCGTCCCCCCTGTGGACAGCTCTTACTCTCAACAAGCTCTTCCTTGTTCTGAGTTTGAGCCTAGCGAGCAGGGCGGTAGGTCCTCATGACTAGTTTATTTAACGACAGCGATCATTCACTCACGCGGGCAATGACTGCATCAGGCACGTCCGCTGGTGAAGGCCCTGGGGCTGCAGTGCAGACAGAAACCAAGCTCCTTCCCTCTTGAAAATCACATTTCGGTGGAGAAGTCAGAAAAGGAAAAATAAGCAAGTGGACAGAGTGTGTATCGGATTATTGAGAGAACTCTGGAGAACCACACTGAGCAGGGAGATGTGGGTGTTGGGGAGGCTCTGGTGGTCACAGCAGGCTTCTCTGAGAAGATGAAATTTGCGTAAAGGTCTGCAGAACTGAGCAGAAGAGCCACGTGGAGAAGAGCATCCCCCACAGGGACGCTTGGTACTTGGCAGGAGGGAGGCCAGCGGGGCAGGAGCAGAGTGAACAGAAGAAAATGCGAGAAACAGCACTGCTGCTCAGCCAATATGTGCCTGCAGAGGAGTCCTGATCATTAAAATACTGAAAACCTTTCAAACTAATTGGTAAATAGTCACTTTTCCAAACTCTCAAATGCCACCCACCTCTACCCTGGCCACAAAGCCCTCCCCCCTGGGAACTCCTGACGTCCAGCAACTCCGGGGTGATGCCTGGCATAGCAGGACACCTTCTGGCCCTCCCTCCAGCCTCAGGGTGGGCACCCGTCCAGGCTTAGCACCCACGCGGCCTCATTCTGTGCCATTAGACATTCTGAATACCTCCCTGTGCAGTGAAGTCAGAGAGGAAGCAGGATCTGGATCAAGTGGTCAAGACTTTGTTTTTCACTTTGAACAAGAATGGGGTTGGTGGGGGTGGGGGTTGGAAGTTTAGCGCAGAGGGAGGGCACTGGACGGTTTCCAGGTTTAAACACCTGATCCAGCTGCAGGGGAGAATGCAGAAAATAGACAGTGGGAAGCAGGGAGCCCGGGAGGCTATTGGCATCGCCCTGCAGCGGTGACACTGGTTTAGAAGGGGCAGGGTCATGAAAGAAAGAGAGGAGGTAAGGACAAGGCCAAATTTTTGATCTGAGCAACTGAAAAGATGGAGTTTCCATCAACAGAGCTGAGGAAGGGTGTGGGTGGCCTCTCGGTCTTTGCCTGGCATTTGGATGAAAGACGGACTCTTTGGGCTGAGAAAGACATCAGAGGGTTGGACAATGAAAGGGTTTTCACCTGAGGAATTGCAAAGCAGAGTCACTATATGCTGTGATGGGGATCCAGCAGGAGAAATTTAGTTGGGGTGGTATTAAGTTTGAGATCCAATGCCCAATAGTCAGTTAGAGATAAATGTTTGGAGTTTGTATTAAAAACCCTGCCACCGGGATGAGAAATAATGATGTAAGGGCAGGGAGAGAAAAGACAAGATTCAAGGAATAAGCCCGGGGTGGGTGTAAAAACCAAAATCAAGAGAGAGGGATGCCCTGCATTCAGATTAAGAACGTATGTCAAGGAGGAGGGAGCAACTGACTGCAGCAAATGCTGCTGGTTATCACCTAAGGCAAAGGCCACCGAGGGCCACCGCTGGATGGAGCAACCCTGACAAGCTGTGGGGCTGAGAGCCAGATGATGAAAGGCTCAGGAGAGGACAGGAGAAAATTCTCCCCAGTGGAGACAATTAAGATTTATAACTGTCTGGAGGCATTTTGCTCTGAAGGGGAGCAGATAAATGGGCCAATAATTGAAGGGAGGAGTTCTATATTTATTTTAAGATGGGAGATAATCACTGCTTGTTTGGAAGCCGATCAGAATGACCGAAGAGAGGAAAAGCGGTGATGCGGGAGGGGCCGACTGCCCCCTGGAACAGAAGAGGGGCGGGGTCTGTGTGAAGGGGCGTGGCCAGCCGGGAGCGCGCTGGAGGGCAGCTGCGCAGGCTCGGGGGGTCCACGGGTAGAGGTTGTCCTCTACTGGCTCCTGCCTTCTCAGTGAAGGGGAGTGAGGATGAAGGAGGAGCTGCTGCAGGTTTCAGGGGAGACAAGACACAGGGAAATAGTTACCCAGCCAAGTGGGAGAGTGAATGGATGAGAAGACGTCCAGCCACCCTTCCCACGATAGGGTGGTCCAAGCTTTCCCACGTCTGGTTCCTGCGAAGGCGCCGTTCAGTTTCCCTACGGAAGGAACGGAGGGTAAAGCACAGAGCTTCCCACGAGGTTTCCTAAGCTCCTTGAAGACGAGGATGGACGCCCCTCGGCCCTGCACCTCCACGGGCCCAGAGCGCCGTGTGCAGGCCTGTGCCTGCCGCTCCGTGGGCGACCCCCGGCCCTGATGGACCTCAGCCGCCCTTTGCCGCAGTGACTGCAATCCTCCTATCCAAGCTTCTTTTCATCTTTTTTTTTTCTTATTTTTTTATTGGAGTGTAGTTGATTTCCAGTGTTAGTTTCAGGTGTACAGCAAAGTGATTCAGCTCTACATATACATACATAAATATGTATTTTTTCAGTTTCTTTTCCACTATGGCTCATTACAAGAAGTTGAATAGAGTTCCCTGTGCTAGACAGTAGGTCCTTGTTGCTTATTTTATACACAGTGGTATCTGTTAATCCTTTCATCTTAACACTTTAAAATTATAGCATATGCAGCATACACACAATAAGGTACAGAACCCTGAAGCACAGGAAACCACCATCCAAGTTAGGGGCATAGAACATTCTGGGCCCTGAGAAGACACCCTCATGCCCTCAGAAGTTTTGCTCCTACCGAGAGTCAGGGACCTCCAAAAGTAGCCAGTACTCTTGTTTTTTATTTTAAAAAACAAAAACAAACAAAACCTTTTTTGTCTTTCTTTGGGGGGATAATTAGGTTGGTTTATTTATTTATTTATTTATTTATTAATGGAAGGATTAATTAATACAGTAATTCCTGCTTTTGAGCCTTAATTATTTTTCAGAATTCAGAAGGCCCTTTATAAATGACTTTGCTCATCTTGAGAAGAGAAATAATTGAAGCCTGGGACAGTTAGCATCGTCAGCATGCTTACCCAGGACCCGGAATGGGATGTTATGGGCTCCAGGTGGCGGTGGGAGGAGCTGGACATGGTGTGGGGGTCAGAAGAGGCCTGGTTGGGATGGGCAAGTAAGAGGGCGCAAGAGACAAGGTGCCTGTTCTGCCAAGGCCGGCCCCGCAGAGAGACCAGCAGACCCTCCGCCTGCGGGGTCGGACAGCCCTTCAAACTCAAAGCACACTGACCCCCTCACTCACTCCCTCCCATCCTTTATTTCTCTCCTCCTGGTCGTCCATTTCTGGTTCATTAACTATGAACAATTAATAATAATTAATAATCATAACCCATTCATTATGTCTTTTTGGGAAATGGTGCAGATGGTTTTTGGAAAGATGCATGATGCAAACAGAACCTGAAATTAGGACCCTGTATTAAATGTACTTAGGACTCTGTATTAAATTAATATGTAATCAAGGATCTTCTAAGAATGAACTAGTAAAAAATAAAAGATTAGAGACTCTCTTTTTGCGATAGGCCAGGCTCTCCCATGAGCAGATTTGTGGGAAACAGGAGGAGGGACACGTGACCCCTCTGGGTTATTCTGAGTCCTGAGGGGAAGGAGAGTGGGCCGGAGCCATGGGCCTCCCTCCTGGGAGGAGGCAGGGAAGGGTCAGGATGCCCTGAGCAGCAAGTGCAGTCCTTGCAACCTGAGCTCCAGCTCTCCACGGAGTTCTCACCTAAGTCCACCTGTGTGTCTCCAGCTCTAGAACAGGGCCCCAGAAAATGCTGCCGAGAGATGCTCTGATCTCCCTGCTGGGAACGCCTAGGAAGAAGCACCAAGAAATCACCTGCTGCTCTAATAAATCCACCCTAACTCTTCAGTAGCTTCGCACGGTTAGAAGCGGATCCCTGACTCTCAGAAAGGCCCAGTGTAAGTGCTCCTGGTAGCAAGACTCCAACTCAGGGGCTCAACCTCCTTCTCTCGTGGCTCTGCATCCAAGTGGGAGGAGGGCAGAGTCGTGGAGAAGGCTCACTCTTCTTTGAAAACCTTGACTTGGAAGCCACTCACATTAACCCCCAAGGAGAACTGGTTTTGTAGCCACACCGACTTCAAGGGGGAGTGGGAGATGTGGTCTACACCAGACGTCTCTACAAGACTCATTGCTTCCCACTGGTTTATGCAGATTCACTTTATCATGCCGGATGCCTCCCTCGCCATTGATTCTATTTTTCCTACCAGGGCTCAGACCACCAGTTTTGCATCTGGAGAAGACTCAGTTAACCGCCCTGGATCAGTTTAAATGGCCCCTCAACAGCTCAACAGCTTCCCTGCCCACCAAGACTTTTTGGTCACAAATTTAGCACTTGGCATTGCCTCCCGAAGAACATTGCCTTCTCAAGTGCCTCTGCCTGGTTACACATCTAAATTCCAGTAGCTTCATGCCTCTGTGCCCCCTCTTAACACTAACACGCAGAGAGAAAATGCTCAGCGCAGACTTGTCACCTAATAGATTAGCAAGATGAGAGTCTAACACTCGCAAAAAAAAAAAAAAAAAAAAAAAAATCTCCTGGACCAACGCTCCCTTACACGCCTGCATCCGCATGTAACTCAGAAAGAGTCAGCCTCTTCTGCCACATCCAGGCAGCCGAGACAACGAGATTAGAATCGACTTTCATCCCCATCCCACTGCTTATCTCCCCCCTTGTCGTCACAGTAACAACTCACAAAAGAACATCTAAGCGGAGAGAAAATTTGGAAGAAAGAATTTATGATTCCCACAGCGTGAGCACCTGTGTGTGTGTGTGTGTGTGTGTGGTGGGGAAACGGGGAGAGGCCTGAAGAAAGAGCACTTACGCTGCCCCCAATCTTAAGTGTCAGAGGAAGTCAGCTGGCCCTGGGATCGGTGGTCCCTGAGATGGGGGAGAGAGCAAAGAGCACGCGCCAGACCTGAACCCCTTCTCCAGGGGTCTTCTCAGCGGGGCAGCAGGAGCCCGCTGCTGGGTGCTGCGGCCACCTGGCTAAAAGCGTGAGCCAGTGCGCTGCCGGGGAGACAGCCCTGGACCTGGTGGTGTAGGAGGCCGACCTACAAGACCGAGGTAAGCCTCCTGCCCCTCCTCTGCGAAGTGGAGATGGTAACTCTCTGCCGCCATCAGATCCAGAGAGGCTCGGAGGGCAGCTTCCGTGAGGCGAGGAGCAGACCTGCCAGCAAGAGGCTTTTCTAACAAGTAGATTCCAAACTAATACCTCGGAACGTTGTGATCAACTCTCCCAAGGCTTCAGCATCCGGGACCCACAGCCTGCGAATGTTAAAGGGGCTTGAGAAGTGAATCTAGAACCACTGCCTCTTTTCCTAGATCAGACACATCTCATTTCAGAGCACACGGGTCACGGGCTGGGACTGCAGGGGGCCGTTCGCATCTCTGCCTGGGGAGCTCGGGGCTGTCAGGGAAGACTTCCAGGAGCCAAGCTTACGTGCGGACCCTCAGACCACCTAGAAGATGTGACAGAGCTTGGAGACCTCGTGCCAGCTTCCTGTGGGCCACGCTGAACCCCCCTGTGACCAGGCCTGGCTGATATAGTAACATCACGCCTGTGACCACTGGGTCACGGGATAGGCTTGTCACCCAGTGCGAGTTTTCCCCTGGTTTTTATGGATAAACGCAGGAGAATGACTCCCTCTTCCTGCTTTTTGCAGTCACAAAACTGGGAGGTTGTAAACATAGAGCTGTCCTCAGCCGTCCCGCCCCACCTCACGCCAAGGAGCGGAGCGAAGCGGGAGAGGGAGGCTGTCTCATCTGGGTCCTCCTTACCCCGCGTCCCTGCTTCTCTCCCAGGGTGAAGCGATGGCTAGGGCAGCTCTGCTGGCCTTGAGGAGAGAAGTGGTGCTTCTCTTGATCCGGGAGGAGGAGCCTGGGGTTTGCTCCACTGTCCTCCAACCTCGCCCCTCCCCGTGCAGCGAGGAGCACCCTGTGGATGTTGGGACCCCAGCCCATTTCCGAAGGGAGCGTGCCTTCCTCTCTGGGTCTGTCCTCCCCATGGCAGACTGCACGGCCGGGGGCACCCCCCCAGCCCAGATGCACCCCCAGACGATGATCAGGGAAGGCCACTCTGAGGAAGGAATATTTGAGGAGAGACCCAAACAGAGTGAGGGAGCTAGCCATGGGAGAAGCAGCAAAGGACACGCGAGCACAGAGGCCCCGGGGGAGAAAAAAGTGAAGCCAAGGGCTGCCCCCGACTCCTGGGAATTCCTGCCAAAGCCACCCCAGACCACTGGGGCATCCTTCCTGGTGGTTTTGGGATTCCACCCTCTAAGAGCAATTTTGAATCAGATAAACTCTGCACTCAACTTCCATGTAGCTAGTCTGTTGCCACCACCATGTATTCCCTGCACCAATCTCACTGTGACCCAGGGTAAAGGCCACCTGGGGCTGCAGGCAGCGTGGCGTCAGAAGGCTGGGCTGCATCATCTGTCCCGTTGCCCTTCTCTCTTCCCTGGAACATGGTTTCCCTTCATCTCGGACTAATTTATTCCAGACACCGAGTTCACTTTGCCCATGAGCTTGGTGTTGGCGCACCGTCTGGGACAAGTTTGATATGGTTTCTGGCCTGGAGACAGTGGGATACGTAAGGTGACCTCGGGACGGGTGCCTGGGCCACGAGAATTATCAGTGTGTCTCTGAGGCACCTCACCACCCACCAGGCCCGAGTTTCTGCCATCCTGGAGTTCTTTCCCCTCAGGAGGGAGCGAGGGGATGGACCTGAGTGAAGTGCAGGCAGGGAACGTGACGTAAGCACTGTCCCCGCTCCAGGAAGAGACGGCTAGCCTGCAGAAGATGGCAGGTGTTCATGGAAACGGGCTGCTTGGTACTTAAATCCATCACGTGTATAAGTTGCCTTGAATGCAGACAGCTCCCGGCCCCTCAGTCTCGCTGGGAAAGTGCCCTGAAGCGCCCTTATTCACCAGAACACGGTAAAGGCAGAGCATCTCCAGGGCTTTGGGGATGTGACGACGGGTTGTCTGACTAACATGTTCCCTCGGGACCAGATGAGAACTAATTACCTCTTCCTTCAGGAAGAGACCAGGATTTGGGGGAGGAGGCAGGAGCAAGGGGGACACGAGACCCTGGGGACACGCCCATCTTTGCCTTCTCTACAGTCTTGTCAGGAAATCTGGAAGGTCCCGAATTGTTTGCTAAGATTTCCGCAGAGAAGCCAAGTTGACAGACGCCAGAGCTTTTCCCGTCTTGGATCTCGCTGCCGTTCTGGAATCGAGGCAAAGGTAGGCAGTTCCCGGCTTGTTTCCTTTGGAAGGAGCTCAGCTAATTCCTCTCGGGTGTGTTTACGTTGGCCGCCTGCTCTGACTTGAGAGCCTTGAGCCAAGAGGGGGCAACCTCCACTCAGAGGCTCGGAGCAAAGCCAAGGGTCCCAGGCTGTGCAGGGGAGGCTCTGGGTGGGTGGGATGCAAGGCAGGTGGAAACTGATGAGCCTCCGGAATCGGCCGTCCAGGAGCCGGAGCTTTTATGGAGACATAGTTAAATGTTTGCACCTGGTGCAGCCTGGACACCTACCGATTACAGCCTCCAGTGGTCTCCTGCTGGGACAAGCATCACTCTTGTTTTTTTATGTTGTTGTTTCTTCCACTTAACAACATCTTTTTTATTTATATTATTTTATTTTATTTTATTTTATTTATTTATTTTATTTTATTTATTTATTTTATTTACTTTATCATCTTAAATGAAGCTACTGGGGATTGAACCCAGGACCTCGTGCACGCTACGCACCAAGCATCACTCTTTTATTCACTGCCAGCATCGCGGGGAGGACCAGGAGTCCTTGAGGAAGTACCGGGGTGGCTTGAGAATACACGTCGGGGTCTTGGGGGGAGCAGTGGTTATTTATAATCTCGTATAAAGTTATTTCAGTGTTTTATCCCCTGGCCTGGCCCCACTGGTGTGTCATGAGATGCCGGCTCTGATTCTCTTTGATGCAGCTCCAGAGCGTGTGGCGGCGAGGCCTGGGAAGCAGAGGGCAGCAGCCGGGCATCGGGGCTTTCTGATGGAAGCCTCGTTTCTGACCCTCATCCTAAATACCCCAGCGGGTACTCCAGCCCCACGTTTCTTCTTCCATCTCTCCCTCCTTCCCCGCCTTCCTTCCTTGCAGCCATCAGCCTTTACTGCGTGCAGACTGTGTGCCAAGGACCACGCTAGGCTTTGGAGCCTAATGGCGATTAGCACGTGGCCACTTCTACGGGAAACCAGCCCCTGAGTGCATGTGCGTACCTTTCCGCAGGGCGGGTGCTCTCACACAGGGCTGCAGGTGCACAGGCAGAGTTGCGGGGGTTTGGTGATGGACGAGTGAGGGCCTGAGGGTGGGAGAGAGGACAGTGTCCTTGAAATACAGTGTGAAGGAAAAGCCGGCTATTCAATGTGTGCAGCCTTGAGAGGGAGCCAAAGGTCAGGCGTAAGACCTTGGGTTTTCTGGCTGCAGCCCAGAAATGAACATTCCAGATGTAGTAGAAGCCCAGGAAAGGAACATGGGAACACAGAAGAGACAGTGGGTGAGTGTGGCAAAGCAGAGAGCTTACATAATTAAATAATGGGGGAAAGGCGGAGGGGGAAATTGGTGGGTACTTGGTACAGAGGACATAGCGTGGCCTCCAGGACAGACCAGGTTTCACTTCTGGCTTGTGAACGTGAGCGACTGGGTGTCCTTGAGTGACTTTGAGAATGTCTTAGAACCCCAGGATTGCATTGGGGTTATCATTACAGATCGTTGTAAGGGTTACAGATCGTGAACATGATGCATCTGGTCTGAAACAGTTCCCGGTGAGTGTTACATGCCTGCGTATCCATCTCCCTCACTCCCCCTCCCCCTGCCAACCCCAGACTACTCGCAATTTGTATGTAGTTCCCCTTGCAGAACAGAAGAGGCAATTGGGAAGGTGTTTGTGGAGGCAGTTGGCGGACCTCTAAACCTGAGCCCAGGAGGCATGACCACAGCAGCCCAGGTGTCTCCCTATCTGTCCTGAGAAGCACCAGGGAAGGGCGTGTCCAGGGACAAGGGGCGAGGCTGATGTAAGCTTGCGGGAGGAGTCCTGGGCTGAGAACTGACTGAGGAGCGCAGAGGAGTGGGGGGGATGGTGCAGACGAGGAGAAGGGCGGGCAGCTTGCAGCCGCCCTCCTGCTCAAAGAGCGGGACCACGTACTCCTGGGGGCCAGTCAGATATTCAGTGCGGCTTTGCAGCCTCTGTCGTTTCAGTATTTTAGTGAATTGATAACCCTTTGGTGCATTACCTGATACAGTCTGCATACAGTTTCTTTTATACTTATTTTAAGTTGAAGTATAGTTGATTAACAATGTCGTGTTAATTTGTGGTGTGCAGCGTAGTGACTCATTTATACAGATAGATGTTCCTTTTCATGCTTTTTCTTTTTTATAATTTTTGTATTGTTTCAACTTTTATGATAATTTATTCTCATAACAATCATTTGTGTGGCTAAAAGTAAAAATATAAACTTAAAACTCTGAATCTTTTAAATCCTTTTTTTAAATTCAACTTTGACTTCTATTAATGCCCTTTTTCATTACAGGCTATTGCAAGGTCTCCAATATCGTTCCCTACATTATACAGTAGGCCCTTGTTTATTTATCTTGTACACAGTGTGTAGTATCTAAAAATCTCAAACTCCAGTTTATCCCTCCCCACCCTTTGGTAACTATAAGTTTGTTTTCTACATCTGTGAGTCCATCTCTGGTTTTTTCCCTCTTTTTTTTTTTAAATATATTTTTATTGAAGTACAGCCAGTTTACAATAAAGTTCATCCCACCCTGCACATGCCCAGTCTCGTCTGCACACAGTTTCTGATCTCTCTCTCTCACTCTAGTTTAACTATCTTAAATGTTGTAATAGCATCTTCAAACCTCTTTTGGATGTGGGCGATAAAGAAACAGGAATATCTTCTGCTTTTAAAAACCTCTTCATCAACGGGAGGTGCTTTTCTCTCTTGCCCTTTGCTTTCCAATCGGAACCCACCGATAAGGAGCAGAGAAAACCCGCACGCTGTCTTTTCAACAGAAATTCTCATCTGAGTGGGTGATGAGTGGGTGACTTTCAATACGCATCTAATCTTCGTTTCCAACTTTACTGGAAACAGAATGGAGACTGCAGACCTTCAGCGATGGGGGGAAGACACTTTTCACAAAGCCTGTTCTTGGGTGCAGCTCTCTAAAGGTCCTCTGGCATTTTCCTGTTTAGTGACCCTGGCATATAATTGCCTGCCTGTGGCATCCTTACCAGGCAGCGGTAGGAAGCCGAGCCGCCATCCTGCATTCTAGTTACGCTGTGACACTAGGAAGAAATCACCCAGAGACGAGTTTTCTTCTGAAGTGATTTCAGCCTCGATGATGAAGCATCTGAATCCAGACAGTCTACGCGGCTCCCACAAGAAACTCCCTTGTCTTCAGGTAGATATTTTCAAAGAACCACTCAAGGAAACCACAGAAACCATGAAAAATTAGTTTAGATTAATGCATTTTTTTTTGGAAAAGCATGGCCCTGTGACTGAAACTTATCCTTGGGCATCACTTGGTATGTTTTTAATGGAGTTGGTGCAATGTTTTTTAAAAAACCACCACATACTTATCTGATGTCAAAGCAAGACATTCGTTTTAAAAGCCAAGGCATGTCAACAGACGTGGGGGAAAAGAGACAATCATTCTTTAGTGAGTCCTGGGCAGTGACATTGCACCTGAGCTCATCCTCAGCCGTTTCCTCAATCCCTGCCCAGCCCCGAAATGGGGTTTAGAAACGTTGAGGTCAAAGACACTAGCAAGACGTCACTGACACATCCTTCTGAGGTCTCCTGCCTTGAGTTCCTCCAAGCTCTCCAGGGCCTACTCATCCAAAGGGGGCTTTCAGAGACCCCCTGAGGGGACAGCAGGGGGTGTTCCGATGGCCAAGGCCACACGGGGGCTCTGGGAGACATTTGTCACTCTGCATCCACGTTCTTGCTGAAATGACTTCTGATCACAACAAGGTCGTGGCCCCTCTTGAGCTGCACAATTCTTCCCGGGGCTCAGACTCACCACACACGTACCAGGTTCAGCCCTTCCTGGGAACTCCCAGGTCTTTGTATTAAGCCAGGGTCCCCAGCCTGGACTCCCCTCCACATGGGGACATCCCTTCTGAGGTATGGTGGTCCCTCCCATGACACCGACCCACTCTTATAAATACCCACTGGGGACAGTGAGTTGGGGGTCTACGTGTGTCGAGAAGAATTAGTCCACTTCCTTTCCTCCAAACCCAGATGAATCTGTTTGCCGCTCCAGCTGCAGAAGCTTCCACGCTCCCTCTGCTCTGGGCAAGCCCTCCTTTACCCAGAATGGAAGCTCGGGGGGTTCACCTCCGACCTTGCTGGGCAGAGGTGGGTGTCGGGTTGAGGCAGGGGGTGCTAACACTGTCACACCCAGACGAAGAAGAGCCGGGGGGCTCAAAGAAGCTCTGTCACCGCTTGGCCAGGAGGAGTCTGACCTGGAGTCAAGCTGCCGCCTGCCTCTGCCCATGTTGATAACACTTCCTTCTCTTGACATAACGAAACAGAAAAATACTCTACACATGTTGTCCAGCTATATGGAGAGGAGCTGCAGAGAGGTTTCTGGAAGGAGAGAGGGGCCACTGAGAAGACAGATAAAGTGCAAAAAACCTGGCTTTATGAAAAGACAGTGGGCAAGTCACTGAAGTGAGAAGACAAGACGCTAAAGCGGCAGGTGGAGGAGATGGAGTCTGCGCTTGGCAGGCGAGAAGACCAAGTTTGACGGCGATGAGGCAGACAAGGAGAGAAGTCCCCGAGAGTGTAGCAGGGAGGAGGCCTGTGGAGAAGGGGTGCAGAGGCCGATTTCGGGGCCTCCTTTGTGTCCCCACTCGCAGCCTCGCTCAGCCCAGGCAGACGTGGCTCTAGATAGAAGCTGACACGTCCTCTCTGAAGGATCCGTGCAGGCCAGCTGGGGTCCACCGCGCGGAGAGCAAACCAGGAGCAGGTTACGATGTGGGGTCCGTGTCAAAAGTCTGCCTCTTCCCCTTAGAGCCTGTGGCTTCAGCCCCCTAATTGAGGAAGACGTCCTGGCTCGGAAGCCTCGGTCCTCCGTTCGGCCGACAGGAAGCGAGAGAAAGGTGGGGCGGTGGAACATGAAGGTTCCCGACCTCATATGTAGAGCTGTCGTTTCGAATTCCCATCTGGCTTCTGCCTCGCACTTCCTTTCTGCAGATGAAGCTGCACGAACCACGGGGAGGTGGGAAGGGTACGGGGATGCACTGCGTCCGGGTGAGAGTCCTGGCAGGAACGGAGAGGGTTCTGGGGGCCCTGTACCCCCCAGTGCTGTGGGGCAGAACAGGGGAGAAGAGGAAAGGGAGTGGGAGGGAAGCCAGATGTGCAAACAGGGCTGCTTTCTGAAGAGACATCTGCTTTGTTTTCCAGGATGTGTGGCTGAGGCTTGGCGGGTGGGCGCTGCTCTCTGGCGCCCTCTGCTGTGGCTGAGCGGATGGGCTACCGCAGAGGGTGGGGCAGGGCTGGGCTGGACAGCCAGACGAGGCTTACCTGGGCAGAGGAGGGCTGGGGGACCTGAGACACGGCTGCCCGGGGCCTGGGGTGTGGAAGGTGAGTAGCCTGGTTTCGGGGAAGATAAGCGAAGCCATCCGCACTGACCCTGCTGCGGGAGCCTGCGGTGCCGGCCTTGTAGGGTTGGAATGGAAGTTAGCGTTGCCCAGTCCAGACACGTTTACTGGCAAGAGCCACATCTCAGAGTATGCACGCTGCAGGGAAAGGTGGGGTCTGCAGTGGCACGGGAAATGCAAGCGAGCAAGGGTGCAGGGGGCTGGG
Source organism: Camelus ferus (assembly GCF_009834535.1). Classification (NCBI taxonomy): domain Eukaryota; kingdom Metazoa; phylum Chordata; class Mammalia; order Artiodactyla; family Camelidae; genus Camelus; species Camelus ferus. The sequence goes on along the minus strand of NC_045729.1, from coordinate 17,391,725 downwards.
GGAGTCTTCACCTCCCTTCCAGATTACCCGTGAAGGATTCACGTAAGTAAGAGTTCACACGCTGCTGGATTAATATATTGTAGATTATAAATGAATGTGGGTGGCGGGGGGCGGACCGTAATATGGTATTCTGGGGGAAGCATGTTCCAAAAGTATAGAAGAGTAGGGCAAAGAGATAAAATGTGGAGAAAAGATGGTGGATATGAAAATTAAAAACTGGAAAACCAACCTAAAACTTCAGTGTTTCCTTAAAAGTGGCCACAGCAGTTGAAATGGATCTACTGGAATCCTTGCCGACACTGGAAGAACCCTTCTAAGAGCTGAAAAAGAAGTAAGTATGCAGACTGAATGTGCCCGCCCCACGTCAAGCACAGTGAATAAACGAACTCCCAGCAAGGCACATTCCGGTGACATTTCTGAATCACAGGAACGAATGTTAATATTCTACTAGCACCAAGGCTGGAGGGAAAGAAAAGCTTACGAAGGGCTACCAATCAAGCTTATTCCAGAGGTTTCTCCTCGGAAACCCTGAAGAGCATGGACGCACAGTCACAGCCGCCATGTTTGAGAGAAGGGACCCAGGAGTGGTAAATCCAGCCAGATCCTGGTCCAACAGAAAAGCAAACGCTCCGAGCCGTAGGTCAGGTTCTCTGGGAAGCCGACCCACTTGCCGGGCACGCACAACGGTCACTGGGCTGTGTGCTCCAGACACAGAATGGGCCAGAGGGCCGGGCTGAGCTGCAGTGCATTGGGACAGAGACCTCAGTCAATCCCACGGGAGCTCTGGAGCTGGCGTGGCCCTTAAAACTGAAGCGAGGAGGGCCTTCTCCCCTGCAGTGAGGAGTCGCTCGATGTGGGCTGTCCCAGAGCAGAGCTGTGACCTTGACCCAGGAGCTCCCATCTAACTAAGGCAATTGCGAGGAGGACTCAACTGTGACCATCAGCAGCTGGGGGACGAGCACCGGAGTCCTGAAGGCTGGCATCTTCAACATCATCTTATCAAAAAGAACCTCCTGAAGGTGTTCTCCAGCCAACTAGCAGAGAAGGGCAACATAAAGACAGGAGACTTTTCCTAATTCAGTTATCCCCCAAGCCTTGTTTGGTTATGTATTTCAAAGCAGACATGGGGCAGAGCTGGGTCCGTGGGTTTCCTATCTCAGTCTTGTCCTTGCTCCTGGAAGTGCCTTCCACAGCCTGGCAGAATCTCCTATGACAATTTATGGCCACTTAGAAGAGCAATTGCTACGTTTCTCTCCCATTTTTCTGAACAAGGGCTCATCTGTCCGCAACGTTAGAACACCGTGCTAGGAGGGCGAGCACACCAAAAGGCTTTCGTTTCTCTCGCAGAAAAGCAAAGTGAGAGATGGCGAAATGATGGTCATTGTATTGAAGAGGAATTCAGTGGCGGTTCTCTGCCTCTTTAAAACCCTTGCTGGGAACAGCATCCCTTCCGCAACCGGGATTACACCAGCCAGGGCTGATGTGGAGGGGCTGTGACGGGGGAGAGGGAACCAGGGTCTCCCCTTCATTTCATGCTCTTCACAAAGAGCACACTGAAAAAGTTACCGTCAAGATGATTGATTCACATCAACCGTCACGGTGACTCCATTTCTCTGCGTTCTTCGTAAAGAAAGACAAACAAACTCAGTGGTAAAGACGATCTGCCACCAAGTCTTTTCCACAAAAACCTCTATCTACGGCTCCTGGCTGTTTCTCCATCAACTGTTTAAAAGTCAGTGCGTGCGACAGACTTCACCTGTGCATAAAAGTAAGTGAACAGGAAACAAGACTGGCTGCAAAGTGTCTCCTGGAGGTGACAGTTTGGGAGAGTCCAACTTTTTTATTTACTTTTTTTTCTGTCAATCTCTAAATCTTCTTCAATGATATGTATGACTTTTATAACTAAACAAAACAGACGCCATTACAGATCAACGTCTGAGGCGGCACGTGAACCCTGAGAACACAAATCAATGTGAAATAAACCAAAGCACTAGCTAGTATTATTTCTGGGGAAAGGGAGTGGGAGAGGCAGCGGTGTTTTTTGCTTTGTTCCCTGTTTCAGATATTTGCTCACATTTTTTTGGATTTTATAATAAAATGTTTCTATTCTATTATTTCCCTAAAGAGCTCAGAAGAGGTTTTGTTTGTTTTGTTTCTAAATTAGGCCTGTACCTGGGGGGTGGGGTGTAGGAGGGTGTGGCTCAGCGGTGCGGCACGTGCCTCGCATGCACAAGGTCCTGGGTTCAATGCCTCCCCTTAAAAAATAAATAAATAAATTTACCTCTAATTACCTGTCCGCCCTCCCCCCAAAAAAAACAAAAAAATTTTTTTAATAAAATAAATTAGGCCTGCCCCTCTCAGCCCTCTACCCAGCCTGTTCAGTCCTTTGGAAAGTTCCTCTTCCGCAGCCTAAACCCTGCCAGCTGCCTTGCGAGGCAAGCCCAACCGGTGGGCATTCCTGTAACGTGGATGCTGCCCAAACGCTGTGGGCCTGGGGGTGGGGGCACATCACAAAATTCCCAATTCACTTGTAGTGGGAAAGACGGAGACAGTCAAGGCCTTTCGAAGTTAAAATGTATACGTGGTCAGATGACATCTTCCTTCTGCGTGCGACCTGGACCCTCCCGGCCTGTCACCTCCCAGCCCCGCTGCAGCTGACCGTCATTCCCTGCTGTCTCTCTGACTCGCCCACAGGAGCAGCAGCTCCCTGCGGGCAGGACTCTGTCGCCTTGAGTGATGCAGCCCAAGTGTCTAACAACATGAGTCCGGCGCACGCAGGTGTTCAGTCCCTGCTTTCCAGTGGATGAGCCTAAATTTATGGGATTAAAAAGACTGACGAGATGTGAGGCGAGGAAAGGGGACAAGACTCCCCACGTGGCATAATTGTCCTTGAAAACACAGACGTGTGAGAGGGAACAAGAGTCTGGAAGAAACGCAGCAACTGTCGACGTGGATGATGGTTTGGGGGCTGTGGGTGAGTTTACTTTGTTCTTCCGTTTCCTAGAGACTGAATCTTTCTTGGGGGTGCAAGTGTCCCCTGGATGATCACGTAGAAATGTTTCATTTTAAAAAGAAGGAAAAGAGGTAGGGTCTTGAACCAGCCCCCAGCCACCCCTGGGCTTGGGTATGGCTCAGCTGGTGCCAAGTGGGTATCTTGGTGACGGAGGCCAGTGGACCATCACTGCTTCCCGGAAGCATCGTGCCACCCACACGGGTGGGAATCTCCACGGGTGTCCCCCGTTTATGGGCCTGGAGGCCCCGAGTCATTACTGCCCCTTGAAGTAAAATTTTCCTCCCATCGGCCACTCCATTCTCCCCAAAAAGCCAAATCCTGTTATAAGATGCTGAGATGTGTTTATACCACCGTAGGTTGAGTCTCGGCTCCAATGTTAAGCTTGAACGTTAAGGTGCGCTGTAACCAAGGTTGACTGCAGGATTACTGGTGCACGAGAGGCAGGAACAGGAGTGCCCACTGCTCTTACTAAGAGCTGTGTCTATGCCCTGATGTCCCCATAAAAGAAGGGACCACTTTTCCAGAGCAAGGGTTGGCAGGCAGTGCAATCCCCGAGGCTCCCAGCAGGAAACAAGCAGCCGCGGTGAGTGGCAGTGATGAGTGGACCAGCGGCCAGGGCTCCTGGCATCCCCGGATGTGCCGAAACCTCCAAAGGACAGCTCCCATCCCTCCTCTGCAGTATGGCCCCCCCGACGGCTTCGTTCTGACTGAGCTGGACGCTAGTCAGACTGGTGTGCAAGGGGCCGGGGCCAGGTCCGGGGGAAGGGACGGCACGACTAATGTTCAGCAGCAGGTGGGTGGAGGTGTGTGAAAGGCAGTGATACACGACGCCTGGCCTTGGCTTCCCGCTACAGCCCACAACCTCCCCGCAAAGCTCGGGAGGCTTCTACCAATCGACGGTGTTAGGTGACCTCTGGACCACCCTGGGTTTGTCGTTAATTCATACACAGAATGTCCAACCCCTCCCCTCCGGCGCCCTCACATCTCCTGTCGCCCTTATCCGACTGTGTCTATTACCGCCTGGAATACACATTCACCGGCTCACTGTCCTCCTCTCCCCAGGACGTAACTCCAGGAGGTGGGGTTTCATCTCTCGTCCTCTGCAGAATCTCTCGTCCGAGAACAATCCCGGCAGCCATGGGGGCTCCATAATTATCGGTAGGAAGTAAGAGGAGAGAATGAAAGACAGGACATGCATCTTTATAAAGAATGTTTCAATTTATTATTTTAAATCTGAACCTGCGTAAAATGATGGTTAGTTACATTTAGCTCAAAGCAACCCTGTGACACGAACTGGAGACAAGCCCAGGTCTGGACCTTTGCTCCTCAGCCTCAGATCCAGAGGCCACAGCAATCAGTCTTGGAACTTCATTTGCATCCACTGAGGCCGTGACAGTGACGCAGAGGGTTTGCTCAAAGTGATGGGGGTGGTGATCACTTACGAGGGGACTGCGCTTCTCACAGCCCGTGGCCACCCAAACTGTGGGGAGGGTACCGGAGGGAGCAGGTTCATGGTGCCTGGGGACTCGGGGGGAGACCCAATTCTTTCGCTGATGGAGGCAAAATGGGGCACCAGTCCCCCAAAGGACACAGCTCCAAAGAGGACCTAAAAGAAACTCAAGCTTGAAGTTCCTGAGACATGGCATCATTGCTCTTGCCTCCTGCACCCAGTCCCTGCCTCACTCTTTCTAATCTCTCTTCACACACACGCCCTTCTCAAGAGCCCCTGGGGCCAGATCCGATGGAAGGATGCCCTGTGCGGGTCTCTGCTGCCGCCGCCCGGGTGGGGACCCCGGGCTCACACGTTGGTGTGCTGGGACCCCGAGGACACGCTGCTGCCCAGCTGGCTCCGGCCCGAGGGCGCCGGGCTGGCTGTCGGGCTACTCCTGCTGCGTCGGCCGGTGCCTGGGCTCCTCCTTGGGTGCTCCTCCATCAGCCTGAGCTTCTCGTGTTCCTCCTTCAGGAAGAAGTCCACAAACAGGCTCTTCTCCCGCTTGATCTGGTCACTGATGTCGGTGGGGATGTCCGGGATCATCCAGTCCACGAGGACACTCAGGAACATCACCAGGTTCTGTGCGAGCCAGGGTGGGAGAGAGGGGGTGGGGTGGGGGAGGCCGAGTCGCTCCACTGCCCGGGGGCGGAGGGCCCGGTGGGGGGGCTGGCGGAGGGGGCGTGGTGAGCAGCCCAGACCCCAGACCCAGGGCGCAGAGGGCCCCTGTGTCGCCCCGACTCCTCTGCTGACTAGTGGGGATCCCGGCCGAGGCGCGGCGCTGTCCCTCGTGGTCCCCGCGTGAAAGTGGAGCAGGGACAGCGTCCACCTCCCGGAGCCCCGCTCCTGCACGGGCTGACAGTTGCTTCTTGCCCTCCTCCATGCCCCCAGGCGTCCTGCTCTTGCCCCCAGGCCCCAGATCATCCAGAGGAGCTGCTGTGAGTCCCGTCAGTCCCCCTGGGGCTCTCCCTGGGCCAGTCGCCCCCTCTTCCTCCCAGCTGACTCTCCGCCCCCGCATCCGAGGTGGGCCTGTGGTTTCTGCACTGAATTCTGGCCTCAGCCGGCCCCACGTTCACCATCACAGCCTCTCCGGTCACACCGCCTGCCTGGGCCCTGCGCCCTGCCCGCCTCCGTGGGTTCTGAGCTTCCGCGCACACCTGGAACTGGCTCCCTTCTCCCTGCTGAGCCACATCCCCTCCCCTGTAGACACGTGTGGGAGCGTTTCTATTCAGTGGGTGAAGATGTTCTGATGGTGCCAGCCTGGCCCACGGAAGGCCAGCTCCCTTTACACTCTGGTTCCCAATCCTTCCGCAGGGCACCCCTCGCCCCCCAGCTCTGGTCTTCTCTGCCTGCCCATCGTATGCTCAGGCGCTCCCTCCCCTCCAGAGAACAGTGATGGCCCTGAGGAGACAGAGCACTGCCATCCTCTAGTCCTCCAGGCTCTAAACCTGTCCCCTGCTTGACCTTGAACCCCGCACGGCCCTGGTGCCCAGGGAAGGCTTGGGGAGACAGTGGCCGCTCACACAGGGTCCCGAGTGCTTTCGGAGACCTGCAGCCGTTAAGCCACACACTTGCGTTTTAACCCGAGTCCTCCCGGGAGTGAAAGTGACCTGGGACGCAGGGCAGAGTGCAGGCGGGGCCGCCGGGGGACGTGTGAGCGTGTGAGCGTGTGAGCGTCGCTCACGGTGTCGCCCATCTCTCCGAGAAAGAATGCCCGTGCTCTCCGTGTGAAAGACGAGCTGGGGGGCTTGTCCACTTCCGGGGCCGGGGGCCGGGGGCAGGACACCTTAGAGCCCTCCAGAGACCTGCCTTCAGGGAATACCAAGCCTGGGGAGCCGATGGGAAAGGGTCTGGGCTGGACCAGCCCCGGGGGAAGGCCGGCAGGCCCCAGGTGGGAGCGGGGGGCCGCAGCGTGGCAACGGTAGCCGCGGCTACTGTGGGAGACGGAGTCCCCCCTCGGGTTTGCTATTCAGCGGGGGCGGCCGGATGGCTCCAGGGCCTTTCCCACCAGACGTCTCAGGGGCTAAAACAACGCAACAAAAGAGGGGGCTAGTGGAGGGGGAAGAAAGGGTCAGAACGCAAGCCCTTTCTTGGGCGGCAAAGTCCAGGAGGGGCTGTTTGTCTGCATTTAGGCTGAGACTCTGGTTTCCCCCTCTCTCCCCACTCTTCCTTGTCTTCGGTTTAAATGGGAATGATCTCCACCCTGCCACTGGCTGCACATCTGCCCTGTAACCTTACTCTGAGCTTTCTTCTCTTTCTGCAAACCCATCCATTAACGAGAGCCCTCGTCCAGGGCAGGGGGCTCTCCCCGCAGCCTGCCGCACCCGAAGGAAGGCCCTGAAAACGCACAGACCTGGCTGTCTGCACCCCACAGCCTGGATCCTAACCGGCCCTGCCTTGTCTGAACAACTCACCTGGAAGATGATGACAAAAGCCAGACGGGCAGACAAAACAGACCAGTACTGTTTGGAAAACTCATATGGGTTCGGGGCCCAGGGCGGCTCCCGGTAATCCTTAAACCTGCCCAGAGAGAAAGGCGATGTTAAGACGGGAGGAGATGACGGAAAGGGGGCCTTTTCTGGGTGTGACCTCAGAGGTCAAAGCAGCAGGCAGGCCCCTGGCTCTCAGAATTGGGGAACAGGGGGCAGAGGCAGGAATCCCCGCTCCAGACTACGATGTCCAACAAAGCACCAAAGTCCAAAACAAGCCTACATCAGCCCAGAAATGTCCTTCCTACTGTCTCTCCAACACCCCCAGAAGCTTCCTTTGGAGTTTCCTTCTGGAGGAGCCCAAGAATCATGAGAGCATCCCAGTATGGTGGACCCATCTCGGCTCCACCAGCCCGTGGGCTCTGAGAGGGGAGGGGGGACCCCCAGACTCCGTGTCCGTGCTCTGCAGTCTGTGGGCTCAGTGAGGGTACGGATGCCAGCAGACGGTCCTGGCGTCTTCCCCAGACGGCTGCTTTGGGGCCACGGCCATGAGAGGGGCTGGCCTTAGTTCATGGCCATTTCAGACCAAGCTGAAGGCTGACGGAACTTGGGGAGGGAGGCGGTGACAGCCACAGTTGGCCAGTAGCCTCTTTTACTAAGCGTCTTTACCATCCATCCATGTGGCTTAAGAAACTGGTGCCTGGTGGGAGCTCAGAGCACGGAGCTGTCTAGGCCTGCTTCTCGCGGCTGCCGTCCCCCCAGCCTCCCGCCCTGCCTGGGATGACTCATGTCAAAAGATGGTTTATTTTCTCAGACTCACTTCTTTTTCTAAGCTTGGAAAAATGACAAGAGCTGGTACCAGAAGAATTACGCCCTGTCACGGAACTGTTTTCCCCATGGAGTTCAACACATCTTTGACGCACTGTAACTGCAAAACAAGCCCTGGGCTGGAGCAAGGGCGGTGGTGGCACTGGGCCGCCAAGCGGGCTGCGCGGCTGCCCAGGAAGGCGGGGGAGGGATTCGGTCCCCGAAGGAGCCAGGAAGGAAAACCAGCATGTGCTGCAGGCGCCGTGTGCGTCTATCCCCCAGCAAGGAGCTTTTCTGGAGGGCGGCTCATTGAACCTTCACCACATCTCACGCTGGCATGGAGAGCCCTGTGTCACCCAGGAGGAAACTGAGGCTCCGAGAAGCAAGGGGTGGAGTCCAGGTGAGAATCCAAGTCTGGCTGAATTCAGGCTTTTCTCCTACTGGCCTAAAGCTCCTCGCTGCCAGCTGCAGTTTGGGGTGGGGGACTCGGAAGTGGGTGCTCTCTGTCCCTCCCCTGCCCTGAATGAACCCGCTGCTCTAAAAGATCTGTGTAGGAGCACGAGGACTTCCAATTGCCCAAGAGGAGATGAGAGAAGAGGAGGGAAAGAAAGAGGAAGACGAAAAGAGACTGCACAGAAAAAGACAGAGCCCCAGCTGCAGAGGCAGCCGCAGAGGGAGGTGACCCAAGAGGTGGGTGCCGAGCCAGGGGCTGCCCCCTCCCCACCCGACCCCCCTCTTCCAACAGCTGATCGCAGCTGTTGCAGGCTTGGTTTGACATCCGGATGAAAAGCAAAGCTAACGGCAGCCCAGCACAATAGCACGGGATTGGTCCCAGCCATCCACGGCTGAGGACAGAAACACGCCAGCTCCAGATCATCCGGCTGCGGGGAGGGAGGGAGGGTGCGGCCAAGGGAACACGGACATCCTGGGTGGGAAAAAACTCAGGCCCCTCCCACCCTCCTGCTGTCCCCCCCAAACCCCAGGGCAGGAGAGAATTTATCTCACTTTTCTCAGGACCTCTGGAGGAGGGGGTGAGGCACGCACGCACCCCGACTCCTGACTGTGGGGAAATCCTCCTCCAGGTCTAGCCCAAACCCTGCTGCTGCGGTCAAGTCCCTCTCTCTGGTGCTCCAGCTCCATCGATGGAGGAACAGCTGCTCCCTGACCTCAGGATGACAGACGCTGCTCACCCCTCTTTTTTCCCAGTCTGCAAAGAATCCGTAAATAATCTAATTCTGGTCCACTTCTGATACTGACTCACCACAGCTTTTGGAAATGTCACTTTGCCCTCCCTCAGTGTCCAAAACATGTTTTGAATCTAGCAGGCACTGTCCATCTAATCCACGATCTGGGGAAAGATTAACACACAGATACGTCCAGCAAGGTCGACTTGCAACCCCACTCTGCCAACACACTAAGGGTGCCTTGTCAGGAACTACAGGGCAAGTTATGCCCGGAAAACAGCAACACGCAGTTTAATGAATGCTGCGTCTGTTCACATTTCTCTTCCCAAAGCAAACTCTAAGAGCAGTGGCCAGCTGTAAGCATGCCTCTCACGTTCATGCACATGTACGTATACATCACGGAAACAAAAATTACCCCACACCTACTTATTTTTGCTGTGTGCAGTGCACTGTTTTCTCCTATCCTCGTCTTTGAAACGCTGATCATGACCCACTAAAGTGACTTTCTAAGCCACCAACGAACTGTGAGACGCAGTTTGAAAAACACCGACTCCAGAAAGCCTCTGCCCCGGTGAGGAGTGGCTCGCGTACAGTCTAACCTAAGTTCAGATTTCGTAATCGTTGAAAGGTTTCATCCTAAGAAACCAGAAGGCACTTATTAAACAAAGAGATCATTAGTTTTAAGACTAGGAATGTCCACATAAGACAGGGTGGTTAACGGACTTGTGTCCGGCGTGGGGACAGCTGTCTGTCTATTTTGCTTCTGAGCCCAGTGCGCAGCGTCGGCAAAGGCGCGGGCTTTGGAGGCAGCAGGCGAAGGCCTGACCCCGCCCCCACCATCGCTGACCTGTGTCCTCCAGCAGCAAGTTGCCGGCCCTCTGACGGCCAGGGTCTTGACTGTTAGGGGAAGACACAGTGAGAATTAAATAAGGCAGCTCGTGTGAATGTGATTTCTGGAGGCTTCCACAGAAAATGGTTCCTTCTGGGAGAGAACGACTGGGGTGGGGGCTGAGAAGACAGTCCTCCCCTTTTATACGTACGTATATACACACACGTACATACAGAGGGAGAGTTTTATAATTAAGAAGTTCATAATTTCAAAGGAAGAATGCATCTAAATGGCAATATTCAGTTAAGCCAAGATTATTTTTATACGAAGCTTCCAGGAGCAAAACGAGAGTGTTCAGTGAGGCAGAGCCTCGTACAATCAGGGGAAGTGGCCCAGAAGTCAACGTGACACCTCGGCTGTAAAGTCGCGTTAATCTTTTACCTGGCTTTTCTTATAGTTACTAAGATGTTACCGCTGGGGGCAACTGGGTGAAGGGCACACGGGGCCTCTTTGTGCTTCTTTTTAAACTTACTGTGAATCTACAATTATTCCAAAATAAAACAGTAATTAAAAAAGAAATCTTGCAAAAAAATTTTTTTACCTAGCCTGTTCTAACACTGTGAAATAATCACATTGGGTTGAATTTATATATCATGTAAAGCAATAAGATTCCTATTAGCTCAAAATATTTTTCATTATTATAAAACAAACCCAGGAAACTACATCTTAAAGGTTCCGTAAGTTCATTTTTATGTGAAAGCAAGGGGAAGATGTCTGAGGAAGACCCACCGCGATGTGGCGACTGCTGGGAACGTGCCCGAGTCTGCGCAGGGCTGGGCGGAGGTGGGACAGAGTTGGAGAGGCTGCCGGTAACACTTAGAATTTTTGCAGAAATAAATTAGTAATATATGACATGTGTCATTGACTATTAATTATTTAAAAATAAGTAGAAAAGAATTTTTGGAGATTGTTTATTCCACATCCCCATTTCACAGATGGGGAAACTGAGATGTGGAGAGGGAAGGGAGACTCCTGGCTCCGATGTTCCCCTCCCATCCTCACCTGCAGGGTGACCAGGGACAGTGGCACCTGCACGATTCGTCACAACACAGCATCACTGAGGGCAGGAAGGTGTCGACATAGCAAGCTGAGGTCGTCAACATTTGGGGATGGAGTGTTTTAAATCACGTTTTAGCTACATTATCAACCAGTTAGTAAATGCCTCTCTCAACTCCAATCAGCAGTATATAAAAAATCTTTTTCATAGTCCCAGTGGAATGTAATGTCATATTAATGCCGAAGACAATTGCATTACTGTGTTTTCATATCTTCTGAGCTACTTGAACATGCCTTCTGAAACCGGCCTTTAACAAGGGAAAACGGCACAGGTGATTAGGAACTAACGAGGACTATATTAATACAGTGGTTAATAAGTTAGGGACAGGCATGGCCTGGGGAAGCTGGCTCTCCCTCTGGTCTCAGAGAGGAGCAGCTGAGAGGCAGCCAGGCACTGGAAGGGAACTCACAGGACTTTGGATAGGAAAGAACTTGGGCCCTGCAGAAAAACCCGCAGGGGCCACCCAAGGGTGCTGTTTCAGTGGGTTGCCCGAGCCCGGGCGGGCTCCTTCAGCTATGGGGCCCAGGTCCCCGGCCAGACCCCGCCCTGCTGGCCTCCCCACTCCCCTCCAGCCAAGCCAGGAGCCTGAGCCACCATCCAGCCTGCAGGACACAGTGGCCCCTCGACCCTGTCAAATGACCTCTCATCATGCCTGCAGACTGACATCACGGCACAGCCCTGCCGGAGCAGCTCAATGGCAGAGGCAGACTTCGCTCCAAAAACGCAGGGAATGCATCGCCAATGGGCAGCCGGAGATTCGTCCTAACTTTTACTGCTATTTTTAAGATACCTCTCTCTGGCGAGGCCGGGCTGGAGCCCGGAACCTCAGTTTTATTTGACCACATTTATCTCCAGAGGTCACTGAAAGCTAAGAATAAGAAGGGTCATGGAGTTCCCAACACTATTTGCCAGAAAATCAGGGCGAACTTTTCATTTCCCACCATGGAAGTGGTTCTGAATGCTGGCTCTGGGGCTCGTTCTAGTGCTGTCCGTGTTTCTTTCCATCTCTCCCTCTCCTGCAGTCCCATTCTCAATACCTCCCTCTCTCTTTTTCTCTCTTTCCCCCCACCCCTCCACTTCTATTTATAACAACCATTGGCAATTCTTGGCTTACAACGACATCAGTACTTTATGCCTCTGCTTCCCAAATCTCAAGAGAATTTGGCGAGCCAGACAGGTTCACATGCCACCCAGTGACTAGGACCCACCTGGGGCAGAGACTTCCATCATCAAACCTTACCCACCTAGGGAAGGCAGCCCCCAAAGTGTACAAACTTAAGATGCCACAGCCAGGTGGTACGCTGACCCCGTTCTCTTGACTTCAGCTTACACTTCAGGGTAGGGCAGCTCTTTACTGAAAACGTAACCCAGTAAGAGCGGGGAGGGTCTAGCTCAGTGGTGGACTGCATGCTTCACACGCACGAGGTCCTGGGTTCAATCCCCAGTATCCCCTCCAAGAACTCTAACCCTCAACTTTCAACATGGGGGCCATTAAAGCCCCACTGTGTTTAAGTCAGTTTATGCCACTGATAGATCTGGAAAGTATACTCATAGTATTACTGGAAGATCTGATGGTCAAGGGCAAGGTCAGAGCCCCCAGGTGCTCTGGACAGACACATGCTTCTAGACCAGCTAAAGAAACTGCTAGCCTTGCTCCCCGACCTGCCAAGGCACACTCGTGCTGCTCCCCGCGGTGCATAGGGGTCGAAGCCTGTGTCCTTGGATAGATGTGAGCTTTAGTTCAAGATCTGTCCCTGGAAACCACTGTCATCTTTCTAAGCTGAAGTTCCTTTTTATGTAGAATGAGCGGTATCTGCAAGACGATTTCTGTACTTAACGATTTTGTACATCTCACCTCCCAGTGCCCCTCGGTTTAACGTGGTGTGGGCTGACTTCACGCACCCTGCCGGAGCAGGTTTAGATGCTACCAGAAAAGGCCTCCAGCTGGTCCAGACCCTGTGTCCAGTGGATCTGCAGACCGACGTCCAGCACGCGGACAGACAGCCTGGCACGCCAGCAGTGCCCCTTGGGCAGGGCAGGGCAGGGGGGTAGCAAATCCGCCTGCACATGACTGAAGTCCAAGAGTTAGACTCTTTAAAGCCCCAAGATGCAGAAGTGCCAGAAACCTCTTGGCTATATAAATCAATATCTATGAATAAACGGATCATCTGTTCTTGGATCTGACCCTGATCTTGAGCCTTTCTGGTTGGCTAGAGTTAAACCCTAAAGTTACCACTCCTGGGACCAGAATACCCTTCTATTTAAATCACATACAGGGAAGGCGGTTTAACTCAGTCATCGGGGTTGGGAAGACCAAACCGGTTCCTCTCTTGCATGATCTCAGACTGAGTCTGAGCATATGCAGCCACCCCACAAACACCTGCCTTTGGGCACCGAGGTGTCCCTGCTGGGGAGGTGTGAAGACACGCCCAGGGCCCTCGCGGCTGCAAACACAGCCGGGCACTTCGGCGGCGGCGGCACTGGCAGCTTCTACATCAGACACTCTTGGGGACAACGGTTCGAGAAAGCCCCCCACTGGCCCTTCAATACATTGCTCCAGGTTTTGGCTTCTGTCGTGTCATTGTTCTTTTTTTTAAATACATGAGATCTGATCTTTGATCAGGTCCTTTGGGGGGACTATCCCGTAACCAAGGTACAAAAAGGTTAAAGCATTTATTCTCCTCTGCTCGTCTTCTTTTTATGTGCCCAGCTCGGGACAATTTTCTGTTTCTTGGCTTCAATGACCCCCTGGGCTGACGGACTGCAGTCATGACCCTAACCTGGTCCCTTCAGGAATTCCTGCTCCTCTCTCTGGGACTTAGGTGGAAACTGCCCCTTAGGTTTCCTACCATCATTTCAAATGCAACATAATTAAACTCAAATTCACTATATGTGCTGTAAAATCAGATTCTATTCGCATTTTCTCAGACCTGTCAACGGACCCATGATTTCTCAGTTCTCTGACCTGGGTCCAAACTTGGGAGATATCACTGACTCAGAGTCTCTCTTACATCTCTTGTCCCTGGCTCTGTAACATATTCTATTAAACAGCTCATCTCTCTGTCTCTTAACTCCTTCCACCACTCTCCTACCATGGTTCGCAGGTGAAGGATGTAGCACCCCAGCTGCTCCCCGTTCGTTCCCCCAATTCTAGTCCACTTTCCTCTCTGAGACCAGATTAATTTCCCTAAGCCTACACGTTCTCCTCTAATTCCCTGGCCCTAAAAAGGTCAGTTACTTCCTACTGCATCACATTAAAATTCCTGTAAGATTGCAAGACTTCCCATTAGCTACCTCATCCTACCTGTCAAGTTCAACACTGCTCTAGCTTACACGACTCCAGGAGTTTCTCTAATCTTCTGTTTCCTCTGTCATCTATTATTCTCTGTCATTATCTCCCCAGCACTCCCCTTGTGGACCACGTCGTCCAGCTCCTGAGGGTTTACCTAATGTCCCCAAGTCATCCCCACGCCCACGACCTGGCCCACGCCGACACCCCTTCCAGGACATGTTCTCTTACTGTCCCTCAGCTCCTCGGGGCCCCTCCAAGGAGCCTCCCCTTTCCATCCAGCCCCCCTGAGCTCCCTCTCCTCTGAACACTCACAGTGCTCACGGTCCACACTAGATACAATCACTGAGAAACCTGCAATGTCTTACCTGCTCTGCCTGTTTCCTTCCCAGCCCCACCCCAAACCAGCCTCTCCTTGACGGTAAGGATGGGTCTACATACTTTTTTGTCTTCTCCCTAATTGTCCAGTAAAAGGCACTCAGTATTTGTTGATTCATCAAAATTGACTGATAGTGATGGGGGGGGGGGTAGGAGACAGAGGGAAAGGAGAATGATTAAATTCTAGGTCATCCAGATAATTACTTGGATTGATCACTTCTGGTCCTCCGCTGCCCTCCTGCTCCCGACCACTTTACCTGCAGAACTGAACCTCCTGGTCAAACTGCGAGTTCTCAGGCTGCGTGCCCGCCTTCAGCTGGCTGACGTTGAAAAAGGAGAGGGTGTGGTTGACAAAGCCGTGCAGGGTCCCGTTGTGACTGTAGGAGTACTGGTACACCAGGCGGGGGATGAAGTCGGAGGTGACGGCGATGACAAAGGCCTGGGGGCAGAACCACAAGCGCCCGAGGAATGGTCAGGATGGGTGCTCCCAGGGGCACAGGTGCATCCGGCTAAGAGGCTGTCCCCACCCACCTGGGCTCCCCCTGCAGAGACGCTGCTCTGACTGACACGGAGTCCTTTCCCCTGAGCTCATGCAGCTCACTTTCCTGGCTCTCCCATCTTGGACATGCCTAAGGAAACCCACAAGGCAGCGGCCATCACGAGAGCAAACTGCAACCACCGTAGCAAAGGATGCTAAGTCAGTTTGGACCATGGGTGCGGGAGGTGTAGATCACCTCTGAGGTGTTTGAATGGACGCTGGCATTGGGCACGCCAAAACGGAGTGGAAGATTTTCTGAGAAAATGACCAACAGTGATGAGCGTGCCCCGTACGTGTGATAGGCAAGGACACTGAATGACCAAGGACATCTAGTCCTGAGTGACCCCAGAAAGCCAGGAATACCAAGGCTGTGGTCCCACAGTCAACCTCAATCTGACCACCATCTCTCAGCCCTCGTGAGCACATATGTAACGAAATCGTCCTCTTGTCCATTTTTCTTAGAAGAAGTGAGACACGGAGAGGGGAGGGGGGGTCCTGCTGGATGGAACCGCACAACCCCGACGTGGTGCCTGGCACACCTAAGCGCTCCGTAAGTGTCTACGGCGCGAACCAAATGACACATGAATGATGGCCTGTTTGAATGTGGGGGGACTTCCTGCCAAGAAAATCTTAAATCTTTCCGGCAGGTGTCTACACTGTCCTCCACACCGACAATTAAAGCCCTTTAAAAAATGAAGTTTCGGTAGTTTTCTTCATGTGTACGTGAGTGTCCATGGCTGTAACCACTTCTGAGAATGGGGCGCTTGCTTATAACCACAGCTGCAACCCCCTTAGGACTTGCCACGTGTCCTTCCGTCATCCTGTTTAACTTCCAGAATGATCCTGTTTGGTGAGGACTAGCAACTCCCTCCCATTTTTACAGAGCAGTAAAGAAGTCTTAGGCCAGGGAAGGTAAACGTCCTGTCATTCTGTTGTCGAGAGGAAAAGGGCTTGGTACTCAGGGCCTCTTTTCTAGAAGATTCCAAAGTAGCTACGGGGAGGGAGGGTAGAGCTCAGTGGTAGAGCGCGTGCTTAGCATTCACAAGGTCCTGGGTTCAGTCCCCAGTGCCTCCTCTAAGAATAAAGAAATAAATAAACCTAAGGAAAAGGAGAAGTAGCCACAGATCCGTGTTCCAAATGGCACCCGGCTTCTCAGCCCTGAGGTGTGCGCTTCCTGCGTCAAACACTCCAAACGCGACAGGCTGACCCCCTCTGCCTGTCCTCACGCCCCTGCCACCTGGCGTGTTCCGAGCAGGGAGCAACGGCCGGCGTCAGCATTTCTCTCGCAGTGGGAAAAGGGCTCTGGCTCTCTTGATGTGCGATATGGGGGCTGAGACTTTCTTGGGAGGTGGAAGAGGGGGCCCCGCCGGGCCACGGAATGCAGACGCCAAAGGAGCTGCTGGCTCGGGCCCAGCAGGAGGTCCTTGGAAAAGTGGTCCCGTCCAGCAAGGCAGTGAAGGAGGGCGGAGCAGGCAGACCCCGCTCTTCCAGGTCCTATCTGAACCTGCACAGTCCCCGGGGATAATTCGGGTTTCACGCTGACAATTCGGAGGGGCCGTAATTAGGAGCTGCAGCCTGGGCCGGGCTCCAGGTGCGGTGTGTCCGGAGCAGAAAAAGAAAGGACAGAGATGGACAGATATGTGGAATTCCTTCCTCATTATCCTTGGCTCCGAGGAAAGATCTGATATGGACTTTTACGGCCGAGGCATGCATTCTGGTGGGTAACTACCTTTCTTTCTCCCGGCGAAATGAACGGCAAGGCTGCACAGTCTGGCGACAGTGTGGCGAGTTTGAAGACAGGTACGCACTACTATTGGGGGGTGGGGGCAGCTGCCTTAGCCAGAGCTCCAGATGGAAGGGTCTGGGGGGTTACAGGACTGCCTTCCTGCTCTGAAGACCTCAGCTCCTCTGGAAAGCCCTTTCCACAGAGCGAGGGTGTCACGAGTGCAAACACTTACATTGCTGATGACAGAGAACTTGCCAATTCCGGAGAGGATGTCAAACCAAATCCCTGTGAGACAGAAAAGAAGGGCGTCTGGCTCGCTTCAGCCCTCGGCCCAGTGATGACAAGGCCGCGGCTCAGAGCGACGCTCTGCAGGTGAGTTACCAGCGCGGCCCTGCCGGGCGCCCCAGGATGGGCTTGTCTGGACAGGCCCAGGTGCCCCGCTGCCTGGAAACCCGGGGGCAAGTGGGGCTGCAGAACGTGGCCTCCAAAGGCCTCCGTGCACCTGAGGATGCGAGGGTGAGGGGGTGACGAGGCAAAGGGACTACCCAGCCCTCTTGATTCCTGCCAGAAGGTGGGGTGGGCGGGTTAGGGGACGGGGGGAGGGTTGGAGGGAGGGCCAGGGATGGGCTGCGGTGGCCTCGGAGCAGGGCACGTACCGATGTCTTTGGTTCTCACGGCATCTGGCCGCCTCAGCTCCGTGACGAACTTCTTGGCATCGAGCCGCACTTCGATGACGTTGTTGAGGAGGGCAAACACGGGCGCCAGAGGGAAGGAGGCCACAAAGAGGGTGACAAAGCCAAACTGGATGACTGAGAGAGACAGAGAGAGAGACAGCAGGCTTTAGACACCCCACGCCCTGCGGCTCTGGCGCCCGTCTTTTCTGCCCAGGGTCCCTCTTTCTGCCCAGGGTCCCTCTATGTGTCCTCACGGGAGGGCACAGATCCGCGTGGGCGAGGAGCGGCAAGAAAAGGCCAAGCCTTGCCTCTTTCCTCTCCTTCACCTTTTATCTCCAGGCACCAGTCCCGGCCCCTGAACTCACAGGTCGACAAACTTCTTCAGCCAAGGTCCAGAGAGTAAAATTTTTTTTAATTAAACTTTCATTGATTTACAATATGGTGTTAGTTTCAGGTGTACAGCAACGCGACTCAGTGATTCGTGTACATATATTTGTTTACATGTATACTCTTTTTCAGATTCTTTTCAAGTAATTATAAGATATTGAATATAGTTCCCTGTGCTGTACAGCAGGTCCTTGCTGTTTATCTATTTTATGTACAACAGTTTGTGTCTGTTGATCCCAAATCCCTAATTACTCTCCTGCCCCTTTGCCCTTAGGTAACCGTAAGTTTGTTTTCTGTGTCTGTGAGTCTGTTTCTGTTCTGTAAATATGTTTATTTGTATTATTTTTTAATTTCACATGTAAGTGATGTCACATATCTGTCTTTCTCTGACTGACTTCACCTAATACCATGATCTCTAGGTCTGTCCATGCTGCTGCAAATAGCATGACTTCATTCTTCTTTCCGGCTGAGCAGAGAGTAACTATTTTTCTGTTTGCAGGCCATATGGTCTTGCCATGATGTAACTCGGCCACTGCAGAGTGAAAGCAGCTGTAGACAAACGTGGACCAACAGGCTTGGTTGTTTTCCAGTAAAACTTTATTTACAAAAGCAGTAAATAAAGTGGGCTGGATTCACTGGCCAACCCCTGCCTGTCTCTTAAAAACCATCTTCCAAATGTGGCCTCTTCTTTCCCTACCTGCAGTCACTGCCTTTATTTAGAAGTGGACTCATTCATCACACCTTTATTGAGAGCGCACGGAATGTCAGGCCCTGTGCCAAGTATTTCAGGAGGCAAAGGTCTGGACCTGCCTTCCAGGAGCGGGGAGTAAAAGCAGAAGGGAGAAATGTACAAAGATGCGCAACGGGACGTCTGTGTGTCAGGAGAGAAGGAAGAATGTGCTGGAGAAGTGGGGGCCAGAAGGGGAGAGCTCGAGCCCGCTCAGGGTGGGGACTAAGGGGCATCGCCATGCGGACACCTGAGCTTAGCCCTGAAGGAGGGGCCTGTCCTTCCAGGCTGAGAGCATCCCAAGCCCAGAAGGAGGGCAGGCAAAGGAGTGGAGGCGGCCGGTGCCAATCAGATGGCTGCAAGGAGTCCAGGCCCCCACCCTTTCTACCTGGACCACTGCCCCCACCTCCTACCTGGTCTCCTTGTCCCTGGTCTTCACACCCTTCTGCATCAGTTCAGCCCCAACTCCCCAGTGATCTGACCCCGTCACTTATCTACTCATAAGCATTTCTGTGGGCGCCCCTCTTTACTACATAGAATCCAGATTCCTGTATTGGGATACAGGTACTTGACAATCTGCTCCCAACCTGTCTCTCTAGTGGGAGTCCTGCCTCCCAATGTAATAGGAAGAGCAAATCTGACTCCATGTTAGATCTATTCCTTTAGCTCTAACCCTGTGCTTGGTCATGCTGCTTCTGCACCTTTTGTAGAAGAATGTCACCTATAGCCTGAAATAGGCTAGCCATTCTCAAGGCTCTGACCTTTAAGGGTATAACATTTTCCCATTCATATAGAGATAAAAAGCTGTGGAACAGAGAGAGTAACACTTGTCTTGTTGGAGGTTTACGGGGATGTCGTGACCTGACCTGGCTGGACAGCTGCAAGAACAAAGGATTCTG
Organism: Camelus ferus; assembly: GCF_009834535.1. Classification (NCBI taxonomy): domain Eukaryota; kingdom Metazoa; phylum Chordata; class Mammalia; order Artiodactyla; family Camelidae; genus Camelus; species Camelus ferus. The sequence continues at coordinate 17,372,239 of NC_045729.1, read as the reverse complement.
ACACCAAGAAGTTTTGCAACAACCAGTCACACTCCCTCCCCTTTTTAGTTATAAAAGGAGCCTGAATTCTAACTCAGATAAGATGATTCTCCAAGACATTAGCCCCCTACCTTCTTGGTCTGCTGGCTTTTCAAGTAAAGTCGTTATTCCTTGCCCCAGCGTTTTGTCTCCTGATTTATTGGCTGCTGTGCGGCGAGCAGATCGAGTTTGGAGTCTGTAAGACCAACAGCTCCACCTTCCAGCACTCTGAGCATCCCACCCTCCAGATTTCTCCCCAAACACATCAGCGTCCTCCAGTCGCTGGGGCATAAGCACCAATCTCCAGCCAGCCAGCAAACTTGTCTGCTGCCCAAGAACATTCAAATGCCATCCCCTTGATGAAAGCCATTATCCCCTCCTCCACCTCCCACACCCTCCATTACAGCCACCACTGCTGCTGCTGTGATCAGTCTACCCATGTGTCTTTATTTCCCCCGAGGAAGGCAGGGCTCCATCCAACGTCGGGGCTCAGGACGTAGGTGCTGATGCAAATTCAGTCCTGAGTCTCAGGAAAGCCAGTCTCTTAGGACTTCCCTGTTTACTAAGTTATTTACCTTCCCTGTGTCTTAGTTAACTTCAGTTGAAAGCTGTGGAAAATAATAATAGGCTGTCCTGAGGGTAAATGATACTGCACGTAAAAAGCGGTCAGGGCAACGTCACTTAATAACTGCTCCATAATGGTAGGCGTTCCGTGCACTGCTGCACTTCCTGGAGTCCACAGCAGCGAGCACGGCGTCTGTCTGCAACAGACACAAATTTAAGGTGGGTGTGAACACTGTACAAGAGTCAGGAGGCCCGACCTCCGGCCCTGGATACGTTTCTCACCAGCCACAGTTCCCTGGGCAAGTCTCTCTGTGTCAGCGGGCTTCAGCATCCTTGTCAGACCGGGTTAAATTCCCTTCAGGTCTGATTTGCTGTGATGCTGTGGGTCTCATTCTCTGGGACAAGCTTCAAGATCCTAGGACATCCAAATTAAGAATGAAGAACCAGGCTCCAAACTTCAAATTAATTAATTAAAATAAAGTGTTCAAAGAGGATTAAGCCTAACCACAGTCGAAGTTTCAAGACAGAGAACGTGCACAGAACCTTCCCGGCACAACTGCTTTTGCCTTGGCAGTTCGCTGGGGCCCCCAGGCATGGGCTCTGGCTCCTGCTGGCCCGGCGGTATCACGGCCGAGGGCCGTGGCACCTGGTGGACTTCCCGCAGGCCCGAGGAGACCAGCCACTGCCAGTGGGTGACCAGACACACTGGAAGGCACAGCTCTGTCAAGGTTGGGTCCTTGGAATGACCGCCTGGCTAGCCGGCTGGCCGAAGCGGAGAAGAAATCTTCAAACACAAGCTCTGGGAGCGAGTTCAAAACGCAAGGTCTATTCCGTCTTTTAAACAAGGCTTTGCTGCGGAATTCACTCAGAGTCAGGGGTGGGGCGAGGGCAAGCGGGGGAGGAGGGGGGAGGGAATTAACGAGGAAAGCAAAACAGATGTCAGACTAGTTCTCTGAAACCTGCAAAATGCTTGTCTGTATTTACGTGCAGACATGAACGTATCTTTATCGGTGGAGCTCTAAGTGGGTCTTCTTGAGTCCAGTGAGCCCAGGTCTACAGAGCGAATGTGCTAAGTGACTTCCCCCAGCAGAATGGCTTAAAAGCTCCAAAGCCCCCATGAGGACTTTGCAGGGAGACTGACGGGGGAGGAAAGGGGCAAGTGACCTCCGAGTGACCACACGTGCACCTGGAATGCCTCCCCCACACTCACGCGAACGGCACTGAGAAATCCAGTGTCCTGCCAGGATCACGGAAAAAGAGAACTTTCCACTTACTCCCCTTCCTTTCACATTAATCCCAGGGGCAGAGACGAACCCTCTCCTCTGGGGCTGCCTGGATGGTCTGCTGCTTCACCTTCGAAAACTCTCCAGACACAGGGTCCCTGGGTCCCTCTCTATGGACACAAACAACACCCAGTGGTGACTCGATGCTAACAGGGCCCAGAAAGCATCCCAACCCGTAACACTTCTTGTCCACTTCCCCTTGCCAGGTACGTCTGTGTGTCCAGAGCCGGATAACCTTAAGAGAGTGGACTCAGCCAAGGCCAGTGACAGCACGCGCCCGTCCCTCCTCTGTTGTTACTCCAGGCTGCCCTGGCCTGAGAGAAGCCACTCTCTGAAGATGCTCCATTGCTGCAGGTGTTGCCTGCTTGGACTGGGTACGCAGCGTAGTTCCAGGAATCAACCCAAAGAGGCCAAGACAAATAGGCAGCTTTGTTTCCTCTTGAGGAGAAGAAAATATAAAAAAACAAGCAAGTCTTGGATTTGGCATTTGTCTGCTAGACAAATGCCAAATCCAAGACTTGCTTGTTTTTTAAACATCAAAGGTCTAAGTGCTGTATCAGATGGGCATCCTTCTGGGGTCACTTCAGAGGACACAAAGATACCGGTCTTCACCAACACGAGACTGGCTTCTAAAAACAGCCTCCACGAGCTGAAAGCAGGGCCGGAAGCCCTCCGTGAGCTGCGTTAAAGAAGCCGGCCCCGCTTGCCCGGTAACAGATTCAACCTGGCCAAGCCAGTTAGGGAGGAATTCACAAGCTGATTTTCAACTAAACCTTCACACAGCCTGCTGGAAAGGGCTCCGGTAAGTCTGAGCTGAAAGCAGGAAGACTGGAAACCCTCGTAGGACAAACCCCGTTGGCTTCTCTTCTCCATCCCCAGCAGCTGGGCTCCTTTAAAAATATGTTAACTACCAACCCTTCGCTGCCTGGTGCTGGAGACAATTAAAGCCTTGGCCTTGATTACCTGGGCTTAGGTCAACATAGCAAGGAGGAGTGGATTAAACGAAACAAGATGGCATCCAGCGAGGGCAATTCCAGGACAATCTGCTTAAAGAAGAAGATAGCATGTTTGGTATAGAGTGAACCGGCCAGGATGGGTGGAAAACCACTGGATGGAACATGACTTGGATCTGTTATTCATTTGTTTAAACTGCTTCAGTGACCACAGCAACCTCCCCCAACAGTCACACACACGCAGACCCACACACCCTCACACACGATGCCGTCCGGATCCCTGGCGTGGCTCTCAGGGCCCTCTGTGATCTGACCCTCACTTATTTTTCCAGGTGCACACCCTCCTCGCCCACACTCTGCCTGCTTTTCAACCATTTCAAAACCATTTGTACTTCCCCAAACTCATCACGTTTGCCGTATTTCTGAGCTTTCGTACATACCACGACAATCTGCCATTTTCCTTCTCTTCTGGTCCTCTGGATAAATTACCATTTATATTTCAGGTTCAGCTCAAGCTTAACCTTCTCTCTGAAGACTCTCCCGGACCCTGCTCCCCACCCGCTACCCCCCGGAAAGCACTGGGAGCCGTGGGCACCTCTCCTCCTCCCTCCCTCCCACAATGCCTTGCACCTGTCGCTCTACTGGTTTATCTGACTTGCTCCCTGGTTCGTGAGCCCCTTGAGGCCACGGACATATCTGACGCTTTTCCGAGGCCCCACAATTTTGTGTGGTGCCTATCCCATAGCAAATGTTCAGAGGTTATCTTGTTTCATGAGCACAGACTTACTGTCACCAGCCATAAACACAAAACACACCCAGAAGAAGACAGGCGACTGAAATGTGGGGCTGGAAATCCCTGCGCTCAGTGTGAGGTGAGGCAGGACATGCGGGGCTAAGACGTCCACAGCGCAGTTCTCAGGGCTGCCCATCCGCACAGACGGCTCTGAAGACGGCTGGCTGTAAAACTGGTCAGTTAGGAGGGTCTCATTCTAAAGAAAATCATTACAGCTTTCATCCTCTCCCCCCTAACCTTTTTATTATTTAGTAAAAGCAAGCTAGTCTGCTTCAGGGGGTGAAAAGCTGGAGGTTTAAGAATCCTCCACATCGTGAACCACTAGAAGTAAGGCCAGGGATTGAAGACACTGGCGTGGGTTTGTCTTCTCACTCAGGAGGCGGTGACTGAGAGGGTTCAGCCAGAAACAGCCCATTCATATCATCACTTAGGTAAAAACACAGCAAGGGAAGGTCAGCACTATTTGTGTCATCAGCCCGTATTTCCAGGCTGTGCCCAGCGCTTCCCTTCTCCTAAGGACAGGGGAAGCCGGCTGTCCTCAGCACTGAGTGTCTGGTGTGAAAAAGAATTGCAGGTGTTGATGGACCACGTAAACAGGAGACGATGAGAAGAAGGCGTCTGTGACGGTTCCTTGGCATGGACCTCTGGTGCTTAGGAAAACAGTAGAAGTCTCGACAGGATAAGAAGGGTCTCAGTGCCCATCATTCACCATTCATTCATTCTCTCATTCATCCAACCAGCATTTACTGAGCACATCCTAGATACTGGGTACCATGCTTGTTGCTAGGAAACAAAGATGCAGGGATGACTGTGTCATCCTTCCAAGAGCTCACAGGATGCAGTGGAGAAGATGGACAAGGAAGCAAATCCTGCCCGTATCTTAGAGTTAGACCGCTAATGGCAGCATTAACAGAGTGCACTGAGTCCCAGGGAAGGAGTACCTCACTCTCACCAGCGGGTCCCTGGAGGTTCCAGAGATTCATGACCCCTGGGCTTGCCTTGAAGAATAAGTAAAGAAGCATCTGAAGGTTTGCTATGCGGTTGGTAATGAAGATCTTTCCTGCAAATCCACTGATCCAAACTCACAAACTACTTAGGAAATAAAGACAAGGAGTGGAGTTCCCTTTCAATCCGCACAGTCACCTGGGGTTTATATAATGGGTTGGGCTCAGTTCAGAAACCCTGGAAGTCATCACAGGAAAGGACAGGCTTGAAGTCAAGGCTTAAGTATTAAGAGTTTACTGCAGACAAATCGACGCAGCACCAGGACAGATCTGCAAGGCACGTTTTCTTCATTTCTTTGTGATTAAGGGAGGCTCAGTCCCCACTTTTCCTCACTTCCCACATGCACTGTGAAATATTAACTCCCTTCAGATGGAGAAGGGGGGAACAATGACTTCTTGAGAGTCCTGCCACTCAAAACCTCAAAGTCTAGTTATAACAGCTGATCTCAGGTTCAGAGCAGGATACAGACCAGTCCATAAGCAGCCCTCTTCGCTGCCTGGGAAACAGAGGCTAGGGTGGTGGGAGCCTTCAGGTGTGAACCCTGCTGGTGGCCACAGGACACGGCAAGAGAACGTGGTTCTCAGCCACAGGAGACTTAAAGGACTGAACACTATGGTCTTCTGGAAACCCTGCCCATTGCTCCCTTTCCATATCCTCTCAGCAAAACTCCAAACCCTCAGAGGTCGTGGAGCCTCAGCCACCGATTCCTGAACCTCCACCATGTGCAGGCAGCATGCTCTCTGGTTCACAAAATAGTCTTCAGTGCCCAGCACTATCACCTCCATTGTACCAGTGAGAAAACAGTCTCAGGGAGGTAAAACAGTGTTTCCAAGGCCACACACCTCGTAATCGATGAAGCTGGGAAACAAAGGTAGTTTGTGATGCCAACCAAGTTCAAGGTCCTTTCAGCACACAAAAATGTAAATATTCAACCCCAACTGCCACGGCGTCCCTCCCCCTGTACTCTTGTTCTCACGCACCCGAGGTTTCCTTTACTGGATCTTCTCCAATCTGATTTCTGGTCTTGTCTGAGAATGAACTTTTATCAAGACTCGCATCACCATCAATCTACACAGGTATTTTCCCTTTCCAAAGTGTCTCCATCCACGGACACGGGGCTTCCGTGGCTGGGGGGACCACAGCTGTTCCCAATGTGTTCTGTGTCATTGCTCCTGTCTGCCCTGCATTTGTGGCACCTCAGAAGTCATCAGTGGACCGAGTTCAGCTTCTTAAAAGTAGAATTGAGTTTGTGAGATCTACCGATTCCTTTCTGATTTTCAGAGAAACACCTGGCAAATTTCCAGCAAACGTTTGTTGAGTGAACAAAAAAATGGCCTGGCTTACTCGCACTTCTTTACTTTTTCCATCTGCAAAATGGGACGTGAAGGCCAGTTATTCATGCATCCTTCCTCCCATCCATCCATCCATCCATCCATCCATCCTCCCGTCTACCCAGCTGGGCTGGGGTAATGCAGTCAGGGAGGCAGAAGGGCAGTGAAAATCGTTAAGATTGAACTGAAGTTCCCCAGCATCACATCACTAAGGACCTTTGCTTGCTGTCCTCCTTTGCTCTCACATCTTCCCAAAGGGCTGAGGAAAAGCCAAGGAAAAGAACACACAAATGGGTTTCTGGAGTTTGAGGAAAACGGAAATAACAGAGAAAGGATAGAAAAACAAGCATGCAAACTCTGTGGACCCATACTTGGGCTACGGGTGAGCAACAGAGTTGACTCTGAGCTTCCTGGTTGAAAGAGCAAGAAGGGAAATGGGAAGGTGATCGAGATTTCAGTATTTTAACCTGAAATACTGCCTCCATTCATCCAGTCACTCAGTCGCTCCTCATTCATTTCTCAAGCACTGACTGGGCCCCTCCTACATGTCAGGAGCCTTCCAGGTGTGCTATCCAAAAGCACTCTTGCCTCTTCTCATAAGTCTCCACGGGGAAAGGGACTGTCAGGACAGATAATGACAAGCAATGTGTGCTTCCAGAGAAAAGGAGAGACATGGCCTGTGAGTCACCCTCCTTCCCAGAAATACTGGGATGAGACCCTGGATGCTGCCTGAATTGTGTTCAAATGGCATTTGGAGAAGATGGCAGGTGCCTGATTATCCAGGGGGATGACTCAGTTTGTATAAACAGGATGGCTCGGGGAGAGGAATTTCCTGGTTCTTTGAGCCATTGCCTTGGAGTGCACACTCTTGGAGTTCTGTGACAGGACAGGCAGGCTTCTGTGCTGATGTGCAGATATTCTGGAATATTTCATGGCTTACCACTAAGGCAGCCTTGGGTCTAGCTTTATACATGAGTCTCTCTTAGAAACTTGGAAATCACCCAATGTGGTCCTTACTATCCATGACCAAAGAATATGAGCATTGGAAGGCATCTTGGGTATCACCCAAGGCTCTGTCTGAGCCTCAGTCCCTTCTACTCTGTCTTCAATAAGTGGCCATTGTTCTTCGATCACTTCCAGGGCAGGCTACTCGATGATGCCTGGAGCCAGCTCTTTCCATTGCTCTTTATTCTCTGTCTCATTTGCAAGTCACTGAGACTGTGGGGCATTTGTTACAAAGCATTACCACAGCACTAGCTATTGCATGGGGTATTTGGCCTGAACTACCCAGATGATTTTACAAGTCCATCGATATGTATTGCTGGAAGAGACCTGCCCTTAGGAGGAGCGCATTCCCTAATTAAAAACACCTCAAAATAAGGAATCTTGGCCCCTGGCTGGGAGGGGAAGGAGGCAGACTGTCTCAGCCAAATCAGTATCACCAAGGTGTCTGCAGAGCTTGGATAAACAGTGATGTCTGCTGAATCAGCTAGTTGCTTTGTCTTCAAGGCCCTCACTATAGGATCACTTCTTACATTCTTCTTCCTTCACCACCAAACATTTATTGAGCACCTAGTGTGTGCCAGGCCCTGTGGTTAGGGGCTGTGAATGAATACGATACAAATCTTGCCCTCGAGACAAGTTCCCATCACAATTTAGTGGGTAACATGCAGTTAGTCACTTACTTATTTGATAGAACGGTGATAAAACTTTATCAAGAGATTCCTTTGGAACAGTCACTAACTCCTCCTAACAGGATTAAATTCCAGCTTGCATCTTTACGCCAAATTCCACCCTGCAGAAGTCAAAGGCGGCGAGGGTCCAGAGAACTTAGCTTGCAGCTTTTAAAGCAACTAAAGAATTTCCTCTCATCAGGCCTGGAGGAAAACTCCACAACCGGGCCGCACGGGGTCTGCGGCCAAGAAGCTTTGAAGCCCTCTTCTGGGGTTGGGGACAGTGATGATTAATGTCACGGCCTGCTCCTGAGCCAGCACCCTTCCCTCCCCTCGGGGCTGGGGGAGGGGGACAACCCTGGAAGTCCTTCTCAGTAAGCTCTTCAGGAAAAGGGTTTGATATTGGAGATTCCCTCGAAAGCCTGCTGCTCCCCTCACAGCTTTTTCCAGTCTAATCCCTCATTCTCAGGTTTCCCTTTGTCTGGAGTCAGCCCATCGCCACCACCAAGCCTGCCCAGAGGTGGTTCCCCTCCTCGGGCTTACCCCCAGCCCCCCTCCCCCTCCCACCCCCAGCTGCCCCTCCCCCAGGCCTGCCGGGCCCTGATTCCAGCTCAATTTAGAAAAATGTAAATATAATCCGTCTCTCCCTGCCGCCTCCCTCAACTGATGACCTGCCTCACCATCACAACTGAAGGCCCGGGGCACTTCCTGTCGCCGTGGGTGGTCGCGGCATCACCGGGAGGGGGGCTGACAGCTGAGAGCGGCCCGGATCGCCATGTCAGGCACACCGGAGGGCCCAGGCAGCTTCGGTTTCACGGCTCTCATTTTTTGTTCAAAGCCTAAAACAAGGGCCTTTCTGGGACTGGGGAGGGCCAGCCCAGCGGGGAGGAAAGAGGAAACCTCGCTCCAGCCCAGGCTGCCACTGCAGCCCCAGTCCCCGCAGGTCCCGGGGAGACTCCCCTGTGGAAAGGTCTGGGAAAGGCTCAGGCCTCAGTTCCACTCCTGGGCCCCTGGGGTGACCTGAAGCAAGGCGTATCATGCTTGGGGCCTCTTGGCTTCGAGGTGCCTCGAGGTGGTACGTGTGAAGCAGGATGTCAGCACTGGAGGGGACCCTGGGGGTTACCTGTTCCTTCATTCTCGTCAAGACACTCCATGAAAGGCGATTCCGCACAGCGCTCACGCCTACTGGGGTCGCCAGGTTTTGTGCCTGCAGAACACTCCCCGGTCCCTCCCCCCAAAATAATCTAGAAACGTGAGGAAGGGGGGGTGACACTGACCCTGTTTTGCCTTATAGTTAAAACCCACGTTAGCAGCAGTCGTGCGTTACTGGTGACACGCCACACAACTGGTTTTGCCCGCAGGCCGGCGAGGCTGCACCTCCGCAAGAAAAGCCCATCAGCGGCCTGACTCCCCAGGACACCCAGGAGGAGACAAGGCCAAGCGACGCTGAGACGTGCCCAAGGTCCCGCTGCTGGACTCACATCCGAGACCCCTGACACCCGGGGAAGACGGGGTGGAGAGAGGCTGCTCCCTCCGCCTTACAGCGGTCATCCGAAGAGCAAAGGGGCTTGGAAGACAGGGGCGCAGAGACATCAGAAATCATGGTATGATCGCCGTCCCCGAGTCTTACTGATCCACGCAAAGGGCAGAGCCACTGCCTCCAACAAGCTCTTGACGTCTGTGGACTTCGGGCTTCCCTCCCGCCAAGCCCCTTGCCAGCGCGCTACCTGCGAGCAGCAAGGACGGGTTCACATTACGCCTTCTCTTATTTCCCTGCCTTACTCCCTGGAAAGGAGCCCTGAAGAGGCCTGGGCTGGGGGAGGGGAGAAGGCAGAAGTGAAGGGGAGGGTGGGGGCTAGGGGCTGAAAGGAGGAGGAGGCAGAGAAAGAGAAAAAGGCTGACCACCATCCTTGAGAACCCACTCACTGGACTGTCAGCCTGTCAGAAACGGGAATTGACACCAGCATGACTGGAAGTCAGACTGTTTCAGCCTGGATACGGCAAAGCTGGATAAAGGACACCCTCATTCACTCAGCTGCCCCTTTGCAGTTTACCCAGGATGCTTTCAGGGCCCACGCAGAGCCCTGCGAGTCGAGGAAGCTGCCCTCAGAAGTCAGTTACCCACGGGCATCGCTGTCTTGGGAGGCAGCTCGTCAGGAACCCTGTGGAAGCGGGGAGGGGGGAGGGGAGGGAAGGGAAGGGGCCCTTTGAGAGGAGACAGAACTGGTTTGGGCCACGTGCGTGAGAAGGCACAGGGAATCCCAGGGCCAGGGGGACATGCACGGTCAGGCAGAAAACGAGTGACATGGGGGCTGTGGATGGGGAGTGGTCGGTGGGGTTCGTTTTGGTGGGACTAAGAATGTGTAAAAGAATCTAAAGCTAAATCAATGGAAAAGATGTCTTTCCGAGGCCTGTTTGGGATATGAGAACTCTGGGGGTTTTAGACAACGGGTGGTGAGACCAACACCACCCCACAAAGAATCAAGAAGGCAGGAGGAAGCTGCTACTGCTTGCAAGTGGCGGCACTGAGGGCGCAGCAGAGAAAGCAGAGGGCGCGGGAGGCCAAGGCGCCGACCGGAAGGGGGAAGCTTCCAGAGAAAGATCAAGCCGGCTGGAGGGGAGGTGCGGAGACAGAGCGAATGAGCAGTAGTGTTGCGGCTTCTCAGCCAGGGGCCTGGAGGGTGGGGAGACTGTGAGTGTGGTGGAGAACTCAGAAGGTTGTCAGGGAACCAGGTCTCCCAGCCGAAGGGCTGAGCAGTGGTAACCCCGGATGGATTCTCTCTCTGGCCTTGTGCTAAGTCTCCAGACCAGCCTGGGGATGCTCCCGTTTCCGGCGCGGAGTCTGTCCTGCCTCCGGAGGTGGCTGCTAAAACCCAAGGAAGTTTGGTGGCTGAGCAGCCACAGGCTGAAGGAAGAGCACACGCAGCCCTCTAGGACAGTCCCCTGCACGGCCGCACGGGAGCTGCGAAGGCCCAGACTGTCCGAAGCCAGCAGAGGCGGCTGCGTTGTTTTCTGCGCCAACGAGGCTCTTTCTTGCAACTGTCTGCCCATCTCTGTCTGTTGCCGGGAGACCCTGAGGTCCTGGAGGGCCGGCCCCCTGTGATGCCTCTGCGATGGCAGGGCCTGACCCAGCACGGTCCCTCCCCGGGGATGGGGGTTGGCCAGGAGGGGGCGCTGCGGAGGGCCAGCCACGGACCTGGAGTTGCACTGACAACCGTCTAGGGGAGAGCACACACTCTGCCCCCGGGTCCCGGCTCGTGACTGGGTCCCTGAAGGCAGAGGAGCAAATTCAAACCAGAAGTGACTTTTCTTGGAGGGAAACCCTGATGATACACACAGCTCACTTTGGTCTTGAGAGATGAAAATTGCTGCATATAAATATATACATACATAAACACACCCCCCGTGAAAAGGGAGGCCGGCCCACGTGTCGTGGGATGAAAAGCAGTGCGGCCTCTATTTCTCTGCCACTGAAGGAAAGGGAGTCGGAGTGCCGTTCATTCGGGAAACAGTTCACTGAGCTCTCACAGGAGCTGGGCTGGGCGCTGCAACTGAGAGCAGTAAGACTCAGTGTTCCCCCCAGAGCAGCCCATTTCCTCCTGTACCAGAGCAGGTGCAGGAGGGAGGAACCGCAGATGCGAGAACTGGAAGATGCTCCTGAGAGACGGGTGAGCCTGAACAGCCCGGCAGGACCGGGCGGCAGGCGGACAGGGCAGGCTGGGATGCAAAGTGAGATCAGCAGACGCACATGTGCGGACCCTATGCTGGGGTCTGAGCTTCACAGTAACTAATGCGGGTGGATTTTAAGCAGAAAAAAATAGTAAGCTCTGAAGTGCATTTGAGAGAAGCTATTTTAAAAGGCGAGAAGGAAAAGGAGGAGAGGGAGTGAAAAAGGAAGCAGCTGGGATGCGTTTGCAGTCATTCCAAGGAGTGGCGAGGACTGACATGGAAATCCACAACTCTTAGCAGGGACTGTGGACGAAGGAAGTCACCTGGCCCACGAGTAAACAAAGGATGTCGCGGCCATCAAGCCGTCAGCCACTGCTGCCGCCCCAACATGTGTCCTGAGGGGACTCAGGAAGGAAAAAAACCGGACACTGGCTCCAGGCAGTTAAGGTGCAGATCACAGGAATGCTTTCAATGAGCCCCGACTCTTGTATCTTCCCAAACATAGAAAAGTGCTAAATTCATTAACTTGAGATGTCGTTTTATTTTAATTAATTTTTTGATGTTCTGACTCCCTGTTTTTTGTTTTGTTTTGCAAAAACTTCTATATACCCTGGCTCCTCCCTTACCTCTTTGGAACAGACCCTCTGAGCTGTCTGAGAGCCTGTCTCCCAGGCTGAAGTCCTCTGCGTGTCTGCCTAGTAAGACATGTTCTCAGCATTTAGGTAGTGCGGTTCTTTGTTTCTTTGTATTTTTCAGTTGACAAGGCAAAGTCAGTGAGGTAAGGAGCCATGGATCAAAAAGGCCCCAGATCGTGAGCATCCTTCTCCCCAGCCGGAGGTGATATAGAGTCAGAGAGGAGTCCCGGAGAAGGGGACGGGGTCCACACCAACTCATGGATGCACATGCTGAGCCCTGAAGTTCAAATCTGCGATTTCACAAGACAACTTGGGTGCAGCTACAAGGGCGCTGATGCCCGGGTCTCCGCGGGGGACCTGCCCCGGGGGCTTCCACCAGCTGGGTGATTCTTACGCGTCTTTGACGCTGGGCATGTCCCAAGAGCAGGGGAGACTGACAGCTCTCTGCCCTTCAAAAGAACGACCCGGCTTTCACTCCAGATAGACAAGGAAATGTGCAATTACAACACACCTGCCTTCGCCTCTAGTTTGACAGGCTTGTAAGCTCGTGACTAAGAAAAATGAGATTTCCTGTAATGACAATGTCAATGACAAGGAGAAATCCATCTCTTCACCCATATTAATGGCCCCAGGGCCTCAAAGCTTGGACTGCATTTAAGAAACCGTAAGAGGTTCTGCGGGGAGGGACGGATAATTGAATTCTTGAGTCAGGAAGACAATAGTGAATATTTTTTGGATGACTGGAGGAACAAAAGCTTGTGGGTTTTAGATACACAGATGACAAACAGAGCCCATCTGAGATGCTGGCCTTGACAAGTAGAGCCCTCAGGCCTGTGGCGTTTTCTAGAAGGACCAGCATCTTGAAACGTTTGCATGTCAGGCCTCTGCGTGCCATTCTTAGATGTGCCCTGGCGTCTCAGACCCTCCGTCTTTAAACATCACTGCCCAACCCTACTCTCATGGGATGGGAAGACCCTCCAGGGCTCACTCCATTCAGGGGCTTCAGACCTTTTTTAGTCCACTCCTAAATTAAAGAAAAAGAAATTGGCCTCCTGACACTAACGATGGCGGCGGATACCCACTGAGAGCGTGCACGGGCCCAGGCTGGTTTTTAACTAATCTATACTCACGTCCTCCTTCTCAGATGCGTCCTGTGAGGCTGGCGCTATTTTCATCAAACCCGTTTCTCAGATGAGGAAACTGGGCATGGCTGACTTTAAGCATCAAGCCCAGAGACCCGTAACCACAGCGCACTCAGGACTGGAAGCCCACCCCAGCCACACCAAGCTGCCACGGCTGGATGAAGGAAGCGTCTGGTAAAGTTCACCCTGCAGCCCAGTCTTTCATTCTACATGGAAGCAAATACCCGCTGAAGGGGCGAAGAGCATAATCCAGAGGTACCAGGAATGGAAGAAATCTAACTTAGAAGTGTGGTTCCTGTGACGGAGGCAGGGAACTAGGGAACTGAAACTCAGACCCATTCATGAGAGACGTCTTTAAACGTTCAAAATTAAAGAGCCACCTTGGAGGAAAAGAAAGCCCTGACTGGGTCTCATCAAGCAGATCTGGATCTAAGAGACCACACCGTTTCAGGGTCTTGCTCGCACGATCCAGCCTGACCACATCGTGTTAGCGTGACTACGGGGTCTGGGGGTCCCTAGCTACCTAATTCTGTTTTTGCAGAGCGTTTGTCCCACAGAGCAGAACAAGCTGGAAACCAAGCAGGGAAAGAGCAGCCAATGGGAAGAAGGCAAGAAACATCAAAGGTGACAGAAGAAAGGCCCCTGTTAAGACCCTAAGAGCGGGAATTCTTACACCAGGTCACCTTGGCCCACGGCTGCCCTTCCTCTCGGGCAATAAAGACCAGGGATTTTTTTCCCTCTTCACTCTACCCGTTGGCTCCACTGTGAATTCCTTCATGGTAGAAAGGCAAGAGTCCACACCTTGGCGGTTTTCCCCTTAGGGGGGGCCCCTGCCCGCTAACACTCGCACTTATATAAAACGTAAGATAAAACAGTCATGTCCCTAAAATGATGGATAATTTAGCAAAACAGCCCAAAGAGTTCCGTGAGCGAGAGTCAGTGGGGCCCAGTGTGGATGGAAAATGCCGCCTGCCGTATCAGTAAACAGCATGTTGCAGCCATCAAGCCCTCAGCCACTGCAGCTGCCCCCACAGTGCCCCCCGAGGGGATCAGGATGGACAAAAGCAGGGCACTGGCCCTAGGCAGCTACAGTGCACCTCAAAGGGATGACCCCATTGAGCCCAGACTCTTGCATCTTCCACGTATATTAAAGCGTTAAATTCCTTAACCTGAGGTGTCTGGTTTTCTTTAGCTTACAGGCATCTTTGGGTGTTCCAACTACCTGGTTTTTGTTGCAAAAAACCTCCTATATATACTGGTCCTCCCCGACCTCTTTGGAGCGGCCCCTCAGAGCTGTCCGAGAGGCCATCTCCCGGGCTTAAGTCTTCAGTTTTGTCCGCCAAATAAAACACGATTCTCAAATTTTAGGTTGTGCATTTTTTTTTTTCCAGCCAACACCAGTTTGGAAAGCCCATGTGTGGTCCAGGCTTCCTTCCCCAAATGAGACTAAATCAACATCAGCCTGAATTGTTGGAGAGACTGTCCTGGTCTCCCAACTTGTTCCTCCCTTTGGGTGCCTGATAAATGTCTCACAAATGAAAGAATGAATGAATAAGTGAATGAGTCCCCCCGGTGCGTCCTCAGTCCTCTCTCAGTCTGCCTGGTCCCCTCCGGGACTCGCCCATTTCCTCGAGGGGAACAGAGTTCATACACAGGCACAGCCCTGACCCAGGCTCTACAACTGCTCCCTATGGCCTGATGCAAAGTGCAAAGCCGTCAGATCTTCCAGTTCTCCAACAACCCCTGGTCTTTCTCTGTTCCATCCCTACCCACAAACCACCATTTGCTTTGTCAACAGCTTCTCGTGGCCACGACACTCTTTGGACTTGCCAGACCTTTTCCTTGGAATGTTCCCCTTTACTCATCATCAGCACGCAGACCCCCAGAACCAGAAGGGATCTCAGGAATCCAGTCCAATCTCCTACCTGGAGCTGGAAACCTTCGCAGAACATCCTTGACCCGACATCAACCAAGCCCTGCTTTGAAAATGATCCTTCATTTTCCACTTAAAGTTATTAAACGCTTACCCCTGTTAAGAAACCTTCCCTCATTAATAATAAATGCATTCACTCACTCACTCGTCTTGGTTTATCAGACATACTGAGTGCCTGTCATGCACCAGGAAATGTGGTGGGCTCTGGGGGATGTGAAAAGCCATGGTCCCTACTTTCTGTTTTTTAGAACCTAATAGGTGGGTCTGCAGAAGAACAGATACATGAGCAACAGTATCATAATTCTGTAAGACCCACCATCTGTGTGTGCACAGAATGCAATGCTGGGATGGAAAATCAAACAGTTAATGACTCCTCTCAGGACTCTAGGAAGACTTCCCAGAGGAAGCACCGTGAAAAGCTAAGGATGAGTCTGGAATATTCAGGTCAACAGGTGGAATGAGGTGGGCATGGAGGGCTGGGCATCTCAAGCTGACTGTACACCGAGCATTCTGTCTTATCACTTGACTTCAGGGTATTAAATAATTTGTACCTATTGGAAGAGTATTTCATACATTGTCTGTGGCCAAGAGAGTTGTTCTAAGCCTTTCAGAAAGCAACTCGGTAAAAAGAGGTCAAGAACCAAACAATGGCAATACCTTAGATCTAGTCATGACACCTGGGGGGGTCTAGCTTGAGGAAATAATCAGTAACTGTGGAAAAGAGTGTATGCAGGAAGATAGTACATGCTGGATCATTACAAGGGGGGAAGAACTGGAAAATGAGCCTCCAACGCACTTTGCTGAAAGACAGATACATCAAATGCTCTGTTTATTAGAGAGAGAATTTATTCTACAGCTATTTTTTTGGATATTACAACAACTTGGAAGTATTTACTCATATAATGCGAGATGAAAAAAAGAGAAACAAATGTGGGCATTTGATCACAACTGTCTTTTAAAAATCACAAATATTTAAATGTTTTTAATGTTTGCTATTTAAAAATAACAAAAGGGGCCTCAGGAATGGCACCAAAATGCTAATAGAAGTTGGGCTTGAATGAGAAAGGTTTGGGGAGACATGTTCCTTTCTTTTCTTGATTTTCAAACTTTCTGTTTTGTGGTTGTTTTGTTCCCTTATAACCTGTAATAGTTTGCTTGTCTGTCTGTCTGTCTGTCTGTGTGATTCATAGAATGAATGTCACTCTCTACAATCCTGGTGTGAACTTCTTCCAGAAGTCACCGTCTTCTAGTTCCTGTTTGTCCCTCTTCTTGTCACTTGGTAAGTGCCCCAGTCTGAGCACACAGAGCGTGTCTGCTCAGTGACAGCGGCTGACAAGGCGCAGCACGTTTCCCTATGCCCTGCCCTCCCAGGGCCCCGCGACCATTAGGAGAAACACCAGCACCTGACACAGCTTTATGTGCTACACACTCTTCTAAGCACTTCACGGATATTAATTCATCGGATACAACAATCCCGTGAAGTGGAGCCACATGAAGGTTAGTCACTTACCCACAGCTGTCCAGCGAGTCGGTGACAGAGCCCGGATCTGAACCCAGGGAGTACGGCTCAAGCGTCTCTGCTCTTAGCCACTCAGAAGAGGAAGCTCCGAGACAGCCAGCTCTCTGGACAGCCTGGCGTGTAAAACCCACACACAGAACTGGGTGGACGGGACGGGTGGGGGCGGGGGTCTGGAGCTGGAGGATGGAGGCGCAAAGGCAGAGCTAAAGGCGTTCCAGTGTAAGCCCCTTCCTGCATGGAAGCCTCAATCTGGCAAGTTTCTCTCTGAGAGGACGGCAGACGCAGAGCGCCACCTGACGCACGAGCAGTCGTCCCCGCGCATCTGGTTCCGTGCTGGGGAGGGGTTAGAGGTGGCCCTCAGCCAAGGGTGAAGCGCGGGGAGCTGTGTGTTCACACAAACTGGGTCTTGATGTTTTCTCTGCCTGTTGTCCCCGAGGCAGGCGTAATGACTGTTTCTCCCCTGGTGAGTTTATTCAGATTACAAAGTTCAGGCTTTGCCTGGAATTTCAGATACCCCAGGGCTAGAACAGAACTTCTGCGGCCATCTCATCTAGACCCTGTCCATCCCTCTGCCCTTACAACACACACACACACACAGAGACATTCTACAAATGGAAGAGGATAAATATCAATTAGAAATAATGAGCAAGTTACCTGAGGCACAAAGAACCACTGGCGGCCCCCGGTCAAAAGGGATTAACCAAAGGAGGCTGGAGCCATTATGCAAACACAGTGACAGGTCCAATGACAGTAAGTACTGAGTGGCTCTTTTGTGGGATCTGACTGATGTTCCCCCCTACACTCTAGATTGAGTAAATGTTTAGATGATGTGTCTGACCTCTTGGTCCTATGTTTTTAATTCATTAGTTCCAAGTCTTGGAAACAGGCTTCTCAAATATCCACCCCAGTGAAGGACCGGGGCTGCTCACCAGCAGCCACGCACTGGGAGGCAGCGGCTCCCAGCGGGGACACCGCTCACAGCGGAGGGCTCACGGCTCCGCAGACGCGTCTGCGACGCCCGCGCCCCACGCACTCCCGCTTCCAGGCCTGAACCAGGAGCAAACGGAGGCTCTGTAGCTAGAAACCTTCCGCTCACCCCCTGCACAAAGCATCCCCCCCATCTTTAGGCATAAGCTGACATTTCACGCAGCCCTGCCTGACCAGAGTGGGGGAGTCTTCCTACGTTCTCCCCGTCAAAGGTGCTTCTGTCCTTGCCCCCAGCGCCACGGGACCACTTTACTTCCTCCTTAATGGAAACGCCGTTCTTAAACTGCAGGCTTCACTATTTCCGTCTCGGCTTTATCAATGATGGAGCCCGTGCGAAGGAAGCCGAGGGGCGGAACTTCTCATCTCAGAGATGAGGAGAGGAGGCCCAAGGAGAAGAGGGCGTCGTCTGAGGATCAAGTCGGTGATAAGATGCCCCTGGTCCTCATTCCCGGGCTCTCTCTGCCCCACCCTCCCCATCTTCCATATGGCACTGAGGTCCAGGAAGGGGCAGAGGCTACCCCAGGCATTTCCCTGGCCCCCTCCCTTGCCCCGTTCCCTGGCCCCCTATCTGAACCTGCCCCTGGTGGAAGGAAGGACCACGGGATCTTACTCATCTCCATGTACTCTGGAGTCAGTCCAGTGTACGGTTCCAAGCTGTAGTCCAGATCCCACTGCTCCGGATGCTTTGAATGGGCAGAATCAGTTTCTCCGGGCTCTGTCTCATCTTTCAGCTTCCGAAATAGTTTCTTTAGCTTTCTGGAAAAGAAAGGGGCCAGTCACCAAAAGCCTCTGGGGGACAAAGTTAGTTCTACAGACAGAAAGGAGGAAAAAACAACAACAACTAAGTTTCGACACTGAAGCCATCTCCGACAGAGGAACCCTAAGGAGATACTTTTCTCTTAAAGACCATCCAAGGAGGTCCTCTGTCAGCACAATAAAAGGTTCCCCCCAACAAAGGATCAGGTTTCTTCAAAGCCAGAGAAACTTGCTGTGTACTTGAAATTAACACAATACTGTAACTCAACTATATTTAAATTTAAAAAAATGATAAAAGCAAAATCAAAAAAACAAGCAAGGAAAAAAAGACATCTCATTTGATTAGTGAGGTTGTCCGGCTGGGAAAGTGGACACTTAAACAAGTGTCATCAGTGTCGTGCACTGAGTATTAAAAAGGGAGAGATTTAGGGAATTACGAGAACATAAAACCAGGACACCTAACCTGGGTGAAGTTTTCCTGGGGGAAGAGACGTGTAAACCAACCAAGGATGGAAGATGGTGGAAGCAGCCTTGGAGGGTCACGTGATGGGGGAAGGTGTGCTCTAGATGGAAGGAATTATCTGTGCAATGGCCAAAGACAGTGTGCGATGAGAATGGCTCACTGAAGGGACTAAAGGGAGTTCAAAATGCTTGGAGCATGGAGTAGGAGAGAGAAGGCAATGCCAGTTGGCTTAAAAGGTAGCCCAAGTTCATGAAGATGGCTTATAAGCCATCTGATGCAGTAGTTGAAGTGAGAGGTGATGGCAGCAGAAACCAGGGTGGCTGCAATGGACATGAAGTAGACAGAATGAGTCACGCTTAAGAGGTCGAGTGCAGGAGCCAGTGCTGAAATGCACTTGGGAAGGGAAAAGGAACCAAGCATGACCCCCAGGGTCCTTGGCCACGTGCGTGGATGGTGGTATGGTTTGCTAAGCTGGGGGACACAGGAGAAGAGGCCATTTTGATGAGAGGGAGGAGGAGTTGTTGGGGTGGAGGGTCCCATGAGGCTCCTAAGTAGGGATGTCCAGTAAGCAATGCTACACCTGGGTCTAGGGCTTGAAATCCCAGAATCATCCTGGAGAGAGCAATGGGAACCCTAGCAACGAGCATCTCCTGCGGATGGAGCGGAGGGGAGGGAACGCCAACAGTTACGGGTCTAACAGGGAAGAACAAATCTGACCCCATCATGGATCTGCTTCTTTTACTTTAACCTTTGTATTTCATTGTTTTAGCCACAAGTTAATCACTAAAGAGATGCTGCCTATAAGCTTAAATGATACATCATGGCCCATCTCTGGGAACCCTGCCTCCCATGCCGTGAGCATTAAGCTAAAATACCTCTCTTTAGCTCACAGGAGACACCCTGAGCAGGGTCACCCGTGCGTGACTGCAGGAAGGAAGAAGTGAGCACCTCCCCTCAGGAGGATGACCAGAACCAGGGAACGTTTGCCTTTACTCCCTCCCCTGTTAGCATAAAAGCAGCCTGAATTCTAACTCGGGTGAAATGCTTCTTTGGGACGTTAGTCCACCAACTTCTCGGTCTGCTGGCTTTCTGAATAAAGTCAATTCCTTGCCCCCAACAACTCGTCCCTCAATTTACTGGCCTGTCGCGCAGCGAGCAGGATGAGCTTGGACTCAGTACCACGGGGTGGGGAGAGGGGAAGAAGCCTCTGTAGAAACAGGAGCCCAGCTGGGAGACCACGCGGCAGAGAAGGCCAGCGTGGAGGGCGGCTTCAGGAAGGACACTGCGGTCAGCCGTGTAACATGCTGCGGGTGGGTCCAAAAATCCGCACATAACTCTTATGAACCCCTCCTTCCCCGCAGTTTCCCTTCTGGAAACCTCAGTGTCCATTAAAAAAAAATGAACATAGGAAGTCCCCCAAGAACAGGATTTACTAGGATCCTGCAAGTTGTACAACATACAGATGGGCCGTTTGGAAACCTTCAGATTATGATTCCCACCGTATGATGCACTCGCTTGTTAAAATAACTCCTTTGATGTTACCCCTGCATCCTTTTCATCTGCTATTTTTCTGTCCCTTTTTAATGACAAGCCTGGGAGACTCTGTCCAGAAGCCTCAGAGCCCTTCCCCGCTGGTGCCCCACAAGCTGACCCCGGGACCATGTTGGTCACCGCTCACACCCTGGCCTCCTGGCTGCAGGATTCTGGGCCCCGGGCTGCTCTCCACAGACCTCGAGCCTCATGAAAAAAGGCAGAACCAAGCCCGAGGTGGGCCAAAGAAGACAAACATACCAGCCTCTGAGCTATGTATCCCTTTTTCTGACACCGACAAGATTCAAATTTGTTCCCGAAACTTCTGATTCCTGGCCAGATCCCACTGTACGCGGGGGAACAAGACCGCCCTCCCCTGCGCTGGCTTTAAAGAGGGGCTGTTTTATGTCTTGAAATACAGTATTTATCACATTTATCAAAAAGAGAAGAAGAAAGTTTATGAAACCTTACTGGCTGTGTCCATGGGTATATTTTGGCTTTTTTGGAACGTGAGCTGGGGCTGTTAGCAAGAACAGGGGTTCGGGGACATTTTGCCAAAGGAAGTTCTCATCTGTCTACTCTGTCCATCTCAGCCGTTGCTCAGGAAAGAATCGGGCACTTGAAAAAGATAGTATTTACCCTTTTGCATGTGCACACACACAAAGTTCATCTTCCAGAGTGATAAAAGGCCATTGACAGTTTTGCTTCATGGGACGCCAGAGCTGAGCCTGACATAGAATTACAGCAAGGAGCTGGGGTGTGCTATAGCATGTTTGGGGGCACCATGCCGTTTGCACCCAAAGTCTGCTCTGCACAAACACATATGGGAAAGGTGCTGGGGGGGGGGTGAGCAGGAGGAGATAAGGAAATCTCCCATTAGGGGATCCAGGTGATAAACAGCACATGGTCAGATTCTGCCTTGCCACCAGCCACGTCTGAAGTCATCGTGCAAGGAGCTGCCAATGAGCATTATTCTGAGTAACATTTGAAACCACCTGGTTCCCTTCTGGGAAGCATCTGCCACCACTGGGTCCAGCCCCAGGAGCCAGGGGCGTGTGAGTCAGGGTAGTCCAAGGCCAGACCACGCCACCTCGGTTTTCTCTACTGTCTTGTCCCATTGGCGTCAGAGCTGCCTTTAAAGCACCCAGTGTCCCCAGTTTCATGGCCTCCTTTGAAAGCACTCCGTTTTCCCATCTCCCAGAGTCTCTGAATGGAGTCTAGTAAAGGTGGGACTTCCATCTGGTGGATGGTGCCTGGACAGAGCTGGCCTTCCGTAGTGGCCCTGTCTGGGGTGCCTGCCAGATGCAGGGGCGGCACGGGAGAGGCCTGAAAGCTGAAGACGCTTATCCAAGGTCCCAAAGGGCAACTGGACAGTATTCATGGACACGCCTGGTAAGTGTGCCAGCCATGGAGACTGGGGGGTCACAAGGGGAGACCTCAGCCAGTGGTTCCCAAGCAAAGGACACACTCTACTGCAGGTTCACACGATGTTTCTGCAAAGTCTCTAGACTTGGCCTCCCATCTCCTTGGAGCACCTGGGAGAATGACTCCCTCACTGCCCCCAGCCCGGCCTCTCTGACTGCGGTCCAGGAGAAAACCCAGGTCTGCTGCTGGCTTGAACAACTCCCCAGGACCCGTGCGCCCCCCTTTTCAATAAAGAGAATGCAGATCTCAGGCTAACGTCATTGACTGATAATGAATCATCTTCATTGCATTTCTTTCTGGTGTTTGCTACTCATGGTTAACTGATAGCATTAGTTTTTCACTTTCAGAAATGTGATGGATTTAAATCAAACAGTGAATCGGTTCACAGGAAATTAACATGCAAATTGCTGTCCTGGTAGATAATGGGGAACAATTGAAAACTGGCTCACAAATGACTAAAGATTGGGAACCAGCCTAATTCAAGAGGCCGGCAGGACCGCTTGGCTGCAGAAGCCTTCAAAGTTGTCGTTGTGGTACTTTCTGCAACACACACCCGAATCTAAGAAAAACATTGCATCCTCGGGGAGACAGGTAAGTTAGAGCTTTCCAATAAAGGTCAATTCAAGAGTCTTAAGCATTTTACAATTTTTTTGGAAGAATCTCAGAAAATTGCTTTCAGAAGTGGATAACAAACACGAAAGACGATCAATCGTATGCGTATCATCATTGTATTTTTCACCCTCAATATTCCTGCTTCTGTTTTTAAAAATCAAAGTCCGGCCTCTAAGATGAGTATTTGTCTCCCTTAGGGGGAAAAAAAAAAAACTGGAGGCAGGCTGAAGGTGCATGAGAGCCGCACTGTGAACTGCGCCCAGAACAGAAGAGAAAACCAGTTCCTGAGGCTTGAGTGGGTCTTTTTTCAGTCTCACTCCCCGGACTCGAAACATTCAGAAAGCATCACTTATAAATACAAAAGCCACTGACGCTCACAAACACCTTGGCTACCTGTAACCCCAGGAACAGGTTCTTCCCTCCTTTTCTCGTATTTTCTGTTTTCTAGCTAGCTGAGCATGCATCCAAGCTGTATTTTCACATAACCATGTTTCTTTCCAGAGTGACTTTCCCAGGTCACACAGGGAGCAACGCCTGGACTGAAACCCTGACCTGTTGGACAAGCCCTGCCCCGCAGAGACGTGCTGCCTCCACCACAGGGGCAAAGTCAGGTGTTGATAGTTCTCACCATCCCTTCCTCACCGTCAGGCTCCACTCCACTTGCCTAAAGAGGCTTCCTTTTTCCCTGCTGATTTCACGTTTCTCAACTGTGTCGCGCAACAGGATGTGGCCGGGTGCCTGAGCTCCGGGTTGGATGGGTCTGCTTTACTGAGAGTGGGCTCTGAGTGGGGAGCAGAAGAAGCAGCCGTCATCGTCACCATGATTTCGTGCGAACGAACTCAAAACATAACCTGCAGAATCACGGGGAACTCCGGAGAAGGAAGACCCCAGGGCTTGGTGGGAGAGCTTGTTGTCTATGACCTTGAATTCAGCTCCTATGACTATATTGTATGTTTCCATTAGCAGATTAGGACCCGAAACGAGGAAACATCTTTTAAAACGGAAGAGACTTGTACTGGTATCAGCAGTGACCAGTTTCACAGAACGGAGGAGAGGTTCATAGGATGCTTGAGCTGAAATGACAATACCTTAGAGATTCCTATATTATTACATATATTATACCCTATTATATATTATGTGTTATTATCTCCTTTTCATCAAGCAATGAGGACAGTGAGGCTTAGGAAGTGACTTGCTCACAGCTTTATGAATCACTCTACAAATGCCGTCAGTTAAAGTGGGGCACATTAAACACACATGAAGCATGAGCAAGAAAACGTCGCCTTCACAGAAAACAGCCTTGTGTTAGTTTCATCTGTGATGGAGCTGCCGGGGGTTGGGGAGACGTCCAGGACACTGTCCAAACACATGGCTGAGTTCTTGCCTCTCTTACAGACTGAAAAAGGCTGCTGGGTCCAGAGTGGATGGGCTCAGTGGTAGAGCAGATGTGCAAGGATGAACAAATGGGCCGCTCACATCCACAAGCTGGAGACAATTCCATCCAGAGCAGAGTAACAATGTCCCGGAAAGACAGGTGTCTTCCCCTGATGTTTGAAGGGGAATGGGGACTTGCCTTTGGAGCAGGGGTGGAGGGGCTGGTCTCACGGCTTCAGAGGGGCCAGATGTGGCTTTGGCGCATCTTTTTTGGGTCTGTATCTTCTCTGGATGTTTGTCCGTAACAAATGTGTTCTCTCTGAGACGCTAAGCTCCTGGAGAACAGCGTCCACGTGTCTCACCAGCTTTGCGTGATGACGATCACGGAGCGGCTTTCCATCAGAAAGCTGAGAACAGGCGCTGTCTCAGAGGGTCGAGGACCTCGAGATTGATGACTTCCCAACTGATGACAAGAGGCGAGCTTGAGCAGAGAGAGATGCCCAGACACCAACAGTCTCCTCCATCTCCTCCTGGAAAAAGCACGTACCCAAGCGTCACCTGAGGTTGTCCCCGTGCGGGGGCAGGAAAAGAACCTAACTGGTGGTGGGTGACGGCGAGACCCATCCTGAGGACTGGGTGCCAGCACAGCACGAGGGAGTGTTGAGGGTTCTCATCCTTTGAAATCAGGCTCTCATTAAAAAAAGAGTTTTCTTTCCACATCAACTCATTTTCTCCATTATAACATTAGCTCTCTAAGGGTGCTTCTGAGCAAGACCAAGGAATAGCTTTCTGTGGGGGCCTTTCAGACCGTCCCAGCTCCCCGTGGGAGCAGCGACACGTGTAGTTTTCCATGGAGAAAGGAGCTGGATCACATAGTGCCTAATGGTTCCCTTCAGCCCAAGGAACCTAGCGCTCAGTGACCTTTAAGCAGATGGAGAGAGGTTCTGCGTTCTGGCCCTTGCCCTGACCCTGGCGTGTCCCAAGACCGGCCAGGGGACCACCACCCTATCTTCTCCACCTGTAGCAACATCTGGGTCAGGAAGTGTTTACTGATCAGCCCAAGTCGGCCTGTCATTTGTTTAGAAAAGATACGTACACCCAAGGGAAACGGCTTCTTCAGACAGAAGAATGGCGGACCAACTTGGTACCTACGGTGGTGACGGCCTTCTTCTTTCAAGACACATACCCCGTCCGGAAGACACTCCCCTGCTGACGGAGTCTTCTTTAGCTGCTCCCAAACGCCTGGCCTCGGCTTACTCTGAATTCTGACGGAGTGGGCACCACACAGAAGCCACCCAGTCACAGGCCACCTAGTTGGTCTCTCAAACGAAGACAGTAATCTCTGAGAAGATGAGGACCACTTCAAGTATATTTTTCTTCATTTAACTGTGTGCAAATCTTGTGAGTCGGTTAAAGAAGAAGAAATAAACAGAGGGGCTTGTGTTATAAACTGAATGTTTGTGTCCCCTTCAGAATTCACAGGTTGAAGTCCTAACTCCCAATGTGAAGGTATCAGGAGGTGGGGCCTTTGAGAGGCAATCAGGTTCAGATGTGGTCATGAGGGTGCGGCTCCCATGGCGGGATCAACGCCCTCATAGGAAGAGAAAGACAGCAGCGCCCTCTCTCGGGGTCCACAGAGAAGAGGTCTCAGGAGCACACAGGGACATGGCGGTCCTCATCAGAACCAAACCTGCTGGCACCTTGATCTTGACCGTCACGGCCTCCAGAGCCGTGAGAAGTAAATGTCTGCATTAAGCCAGGTTATTTTGTTACAGAACTCAAGCTGATGAAGACAGCTGGGACGGCTCGGAATGCAGGTTTCGTAGGTGTGGCTCTGTGGAATCCAATTCTCAGTTTTAAATATCTGGGCCATACGAGCCAAGAGACGAGGCCCTGGCATTCCCCGCAAGCCCCCCTGCAGTGTGGCCAGTCTTACTCCTGCCCGTGCAGCTCCGAGCCTGGCCCTCTGGCCCTTAAGGACGATCCTGTTGGCCACTCAAATTCCACTGCCGCTTAAACTAGCCAGAGCCGATTCTGATGTCTGCAACTAAGACCCCAGGCCGACAACATACACAAGTGCAGCTGGAAAGAAAGGGATTAAACCAGTTTCTTTATTGCGGGACTTCTCAGAACCATTAGAACAATGTGCACAGTAAATCTCCAAGAGGGAGACAGAGCGTGTGGCAGTATCCTCACCTACCCCCACGGGGACAGTCTCATGACCACATCCCAGAACAGTTAATCTTGCAAGAAGTTTGCAAAGAACTCTGATCCTGGTATAAATTGCCCATCTGGTCCTCCTAAACACAGCCGGCCCAGCCTACCAGAGCTACCCCTAATCACCTCTGTCACTCTCTGGCTCTCGGATGCTAAGGCCAGCTGAAAACGCCCCCCGAAACAGATTCCTTCTTCACATCAAACAGCAAAAACGAAATGCAGATGGGGCTACATCTTCCTTTGACCTGAAGGTAGATTTTCACCTGCTGCCTGCCTCCTCTTTTTTTGGGTCCAGTGCCCGAGAGTTGGTGTCTATTTTCATGACTATCTCGATGCAGAGCCTACTGAAAGAAGGCCCTCTATGGAATTTGCATAAAACCACATGGGAGGGGAGGGGAGAGAACCCGCATGGAAACCCCCACTGTGTCTCGCCCGCCATGAGCCCTTCCCCTCCTAAGGTCGCATATCCCAGTTTCTTAGAGGTTTTTCTAAATGATTCCATTGCATTTCTTCCCTGTTCCTCTCTACCAGATGGAAAGTCTCTTTCCCTTGTTCACTGGGAGGGCAGGTAGCATTAAAATTATGATGTACTCTGAGGCCAAGATTCCCAGCTCGGTCACTTACTCACTATGGGGACTTAAGAAAGTGCTTCATCTTTCAGGGGCTGAAGCATCCTGAGTCAGAGCGGCAAACGGGACTGGTGGCAGGGGCCCTACCTCACGGGGCAGTTATTGGCAAGTAGACAGAGGAGTGAATAACCAGGTGATCTGAGAAGCAGAGAGGCCGTGAAAATCCTGTGGCGAGTCTGGCCCCGCTGGGCGAGGCCCCGGCGGCAGGGAGGGTAGATGGGCAGAGCTCACTACTCACGGGACTCCGATCTCGAAGATGTTGTTCTGGATCAGCTGCTTCCCCAACATGATTATGCTGAGCTGGACACAGAGCTCCATGAGGCAGCCCCCGGGGGCGCACTGCAGGGGGAGACACCGGGCAGGGGCCGTCAGACCACGCGGGGCTCAGGTACACAAGGGCCCGAGGGCGGCGGGGAGAGGGGTGGGGCCGGGGGCACCTACAGACCTCTCGCCGCCGGGCAGGGAACACCAGCAGCTATACTTGCCTCTTCCATGCGGTAGCCATCGAACACGTAAACGTAGCTCCCAGGTCTGCCCACAAACCTGAAAGGGCCAAGTGCGGGCTGAGTCAGGGGGAGACAGGGGAAGTTGTGAAGCCGGCTGGCACTCTCTGGAGTCATAAAACCCCCACCCCTGGGCTCTCTGAGTGTCTGGAGTCTATGGACCCCTTAACCCTACTCCCCAGGGCAGGATCCTCCACATACCTGCATTTCTGCAAGAGACAAGCATCCTCTCCATGTGTGTTGACCCTGGCAGGGCTCCCCGCCCCGGGAGACAGCCTGGCTCACAGCACCCTGGGCGGACAGCCTCACGTCCTGCCCTTATCAGAGTCCTAAATCCTATTATTCAGAGAGTCCCTGACAGTCAGGTACCTGTGTGCAAACTGATCATTCAGCCCCCATCCTTGTGGGCACAGCCCTCTCCCCCCTAATAAAAAACCCGGCCCGGCCACCCCACTCACACAGGGACCTCTCATTTGTGTGGCCAGTGGTTGCCTGTAGCAGCGTATCTATTAAACTTTCTCTTTCTTCTTAAATCCTCGTGGTCTTTGGTCCTTGATAAATTATTTTACTGTGGCAACCACCATGTTGTGTCCCACAACAAAAGTCAGGGCTGCCTGAGGGTGTGTCTTTTGAGCTCTGAGCAGACTGGCCACCGCCCAGTGTCCTCCTGGAAAGGACTGGCCAGGGCAGGTGCTAAGTCACCCAGAGACGGAGGCTGCCATCACACCTGCTGTCAGCTAACGCTCCCCTGTAACGCGCAGGACTCACCTCTTACTCTGGCCAAATTCCAGGGGGAACGGGGCTACGTCTGGGTCTGGTGTGGGGCTAGGAAGGTTGTGTGTGTGTGTGTGTGTGTGTACATGCGGGAAATTTCAGAGCCCAAACACAGTAAAGTCCAGACTGTGTCTAAGTGTAATGTCTGCGCACCTCCTTCCCTCATCTATTGCCAAGAATTCAGTTCTGATCACAATTCTTCCACAAGGGCATCTGATTTCCCAGGAAATAAAGGCTAAGACGGATAAAAGTGGCCAGTGGAGATTTCTGGGACTGGAAGAGAAAAATTTAGACTTCTTATTGAAAATATTTAAGGGGATGGAAGAAGCCTGACTCATGCCTCTTCTAAGACCTAGGGGTCTATCTTACTGGAGGATAAGAAGATTGGGCAGGTGGGGGAGGCAGAGAGGATCCAGCCAACCACGAAACCAGACAGGTCATCAGAAGAATCCTGCGCACTTCGAGTGTCTTCCCCTCACCCATTGATTTGAAATCCTCCTCCTCCATTGGAGGCTCAGCTTAGCTTTCCTTCTCTGTGAAGTTCTGTGTCTCTACTCATAATTGTCCCCCTAACACTTTCTTTGCACCTTTTATTACAGTGCTTACTGCAGATTATCCTGTGTGTTGCCAGGACTGTATCTTCCCATATACAAGTCTATGCAAGGGTCAGAATCCTATTATTTTTTTTCCTGGAATATCCCATGTATGCAAGTTTCTGTTTACATTATATCGAGGTGTAAATCACCAACGACATATATAATCATTAATACAGAGAGTCTCTCTGCTACTATAATTTCACGGGAGTCAAGGACAGAGGTCCTGAGGAGGGGCTGTGGTTTGGGTCACAGACACATTTATAGGAAATTATAAAACGTGGAGGATAATAGTTCTTGCTGTTGGTGCCTCCTTGATGAGCTTTCATTTCGAGGGAAGCTTTCCTGATATAGCTGATGCCGACTGGGAAATCTTGGAGGTAGCCGGCTAATTCTACCACAAGTATTTATCAGAAGTGATTTTACATCCATGACTCCTGTATAATAAAGACTATGAGTGGTCATTGTCCCCCATCCCTGGGAGGAGCCTCTAAATCCTTGGAATTTCCCTAGAGGAGTGTCTTTGTTATTCATGGTGGGCCCCTGGGAATATACCTAAATTTATGCTAATGAGATCACTCAGGATGGGGGAGGCCATGCCAGAACCATGTGATTAGAGTTTGGGCTCTGAGACAAGTAAAAGCAGCCTGACCTCCGGGGAGGGGAGAGGGACTGGGGTTGAATTCCCACATGACCAGTGATTCGTGCAATCGTGCCCAATAAAAACCCTGGACACTGAAGCTTGGATGAGCATCCTGGGCGGTGCTCACTGACGTGCCAGAGGACACAACCTCATGCACCCAGAGGACATGAAGCTCCTTTTTAAGACCTCGCCCTGGGTGCCTCTCCCATTGGCCAGTTTGGATTTGTATCCCTTTGCTAATGACACTGTAATTTCAAGTACAGCACAGTCCAAGCTCTTTAAGATGTTCTAGTGAGTCATCAAACCTACGGGGCCAGTGGTTGTAGGCAGCTGGTCAGAATCACCAGTGGCCTGAGAACCCCAGCGCTCGCAGTAGTGTCTGAAGCGAGGGCAGTCATTCGGAAGACTGTGCCCTTAATCCGTGAAGTCCACACTGGCTCTGAGTGGCTGGCAGTCAGACTTGCACTGCAAGATCTAAGAGCCGCCAGCTAGACGTGAAATCCCCTCCTGCCCCGTCCTCAAAGTGGGGAGACACAATTCTTCTACGACTAACCCTCCGGGGTCCAGACCTAAGTCCCTGGAGAACTTCCCTGCTTATCCGCATCTGAATCCGGAGTAATTCAGTGCAGCCGGGTGGGAACGGGGAACGGGGCTGAGGCCGTGCACAGATAACGTGGACAGGCTGAGTCTCGCAGAGGACTCAGTCTTCATGACCAATCGCCCTCCCACGGACGGCACCCACATACTCACCTCCCCTTGAAGAAGGCCACATAGAAGATGGGTGAGTAAGCATTGACAAACTTGAGCAAGAAAGCCTTGAGGATCAGGCGCTCTTCAAAAGTCTGCTCTGTTTTTGGAACCTCTGAAAGAGAAGAACCAAGCTGAGTGGACTGAGAGACAGATTTCTCACCTCTCCAGAGTCTGCACCTGGGGGCAGGGGGCAGGGACCCAGGGGCCGCCCTGTTGACTGATGCTCCTCACGCTGTCCCTGAGCTCCAGATCCTTCTTCAGCCTGCCTCTTTCGCCCTGACTGAAGGAGACGATTCTGAGGCCCAGGTAGAAATGCCTGCCACCAATTTCTCAGGTCGCTTTCAGCTTTAAGATCTCGTAACTCGGAACTTCCAAGGGGCTGTTAACCCCATCACCTTCCCCACACCTAGCCCGCCCGCCCTCACCATGTACAGTCTGGATGCTTTTTCACCATGAGCAAGGTCAGGGAGCTGCATCTGGGTGGACCACAGCTGGTGTCAGATGCACATTTAGTGAATGGATGAATGAATGAGTGACAAGGAAAAAAATTATTCCTATCACTGAAAAAATATTTTTCATTCACTAAAAATTCCCTGCCACATTCCAAGGAGGGCAAAGCCTCAGGAAGGACCTTTGCTGGACGAGGTCATGGGCATGAAGATATGCGAGGAGCCGCCAAAGAGAGTTAAATTCCCTACTGAAGGTAGGAGATGGGGCACTGGACGTAGATGCAGGACCCGGAAAGGGAAGAGCCAGTGCCCTGCGAGGGGGAGCGCAGCGAGGGGGATGAGGGGCTGCGGCCAAAGGAGAAACTGACTGACAGGTGGGGAGTGGGAGGACGCCCGGGGGAAATTTTCATCAACTTCTGCTGTGTAAGCTGTAGTGTGACCCTCTATCATTTGCCTCCCCACAGAATCTCCAATAAAGATTCATCAAAACCTGCATTCCTCAGCAGTGCTCAAAGAATCCTGGACTGGTTCTTAGGGGAAGGATGTGCAAAGGACTGAGTCCTATTTCAAGTGGAGCACAGGGGCAGGAACAGAGACTGCCTGCGGTGTTCTGGTGTATCCAGGTTGCAAAGGAGAGAGACTGGGAACAGAGAGAGACAGAAAAGAGGAGGAGAAGAAGGAGGAAGAGGGGAGGAGAAGAGGAAGGAGGGAGAATGGGGAAAGGAAGGAAGAGAGGGAGGAAGGGAAGAGGGAAAATGTCACCTGCTGCATCAGTAAACAAGGATGTTGCAGCCACCAAGCCCTCAGCCACTTGCTGCCACCCAACTGTGCACCCAAGGGGCCTCAGGACGGAGAAAAGCAGGACCCTGGCCCGAGATGGTTAAGGTGCACATCAAAGGGATGATTTCAATGAGCCCCGACTCTTGCAACTTCCCGTACTTAGAAAAGTGCTAACATCGTTAACTTGAGACGTCTGGTTTTCTTTAACTAACAGTCATCTTTTGATGTTCTAACTACCTGTTCTTTGCTGCAAAAACTCCTGCATGTCCTGCCTCCTCCCTCCCCTCTTCAGGAGCGGTCCCTCCGGGCTATCTCAGAGGCTGCCTCCTGGGCTTAAGTCCTCAGAAAGTCCAACGAATAAAACATAATTCTCAACTTTTAGGTTGTGCATTTTTTTTTTCTTCAGTCAATGGAAGGAAGGAGAGAAGGAAGGGAGGGAGGGAAATTTTTCACGAGGAATTTGAGCCACTGCCCAGTGTGCCTGAGGCAAACAATTCCACAGTAACGTAACCACGTCTTTTCTCTCATTTTTAAATATTTTGGGGATAAGAAAATTAAAACTGATGTCACCTGAGAAAATAAGGAATCAGGTCTGAGGATCTGAAAGTTTGGAAGACTCACCTTGGAAAATGTGGCTAGAAGGGGGATTAAGGACGCGGCCCCAGGAGGCACGTGTCTTTGATTTCCTTTTATAAAATCTCCTTTGAACTCTTTGTCCTCCGATCTCCCAGTCCCTGCAGGAATTTCCTTCAAGTTCTCTGGAAAGAGAACCCCGTCCCTCCAGAGCACTTTGCTCCAACTGGAAACAAGTGGCGCCTTCCCACCATCCTGATGAATCACGGGCCTGGCTATTATTTATTAGTTTTATTTCTAAAAACAGCCGGTGCCTATGCTTTTAGGGCCAGGAGCCACCATAAATAATGGGCGTTTCCAATAAACAATTCAAATCCTCTCGCGAGGCCGCTAAATCACCTCGGAGAAGCTGTGCGGCCACGCTGGGTGCGTTGCTGAGGCTTCTGGGGAAGGAGGGCCTCAGGGAGCCCCTCTCAGGGAGGGACAGAATGGGGGTCCCTGGAGCTCCATGTGACTTCTGGGTCCTATGACAGCAACTCTATGTCTGAAGAAATAGGACACGTTTCCACAGAGCCCCCTGGGGTGGGAGGTAGGGCCACTGGGCATCATCCCCTCATAGGACAAGGATCTGGAGGGGATCGAATCTGAGCCCGCAAGAAAATGGCCCAGCCTTGTGCTTCATAAAACTCCAAATAAAGTGCCTTTAGAGATCAATTGCTACAGGGATGGAGAGGAGGAGAGTCAACCCGTAGAGTGCATGGCAAGGTAGAATGCAACCCTTCTCTATCAGGCATATGCTCCTGAAATCCCACCGCCTCCAGGAAGCCCCCTAGGGTTGATGGGAGGCCATTCTGAGAGCTTCACCTGCTCCAGACCAGTTGGAGCAGATTGTGGACAGACTGCAGACTCCAGGACTAGGAGGGACCATTGGAGAGTGTTCCTGTGCAGAGCCGTTACCGATCCACCCCTGCTTTCTTTTAAGTGTTAAACCTCTGGTGCATTGTGTCATGAAAAAATATGAGTATGAACGACCCAGCTGTAAACTGCCTTGGAAAATAACTAGTATGAAAGCCCAAGTGAGTCCCAGGGGGCAGCTCTGAATGTGAAGTCCCCAGCGTTGCATCCTAATCACATGGAAACAGCATGGCCAGCGGGAGGATGTCCGCTGCAGAATCTGAATACGGAGGAGCAGCTCGCCCTGACTGGTGTCCCCAGCCATCCAGCAGGCCCAGAATGATGGGGACAAGACAAAACGCAGAGAGGTCCAGGTGTGCATTTCAACCAGTTCCAGCCCCGCCACCGCTCGCGGCAGGATGGAGGGCCGGGCCCTGCGCGGCTGAGTCAGAAAGCAGAGGCGCCGGCTCCTCCCCCTGCCTCTCCCCCAGGGCATGTGAAGCTTTTGCAAACAGCAGTGTTTCCTGACAGCCCAACCATCTGGCCTTCCCTCCATTTGTGAGTGTGTGGGTGTGTTGGGGTGTTGGGGTCGGTGGCTGGGGTGTCTCAGCCTCCCGTGTGATGTTGCTGCATTGTTTACGCCGTCGGGAGGGAACCACCGTGCAGAGCCTGCCAGCTGGGTAATTAGGCAGCAGTGCACTGCCGGAGGGCGCTGAGAGCCCCAGAGCTGGAGGTGAAGGCTGGCTGATCCTGAGCTGCGCCCGTGGCCCTAGAGCGCTCTGAGCACCAGGGGCCCCACCCTCAGAGTCAGGGACATGGCTCCCACCACCCCCCTGACAAAGGGACAGGAGACCACTGCGCTGACCAGCAGCCCAGCTCCAGGCGACAGCATCCCGGGGCATTTCATTTTAAAGAAAGGGGACACAAAAGGAAGGGAGAGACTGAGACAGAGAGCAGGGTTCTGTGATGGGTCAGCCACGAGAACTCCAAACCCAGTGCCCGGAGTCCCCACCCCACCGTGACAACTGCTCTGGGGAGATGTTCCCGCCGTGGCACAGACAGGAGCAGGAAGAGAGCACGGCAGTGTGACCGTTCAGGACCACAGACACAACAGCGGGGGAGCCATCTCACAGACACACTCACCAAGCCCCAGCGAGGAGGGGGAGTAATTCCACCCACAGCCCATCCCCTCGAGTCTCCGCAGGGGAAGGCAACCCAAAGGGAGTGTATCCACCTTTTCCATCACTATCTTTTCTATTTCAACAAATGTCCATCAAGTGACTGCTGTGTGCCAGGCACTGGGCTCTGGGAACAAACACAGCGGTGCGCCCAACTGCCACGGAGCTTACAGTACAGCAAAGGAGCGGACGGGTACCGCCCCGTGGGAGAGCAGAGTGCTGCAGGAATCTGCAGGGAGATGCGGGGAGCGGGTGACGGGAAGGCTGTTTTAGTCCGAGTGGTCAGGGAAGGTCTCTGAGGACGCGACCTCTCAGGGGACACCCGACTGATGAGGAGGGACTGGGGAGGGCTCCAGCAAGGTGGCAGCAGCCAGGGCAAAGACCCAGGGACAGGAGAGACCCAAGGGTGTCTCCCTTGGATGACAGGTCCCAGGGACTGGAGCATTCGGAGCAAGGAGAAAGCAGGGGACTGGGGCAGGCGGGACTCTGCAGCCACAGGAAGGACTGGAGATTCACCGGACACTCGGCCGGAAGTCACCTGAGGGTTTGGGGTGGGGCAGGGAGAGGTACAGGGATGTTAAGTGTCAGAAGGATCACAGGAAATGAGCTGTGTCTGTGTGGGCGTGGAACGGGGGACAGACCAGGAAGCAGAAAGAAAGACCAGGAGCGCCTGGCTGTCTAGGCAGGGCACGGCCAATACGGAGGGAACTTGTGAAGGTGATGAGAGCTGGGACACGTTCGAAGGTGGACAGACACACTGACCAGACTGGACTCCAGGGGTGAGAAGGAGAGAAGGGACGTAGGAGGTTTTGTAAGAGCATGTGAGGGGTGGGCGGTGCCTTTTCCTGAGATGGGAAGTAGGATGGAAGCAACAGGTTTGGAGGGAGAAGGAAGAGCTCGAAGTCAGACGCACTGAGTCCCTGGACCCACGTGCTCTCTCCCCACCACCCGAGTCGTGCCCCGAGGTGGGCGGGGCACCGTTTGGACTGAAAACCATCCTTCAAAGTACCCGGCCAGCTTTGAGGAATCAGAATCCCAAGCAAGTCCTGGCCTCAATGTGGAGATGGGCCTGGGTGACTTCCCGAGTCCTCCCTGCTCTGGGCCTCCGCATCCTACAACAGGCTTAACGAGGCTGTGACAGAGGCCTGGAGGAGGACCCTGGGCTGGAAGGCAGAACGTTCCGTCCCAGTTTTCCCAGACTCACGATAAAGCACCTTTGTGAACCTCACCGTCCTAATTCCTAAAATGGCACCTTCCTGAAACATCTGTTGTGAAGATCGAGGGCAAGCATGGGAAACGCCAGGCACAGTGTAGGTCTCCAACACCGGCTTTTAGTATGACAGTGCAGCAAGGCACCCAGTCAGACCTTTAATTGTGCACTTGTTTCCTCTTCTTCGGTGAGAGAGGTGCCAGCAAGTCACCCCCAAATCTCTGACCGATCCTCTCAGAAGGCTGGGATGGGCACTTGGGTATCACCTGGGGTGACGAGGACCCCTGTGGTCACTAAGGGCCACCTCCCTCAAAGAGATGTGGGACTGGGGTATCCTTAGATCTAATGAGTTTTAAAAATTTAAGAAGACCAGTTTACAATAGCCAAGACATGGAAGCAACCTAAGTGTGCATCAAAAGATGACCAGATAAAGAAGATGCGGTCTATGTGTACAATGGAATATTACTTTACCATAAAAAAGAAGGAAATGATGCCATTTGCAGCAACATGGATGGACCTAGAGATGATCGTACTAAATGACAGAGAAAGACGGATATCATGTGATATCACTTATATGTGGGCTCTAAGTAAAATTACACAAATGAATTTGTTTATAACACAGAGACTCACAGACATGGAAAACACACTTATGGTTACCAAAGGGAAAAGGGAAGGGGAGGGATAAATTAAGAGTCTGAGACTGGCAGATATAAACTACCACATATAAAGTAGATAAACAATGAGGCTTCTAATGCACATCACAGGGAACTACATTCAAAAGTCTTATAATAACCTATAATGAAAAAGAATACATATGTATATGTATAACTGAATCACTATGCTGTATACCAGAAACTAACACAATATTGTAAATTAACTAAACTTCAATTTAAAAAAAAAAAAGCTTAAGAAGCTGAATGTAATGAGGGTGGATTTCCAGGGGAAGAGAGTCCTTGGTTCTGGGTCTGTGGTGGATGACACTCCAGAGATGGGGATGGAGGTGTTCTGTGTCCTGAAAGCGGGGTCCCTGACAGCTGCAGACCCTCGACTGAGCTGCCTCTGAAGGAAAGCATCGTCCTTCTTTGAAGAGCCCAGTGGCCCATCTGGGACCTGCAGTGGGGAGAGGCCGTCTCAGCAGTGGTCCAGCCTCTCCTGTTGGACGGGACGGGGCCAGCGCCCAGCAGCAATGCTGTAGGGCAGCGAGACGAAGGAGTGAAGGGCGGGCCTCACTCCAGGTATTTCCTGTGCAAGCAGTGGACGTCGGCCTGACCCCCTCCGCTAGGCAGAATTCCAGCAGGAAACAGAATGACCCTCAGAGGGTTCAAAGGAAGTGATTTTAATGAAGGTACTACTTACAGCAGCAAAGGGACAAGAGAGGAAGTGGTGTTACTGGAGCCCAAGAAGGACCAGCAGAAGCTGTAATTATGAAAGGATGCAGTCTAGCCAGAGATGATGGAGAACCAGGAAGACCTAACCCCAACTGCCTCTCCTCTGCTCTCTAAGCTCCTTCCATTGCTTCCTACCGGCTGAACCCACCGTGGGGGAGCCCGGGGGACACGGTCGAGGTGCAGAACATGGTGGAGAAGGACGGAGAAGGAACCTGGAGGGAAAACACGGCCAACAGAATGACCACCACGAGTCCCTTCCCTTCTCATGGATGAGGCTCTGGGTTCTTAGAAAACTCAAAGAAAGGGAAAGGAACGCACAGGGCTTCTGGCTAAAAGAAGAGATGAGTGCTTCAGAGATGAACTGGAAAAGTAAGAGACATGTTCACAGTTAGAGCTCGAGTTTGGAAGGAATTCTTAGCAGTTATATTAAACTATTATAAGTAGCGGGGTTACTAATAATAGTCCCATATAACTGGAATGAATTGTTCTGCAGGCTTGGGCCATGACCAGGATCACGTCTGCCAGATTATTAGCAGCAGGCTCCTCCATCCCCCCTCTTCTCAGACCGCATTTTCAGCTACTTTAAGTCAGCATCATGGAGGGAGGTGCTCTCAGACAATGGGAGAATCCACTCTGGCCACACCCGTCCCCTGGCCTCGCAGATGGGACAGGCAGGGGGCCACCCAGGGAGTCAGGAGCTGGTGGCAGAGCAGGAAGACAACCCAGCAGACCTGGGGGCCAGATTTCAAATTGCCAGCACTGTGGTTCCCCGCCTCCCCGGGAAGGAGCAGGTCCCAGCCCGGCCCACAGGCATCCACACATACCCACACGCACGCACACGCACCCACACGGCCCTTGCTCCGGAAGCATGCTCCCACGCGGGCTCAGGCTGCAGGGAAGCCAAGCCCCTGCCCCCATGCTCGGAGCCCATAAAGGAGCCCTTCATGCTCTGAACACACACTTGTCCACATCTGATAGGAAATTAGACCCATCCCGCCATACCCCATATGCTCCTCCTTAAAGATGCTGATGTCTCTGTAGCAGGAAGATACTGCCTGTGTTGGGAATGGCTTAGAACTGGATGGAAAATCCTACACTTGGGACTTCCTAACCATATTTCAATTCTTCAAAACATGTTTTTAAATTTAATAAAGTATGTGGGACCCCCAGTCTGTGAACCTGCAGAGGTGTCCTCCTGTCTGGGGGCCTGCACCCAGCTCTGCAGGGAACACTTGGGAACTCTCTGGGGTTGCTGACACCAGCCGTTTGCACCTGGTGAGCAAAGCTCGTGGTCACCGCCTCCTCAAAAGCCAGCAGACCTGGGGCAGTGAGCCAGACGGGTGAAGCCGGCGTGAGAATGAGGAAGGAAGCCCCGAACTCGGCAGGACCCTCACTCCCCCAGGGCCGTCACCCCCAGCTTTACGCCCCGTGGACCAGGGGCTCTGAAGCCACACCTCTGCCTGCAGGTACCCCGGTCACGCCCTGCTGTGCACGACAGTCTCGTGAGCCTGCAAACGCTGCCTTGAATCAAGTCTTTGCATCTCCTTGTTGCTTCTTCAACCACCACCCCATCGGTGGCAACTCTGCATCCCCTGACTCATCTCTAAACTTCCTCAAATCCTTCCGTCAGCAGGCAGGGTGGATACACCAGCATTCACGTTAGCCTCTACTGTGCTTTCAGATGCCTAGTCTATGGGCACCCCTTGAAAAACAAATCTGAATGCGTGCGTGGAGACAGACGTATTTCACCAGCAAGGGCGTCGACGAGCGTGTGCTGCCATCCAGCAGGCCGCCGGGGGCGGAGGGGAGCAGACACGGAAGGCAGCGGAGCAGCTGCTCCCGGGCTTCGTAGCCTGGTGGGGGCAAGCGGCAGAGATCTTTGCTGCTCTCAGAACGACCACGTGCTCCCGCACATTTCCAGCCTCCTCCCCATCAGGCTGGCTCTAGCCCGTGCGCCATGAGCAGAAGCGAGGAACCCTCCGGCGCTCTCTGTCCCTAACATGGTGTCCGTGTGGCCCGGGTCAGTCTGGGTCCTTCAGCAACCGTGTGAAGCAGAGACCCTGGCCTGTCACATCGGACACAGCACGAGCAAGAACAGATAGACAACTTCAGGCGAAGCAACCGGGACTGGATGATGAACAGAGTGCCTGGCGGCGCCCTGTCTGCTCTCATACTGGGAGACACACGCCCAGATATGGGAATGACGCAGACAGCACATGAGACACTCCTCAGGGTGGAGCACATAAGACTCTCCAAGCCGCCCCCTAGCCTGCTGGCTCACAATCCCCCGTCCGTGGTACTGTCCCTGCTGCTTCTGCCTTGGCTGCTCTGTCCCTTCGCCTCTGCCTTTGCAGAGAGCCCTCCCTCCAGATCTGTGTGTGGCTGGTCCCCTCTGCCCCACTCGGGTCTCAGCCATCATGCTACCACCTGGACAGGCCTTTCCAGACCACCTGAACTGAAGTACAAGACCCCAAACCACCCTCCCTTCACCCTGTTCTGCTCTTTTGCACTCTATGAACAGTTCCTGCTTACTGTCCATCCTTCCCCTCCAGTGTAAGCACAGGAGAGTCGGGACCACATCTTTCCTGTTCACTCTGCATTCCCAGAATCGGGCCTGGCACAAAGCGGGCACTCAAGCACCAGCTGAGCGATGAACAAGTGAATGAGCGGTCTGTGCCCGCAGAGTTCAGAGGTGGGTGGAGGAAACCCACTGAGGATCCAGAAAAAAATTCATAGGGGTAGCAACCTGCAGAGGTCCTTTAAGGGGAGGGTCACTGAGGGTCACTGCAACAGTCACTGCAGCCTGAGTGAAGCACGGGGCAGTCGGGGGTGACCGCGAATTGAGTGGTCGGTGGGGCTGGAGGAGGACACTGGGAAGATGCTAGTTTATATCTGACTTAAGGGCACAAGGAAGCTCCCGGGGTGGGGAAGTGGGGAGAAGGGGAGGGATGTGTTCCCACTGTTTGAGAAAGGCTGACCGGGTAGGATTTCCAAGATAGAGGCCCCCAGGAAGAGGCTGAAGACCAAGGCATAGTCACTGGGCTAGGACAACAGTCCAGACAGGAGTGATAATCAGCAGAGAAGGAGGAGGAAAATGATGAAGGAAGGAGCAATAAAACCTGGTCCAGGAAAGTTCCCTGTTGGCCCAGTGCCACACAGCTGGGGTGGGAGGGAGGAGGAGTGGGGTCTAGAATTCACGGTCCTTTGCACTGGGCTCCCACACTTAAGTGGTCCTTCCACGATACCCCGGCACCTCCTGAGCCCTCTGGGTACATTCAGTCTGAGACAGACGAGAGCAACAACCCGGAGCCATGCCCACGTGGGGTCCCAAGCGGGGTCCCGATCCACCACTTGGATCCCGAGAGCAAGAAACACACATCAAAACAGCACAAAAGACATTCGCAGTTTAGAGGCAGAATCTGAAGCTGAACCTCACTCAGCAAAATGAGGACGTGACACTTCCCTTGCTGACCACACAGAGTTTCCACGAAGACGAGATGGGTTAACCGAATCTGCTTTCAATAGAAAAATGCTTTATGAGCGAGCATCGCTAACACAAAGAACAAAAGGCACTTGTAAGAACTCCACCTCCTGTCCAGCGCACAACTTTCTTAAGCAGCACTGGACGTCGGCTTCCCAGCCCGGAGGAGCCTGAGGAAGGGGGGGCCATTAGAAACGGCAGACGCAGCTTCACGGGAGGAAACGCACTTCCCGGCCCAGCGCAGAGAGGACGCGCCCCGCCTGGCGCAGGGGACGTGCTCCCTAGACACTCGCTGGGGAGTGTCTGAGTGTGGACTCTGTACTTCTCCTCTGCCTTCAGCGCTTTCTGGAGCTGTGTAAGGAATGTGAAATAAAGCGACGCAAATGGACTGCAGGTAGTCACATCTGTGCGTCATGCATCACCACCGGCTTCCCTTCCTTCTGTCCCTACTTCCTGTCCGTGCCTCGATCGTCTCCTTCACGCTAGATCTTCCTGCCTCGCTCCCCCTGTGGCATCCCACATCCCACGGGAGTCATTCTGCAAACGTACAGCTCCCAACACATCACACCCTTCGAAACCCATGCCGGGGCGGTGGGGCAGGAGCTCTGGGGGACGTCTGTCTCCACTCCTGCCTGTCCCCTGTGATTAGCTGTGATCCCCCGCCTTCTCTCCCCACCTCACTCTTTTCCCCTCTCAGGGAAGAGAGGAAGAAGAGCGCAGCCCCTCGGTCGGCGTGGAAGGTGACTCAGGATTCCCTCGTCTGCCCCCTGCTCTGCCCTTTCGGGGGATGCACAGGGCGGGCAGGAGGCAGGCGTCCTTCTGTGAACCACGCATCCTCATCCTGTGCTCAGACTCGCAGGGCTGCTGCCCACTGTTGCCCCACTGGGGGGCCAAGCCCACCTGGAAGCTGCTATTGGGAGCCTACTCGGCTCTCTTGCTAAGTGCTTCCTCCCACGGAGACTCTTCCAGCTTTCAAGGTGGATGCTTAGCTTTTGTCTGCATCTGCTTTTGCCTCATTTCTCCGCTGGCTCAGTCATCAGGCCAGGAAGGTGGTCCTTTTTACTGGATGCCCCTTAGAGCTTCAGCAAAAACTTTTCTTTCCCCCGTCTCCGAAATTAAGCAGAGTCCTTGGCCTGACGTTCAAGGTCTTTCACCAAAAAGTCTGGGCTCAGGCCACTCTCCGGGCCCAGTTTCCCACCGCACTGTGCCCTGGACACGCCAGGACCCCCAAGCAAGACCCTGGGCTCCTCTGGCGTCCCAGACACGCTCCGTGTTCTCTTTCTTCCATCTGCTGAGTCCTGCTCCAGTGACTCCCAGCGTTTAGGTCCCCAAATCCTACCAGTCGTGCAAGCACAGCCCACGGGCACTCCTCCCTGGGCCCTTCCTGACCCTGAGGTCAGAGTTCCCCCTGCGGTGCCATACTTCTCATTCTGCCTCCTTTGCCAGGAACCTTCCCCTCCTCCTGCCCTCCCCTCCTCCCTCCGCGTGCCGGTCTGCCGTCCACTCATCTCTGAGCTCTCCAACCGGACGCCCCCACTCGGGGCCTCCCCTGAGCCCATGCGAGTGTGGGATGCTCTTAAGGGCGCCATGGAATCCTGGGTCCCAGCAAATGCACGGAAGTCAAATCCTCTGCTCATTGTTCTCAAGAAACATACGAAGGAATACAGATAACACTTACATGTAAATATGACGTGCCCCAAGTGACAGAGCGGCTGGATGGGAAATCGTCTATATCCCCATAGAAACCAAAGTCAGTGCCCACTGTGAGCAGGGGCCACGCCAGGACAAGGCACTTCAAGGCTCACTGGCATGACTGAATCCTTTCTGGAATCCTCTGAGCCTCCAGGAAAGGCTCTCTTGAAGAGGGGGTTATCCTGCGCCTGTGTCCAGCTGGTTGGGCCGTTAATGACATCCTATCATGAATTCAACCCCCCTGAGATGAGGGAGAGGCTGAGACTCCCAGTCGACCCCCAGATTCAGCGCGGGAAAGAGCTGAGACCAAGCCACCCAGGATAAAGACGAGGCGGTCCCAGCCCCCAGCCCCCCGCCCCCAACCCCCGTCTAAGCGGCAGAAAGCGGTGCTCAGGCAACAGCAGCCTGGGGCTCGAATGACTCGTCTGAATATCGAGGCCACCGCATTTTTCTCACTGGCCTGAAGCCTGGGAAGCTTGATATGCCACTATGAAGTCTGCTCGGGGCCGGGGAGTGCGTGGATTTGCCGGGCCTCCGACAGTAAGAGGTGGATAAGACCCTCTCGGGCCCAAGTGTCAGGAGACTTTCCCAACTTTATAAACACTGCTGGGAAAGTGGGGAGCACTCAGACCTGCCGTTTTCAGCAGGAAGCCTTGAACGCTTCTTGCTTCTAGATTGGGCTGAAAAGACTGGACCCCACGATTCATCCCCGGGGGACAGCGAGGCCGCCAACGTAGGCCAGGGGACTATTGCTCGAGAATGTTCCAGGAGAGATCCCTGCCTGGGCGGAGGGGGCCTTACAAGACACATCCCATTTCCTCATTTCTCCAAATAAAACGCACTGTACTTCCTTTTT
This sequence comes from Camelus ferus, assembly GCF_009834535.1. Classification (NCBI taxonomy): domain Eukaryota; kingdom Metazoa; phylum Chordata; class Mammalia; order Artiodactyla; family Camelidae; genus Camelus; species Camelus ferus. The sequence goes on along the minus strand of NC_045729.1, from coordinate 17,329,964 downwards.
TAAATCTTGGGCCACTGCCCTCCAACATCCTGCACACATTCATTGAGTTGCCCATGGTACCGATTTTGGTTAGCCACTTGGCCACGGCACCGTAGATCTCGTCCAGGATGAGGATGACCACGAGGTTGATGATGACCGCCGTGGCTGTGACCGTCACCCGGACATTGGAGCGTGTGGCCTTGTTGAGAGACAGAGCAGCCGCGGTGGTGATGCGGTACACGATGACCCCGAAGACGATGGAGAAGGTCAGCGCGATCTGTTCAGGGAAGCAGGGAGAGTCTCAGGTCAGCGGACGGTCCTCGCACACCCATCCCTCACTTGGCCAACAGTCCTGTCACGTGGGGTGCTGCTAATCTGGAGTCCCCCGGCGGGTGACAGAGCACAGCAAACCCTTTGAACTCTTGCAAACTCCAAGCATGGGTGCATCTTCCAGGAGAGAATGTCTTATTTTTATCAGATTTCAAATGTCCTACGGCACACACACACACACACACATACACATAAACACACACACACACACACACACACACACACAAACTAAGGTTCCCAGTGGGGAGAGGGAAGGGCGAGGGGGAAAGGGGTTATGCTATGAAATCAGGAGTGAAACTTACGAAAATTGCAAAGCACTATAGAATTTAAAGAATCTTTCACTCAACTCAAAAAAAATTGCAAAACCTATTCAGAAGTCTTATAAATTAAACACTAATATATAAAAATATAGAAACAAAAAACCACCTAGGAATGAAACCCTGGACACCGTGGTGTGCCCATCACACAGGGTGTGATTTATTAGGGAGTCTTCGATGGACTCCGAGGCTAAGTTCCACCGTAGTAAACAACAGCTCGGGATGTGGTCAGTGCCAAGCGAAGAAGGTAGTTGTTAACGGGACTGAGGACAACAGAGGAGCGAGGGGCACCAGGGGTCAGGGAGGAGTTTGTGGACCAAGCAGGTTTAAAGCACGCCTTCAACAAGAGGCAACAGGGAGCCACTGAAGGTGCTTGAGCTGAGAAGGGGCGAGTTAGAACTCAATGGGGTGGGTGGGAGAAGGCTGCCAAAGGAGGGAAAGGGGAAAGAAACTCAGAGTGACAGTTTGAGAGCCTCAGTCCTCAAGGTGAACAAAGTATGGCTCTAAGAGGTCTCTACCAGGCGACCGGAAACGGAGGACTCGGATTTCTCACTGGGTGCAGACATCTTTGGCCACTACATTTAAAAGGAAAGTTTACCAGCCACGTGACCTCGAGGGCCCCCATTTCTTTTTTCCAGAACCTGACAATGATAAGACTCCACCTTCTGTCTCATCACAACCAAGGAAGGGTGGGTCCCATGAAGCACAGGTATGTGAAGAGAAGGCAGTGGTCCCAGTGGGCCTCTGAGGGGGGCCGAGCGAGGTCAGGAAACTGCTGGGTGCATGGCCCCCTCAGAGCAAAATTTTAATTCGTTTCAGTCAAGTGACGTCTTCCTTGTTAGAATTCTTTCTGCAAAGGAGGTGGTTCCGGTCCTGTTTCCTCTAGGGGCAGGGAAGGGGGGTGGCCGCTGGCCGTGGAGGGCCAAACGGAAAACGTGGGGCGAGAACTGGACAGGTCAACGGGTTCCTCTGAAGAAACACGCTGTCCGGGACTCCGCGTGTCCCCTCCCCAGAGAGGAGGGAAGTGGGGAGGGGCAGGGAGGGGGCTCTGCAGGCAGCGTGAATGACACTCAGGTGGGCTGCGAGTGGAGAATGGGCTGTGTGTCCGTGTAAGGACTGTCTTCACTTCTGGGGGTGCTGGTGGCAGCCTCAGCCATGTGCCCATGTGTTTCACAACATCAGTGTTTGCCTTGTGGCCCAGGGTGCAAAAAAGAAGCCCCCTGTAAGGAAGGCAGGATGGCAGTGCTCTCTGGGTAGAGGAAGGGGGTGTGTGTGTGTGTCCATGTGTGTGTCTGTGTGTGTGTGCACCCGCCTGCAGCGTATGTCAGTGTGGAGGAGAGGTTAGATGGGAAAAACACTCTGAAGGAGGCCTCTTTTCTGATGCGGGGTGGGGGCGAGAGCAGCAGAACCCTGGCCTCCAGGACTTGGGGGACCGGGGAGGGATGACTGCCATGCATGGGGGGAAACCTGGACATGACATCACCGCTCGCCAACAATGTAGACATTTCACTTCCCGGTCCTCTGGGATTGTCACCGCCAGACAGTAGGGGCCTGGAAAACGTGATGTGAGATTCTTTTCCCCCAAAATCGCTTTTGCAGTGAAGGCCAGGGGTGGAAGTATTGATGAGGTGGGGGGAGGCCAGGGCACCGAAGAGCGACTGTGTGTTTGGTGCTGGGTGTGGGGGATGGGCGGGGGGAACAACACGGGCAAAAACATCCCTCGTGTTGGGGTCTGGGGGGTGGGCCACGGAGGAACCAGTGGGGAGGCAATCGGTTTCTATTCTCCCCTCTTAGAGGCCCGGCTGCTGCGCTGGGGAGGGAAGGACGCTCTTCCCTGCCCCTCAGAGGGTGACGTGGGCCTCCTGCCTCCGCCGGGAGCATGATGGACACGCAGAACCTCGAACTCAGGTCTGGACCGACCTGCATTTTATCCAGAGTCCTGTTCCAGAGGCACGGCTCCCACCACTCAGGAAAGCCCTCCATCCCACCCTCCCTTCCTTCCTGGCTCCTCCGCCAAATGACCCTCCCCAGCCCTCTGATGCTAATTACTTGCGATCCTAACTTTCCTGGTCCTGATTTTCCACCCCACTACAGACATCAGGTTCTGAACCTCTCCTTCTGTGTTTCCTGCAAGCACTTCAAGGTTCACAGTGTTCAAGCTGGACGAGCTTGGCGGGCACTGCCCAGTCCCGGGGCCATCTGGCAGATGAGGAAACAAGGCGTGCAGAGGGAAGTGATCTGCTCAAAGTCACAAGGCATAGCTACAACGCTAGATCAGGGTAGGGACGAAAGAATTTTAGCACTGAGGGGGCCACACCCACCTTCCATCTCATGGACAAGGGAATGGAGGCCCAGGAAGCAGCAATGATTGGTCCAAGGTATGGGGGATACGTGGCAAAGCGGAGACACTAATGGTGATGACTTATCAGCAGAAGCCAGCCCCTCTGCGCCCTCTTGATTTCATTCTTCGATGCACATCTGCACTGGCATGAATCCCTATAGCCACCCTGCAAGGTAACACCTTTTGTGGCTGTGATTTAGCGCCATCCAGGATTTGAAGCCTGCTCTGTGGCTCCAAAGTCTACATTCCCATCCTGACATTGGAACCCAGGTCTCTGGGCACTAAATCCAGTACTATCTTCAGTACTCAGGTGGCATCATTGACTATGCTTATTAAATTCAACAAATATTTTCCCACCATCTCCTGCGCTGGGTGGATTGCACGGTGGTGATCAGTGTCCTCTAGCTAGGCGCAGAGCGGGGCTGGTCTTGTACTGCATTCCGTGTCCCACACCATGACCCAGAGCCGCCTCCTGGGGGGACCCTGTGCAGTAAAGCTTTGCTGACCTTCAGCTCTGGGCCAGTCTAGTGCCCCTGCATGTGGTCGCGTTACCACGGCCTCGGTGGCTCTTGGTGTTTTGGTCTCATCACTTTACTTGTGGACACAGCCAAACCACAATGGAAACCACACTATGGAGTCCAGCGCCTGATCTCACACTAGGAGAGAGGCGGGGAGGAGAGCTGGTCTGGTCCCTACCCTTGGACTCGCATTCTGAGCTGAAGTAGAGAAAACCGGGGCACACATCCAACAAGGATGAACCCAGGGGCAGCTGGACAGAGGCGCAGGCTTCAGCGTTCAGGAGCGTCCACTGTGCTCTGAGCAGAGAGCAGGGGGACTGGTCAGAGAAAAGCCACGGAAAAGGCTTTGGGCCAGATTCCTACGGGAAAGGCTGGGAGGAAAGGATAGCCAAGCCTTAGGAAGACTGAAAAGTATCTTTATCCAACATTTTTGTTACTTTCAGAAGGATGGGACACTACAAATGTCCTAGCCTGCCACTGCTGGAGGTGGAGGTCTATTTCACGTACCTGTTTTCTTATTTATGTGCGTGTTTGTTACCTGTAAACCCCTTAAGGGACAGATTATTTTATTTTTGTTTCTACTCTATACTCAGTGCCTAAGAATAGCGTCAAGCACCTAACCGGCACCCAAGAAGTATTTTTTTGAACGAATGAATAAACCCTTCGGCAACATCACGCATACTGGTGGCTTGGAAGGGCTAAATGAACTTCACGCCATTCCAGCTGAACGCACTGCAATTCGCCACATACTGTTGAATAAATTCCGCACGCCCTGCTCTTGCTGAGCGATGAGACGGCACACGCAGCTCCTAAGCTTTGACAGGGCGCGCATCACCTCGGCACTGCAGAGGTGTCGAATTGGATGGTGCCTAGGCGTCCTTCACTCTTCAAGAGTTTGAGGTTAGAACACAGTTCCTGCCCTCAGTATCACGATGGCAATAACACTGGGAACCGCAACCTCGGGCCAGGGTCAGAGCTACCTCTGGCCAGTGGGCCCAGAAAGTTATGATGATTTGACACCCAATTTTTGGAATAAGCCATCCCTCCCCAAGCCCACAACACATGGGTAGGCCTGCTTAGAAGTGTTTTAAGGACAGAAGTTCCCAGCTCGAATGCTGGAAGCAGTCTACCAGGAGATGGGGCGCCGACGTCTCAGTCCTCTGAGCGTGCTGCCCAGGGCCGGCCCACTGCAGGTGCCCCTCATGGCTCCCAGGATGGCCTGATCCCGCCTCACCGATCAGCTCAGATGTGAATCACAGGCCCGTTTCTCACCTGCCCTGACACAGCGGAGGCCACCTGGGCCTCTCAAAAGGGCCCTCCCAAACTCTAAGGGAGAAGACAGGGAAATGAGCACGGCAACGAGAGGGCAGCTAAAGAACCAGGCTTACAGAGCACAAGCCGGTCGTCTTCTGTGGCTTCCAGATTCTTCTTTTCCACCAGCGACTGGGGAAACCCAGCCCCGCGGTCCGAACAGGCGGCCACCACTCTGCAGCCATCTTACCTGCACAGGTAGGACCTTCTTCAAAGGTCTCTGTCTGTCTCAAGGTGGAAGACAGCATCTCACAACCCGCCCCCTGGAAGCTCCACTTCAAACATCCACGGTCAAGGCTGGGAAGACAGAACCCCGTACTAGAGCGGCCGAAGGCCACTGACCCTCCCAGGGCTGGTTCTCTGAGAGAATCACTGTTCCCTCCTCGGCTGACCGACATCAGCACCGGCCTCACTACCAGGTGAGACCCTTCCCGTCTACCCAGCACTGCGGCTGCATCTTCAGCAGCCCCTCGCTGTCCCGGTCGCGTGAGACTAACACACCCACAGCATTCACCCCGCGGGATCTCCAGGCACGTGTCCCCAGCAGTTTTTTTGTTCCCCCCAGGAAATTACCATGAACAAGATGGAGGCAAAGTTCATCAAGTAGCCTGGGAAGCGATCCCTCCAGGTCAGCTTATCGTCATCATCCTGGGGAAACAGGAACAGAGACAGTCAGATGATGCAAATGACGGGTGTTAATTTTCTCTCAATTTTCCATAAGCGTGCATATCGCTAGTCATTCACCACTCCATGTAGGTATTTCTCTAGCCTCTGACAACTCACCCTGAACGTCAACAACCCTCCCAATGCTGTGATTTCTAAGGCAGCCTGGACAATCAGTGGTGAGGAGAGCACCACATTTGATCTCAGCCTCATCCTTGGCTGAGTTTTAGTTTAATCACTTATCAGCTCTGCGATCTTTGGGTTTCTCTTAACGTTTCTGACCTTCTGTTTCTGCATCTGTGAAATGGGCACAGTCATGACCTCTGTCCTGGCTAACGCACAGGATGGTTTTAATCGTTTTGTCTGAATGAGAACCACCTGAACATGGTAAAGCACTAGACAAATGTCAGATACAAACGACCACAGGGCAGCGTCCTGAAGCAGATCACTGTTTAGACCAAATGTCAGCCACGGACCTTAGATCTTAAGTGTACAAATTCCCACAGTTTTGTTCTTCAGAGAATCTGTATGTGTTGTCACAGGTTCCCCCCACCCCCAAATGACTGTTCTCCCCTAGTCACAAATACAGACATTTCGAGGTGCAGGTTAAGCAGATGCTTTGCCATCAGTCGGGCTGAGAACCAGACCGGGTCCAGTTCCCAGGCTGCTCTTCTGGGACAACCATGTCCCTGACCACATCCTCCTTTGGCAGCCCCAAAGGACCCTTATTTGGCAGAGTGATGCCAACAAGTATGAGTGGTAAAAATGCCTGCTGACTAACGCCACCTAATTCTGGTCCAGGCAGCTGACTTCTCCGAGCTGCAGCTCTGTGAGATTAGAACCCATACAGTGCCTGCCCACCACCAGGTTGCTGGGAAGCCCACATGAAGCCGTGTTTGGGAAGATGCCGTGAAAACCGCAAAGCCCTCCACGCCGGCGAGGGAGGAGCCCCCCGCGTTTCTGCAGTGTGTCTGAATCGAACTCGGGGAGCGAGTGTTCCAGGGCCCCTCTGTTCCTACCCTCCCCTTCTCGCTCCCAAAACCACTGGTGATTTCAGAACACACCTGCCTTGGCTCTCGCAACAGTGCCATCTAGTCTCTGAAAGCTTGTACTGTAGGCCGAGGGCCCTCCTGGCCTAAAAAATCTTCTTTCTAAAAACCTTTGTGCACCCACCGGGTGCAGACCTTAGGGCCAGGCACAGTGGGCGGACAGGGGACAGTGGCCATGATCGCCATCCCTGCGCGGCTCCTGGTCCACTGAGATGGAAGCGACACGCCCACACTAGAAAGTCTGAGGACTCACTCGCCACTGTGGGGGCACAGGTTACCCGGGACTTGAGGACAGGAACGATGTGTCCTTTTCACGGCACGTCTGGGGCTGAGCACAGCTCTGATCAGGCTTACATGGGGTGGAAACGAGCCTTAAGGCTGAAGTCATTCAGTAATTAGTGCTTTCAGTTACAGACGATGTAAACAGGGGTACTCAGCTTCTCACAGACCGTGACAGGATCAGGTCTCCAGGCTCGGAGCCCAGCAGACTTTCCATCACGCGAGGACGAGGTAACTAGGGGTCGTGACCCTACTGCATGGGAGGGACCATCTAAGCCCGTTTCTATTAGGACTGGAACAAGATTCCTCAATGTCTTTCCTTTTTCCTTTTTGATTAATTCTTGGTTTCACTCACATTAGTGGTTTTTCCTTTAAGGTTCTGATGAGGACAACTGAAGATGGGCAGGTGGACGGTAACACTCAGAGGGGATTATGGAAAGAAGGGTTGGGGTGGGAGGAGCTCTTCTGCGGGCCTCTTTCACCACAAGTTAAGGTTTTGATGGTTTGGACCCTTTTCCTAATCTTTGGCCTAGGGAGAGGTTCTGCCTTAAAGATCAGCAGACCAGGTGAGTTCTGAAACACCAGCAGGGAGGAGGGAAGAGGGAACTCCAGTTACAGGTTCTGTGTCACCATCCCCCCCCCAGGGGGGCTCCCTGGGTGGGGAGCAGGGCAAGGAGAGGCAGGAAGACCCATGCGTGGCCCGTGAAATGAGGGGAGGGGTAAGAAACACTGGTCAATGAGGGTGAGACCAGGGTCAGAGTGGCCCTCAGGGCGGAGACAGACAGCCCTGGAAGAAATGGGAGAAAGGGAATTATAAGCAGAGAAGCAGGAAACATGGCCCCAGATGCTGTCCCCTTAATTCAGGCCAAAGACCAGCCTCTACCCCACCGGGGACAGCTCTGTCCTGGGGCACGAGTTTCAGCTCAGTTCCACTCAACAGACGCGATCTGGGTGTCTTGGATGGGCTGGACGGAGGACACAGGGAGGAGAAGGCTCGGCCCTGCCCAAGAGATCCCACTGAGGACACAAGGGAAGGGATTTCAGAGCTGACCCTGCTAGGGAAGGCGATGCTACTTTTTTTTTGCATAAAAATGAGACATAACTACAAAGCCATTGAATCCAATGTCCTCTCAAAGCAACTATCTTAAAGAACAACAGTCATTTTGATACAGACGTTCTGGTGTTTGTTGAAAAATCACTCTCATATTTACACGGATGAGCCCTTTTTTTTTTCCTGGAAGTGATAGCTTCCAACATACACACAGTTCCCATACATTCAGACACTTCTCAAACACAAGCGCCGAGAGAAACGCGAAGATTCCAGACTGGCTTCCAAGCTCCCCGAGTTACCAGAAAAGATGCCAGTGAGCCAAGGGGCCCTTCTGTATAATAACTGGCTCTGATAACGGAAGCTAATTAGAATCTCCACTCGCTGGCACAGTCAAGATGTGAAGATTCACGGCAAGACACCACCCAGTCAATTACGCTCTGTGTGAAAGCCACATAACCAGCTTCTGGGATCGCAGAAGAAAAGTAGACGGGGAACCACAGCTTCTGAGTTTAACTCTTGGCGCTCGTCCTTACTAGTCAAGTGGCCTTGGGAAACTCCCAGAGCCTCCCTTTCCTCAGCTGTCAAGCAATTATATTCTTCATCTGTAAAATGTGTACATGGTAATATCCATCCCACCAAATGACCATGCGTTTTGTATTCATCAGCCAACCGGTGGAGGGGCCGAGCCAGGGCACCTGCACACAGAGGGCAGGACTCTCAGTGCCTCCCTCTCCTTCTGAAATGGACTGTTGTCATCAACACTTGTCCCATCGAAGTGGCAGAGGCATTGTGTGGACCACATGGCTGGATGCCCGTGAGAGCACTTTGTAAGCGCCAAGGCGTCACACAAACGTAAGGTCTAATCAGCTTCGTGATTCCGTCAAAAGCAGGTGGTTAGGAAGCACTCAGTTAATTCATCCTCGTGAAGACATGAGCCCGCTGTCGCCTGCGCTGGGGTCTTTGTCCCTGGACTCTGACTCCCACTTCCAGGTCTCCAAACAGGAAGTAGCAGGGTGATATTCACGTGAAACCACAGAAGTGTCCTTCTGGCAAACTAGACAGTTGGACATGCAGTTACTGAAAATGCAATGAGAACACTATCTAAGCAAATCCCTTTGGAGAGCAGCCTTGAACAGTGGCCAATCACCCTTGAGTTGGTATTTTTTTAAATGAAGTTGTAACTTCCATACGGTAAAATTCACCGTTTGCAGTGCTGCAAGTCTGAATAAACATGCACGTACTGCTGTAGAACCACAACCACAGGCAAGATACAGAAGAGCCCACAGTCCTCGAGATAGACCCCCATGTCTCTTTGTGGTCCACCACCTCCCCCGATCCACAGATCCTCGCAAGATCTGTTCTCCATCCCTTGAGTTTTGCCTTTTCCAAACTTTATAAGTAACTTCATGCCGTAGGGAGCCTCGTGAGACTGACTTCTCTCACCCAGTGCAGTGCACTGGGGGCTCATCCCGGCTGCATTCTCCCGAGTCTGTTCCTTCTTATTGCTAAGTAGTATTCCCCGAATGGACGTGCCACAGTTCGTCCAACCATCCCTAGCTGAGAGACGTTTGGGCTGTCCCCAGTTCTCGGGGGTTATAAAAAGCCGTTGTAAGCATTTGCGGGCTGCAGTTTTCATTTCACTTAGGTAAACACCAAGCAGTGGAAGTGCTGAGTCATTGGGTGAGTCTGTGTTTGATTTATAAGCAGCCGCCAGACTGTTTTCCAAAATGGCTGTGCTGTTTTGCATTTTCACCAGTAACATATGAGAATTCCTTCCTCTACTTTCTTTTCTTTAAATAAACTTTTAATTTTAGAATACTTTTAGATTTTATTTTAGAATAGTTTTAGATTTACAGAAAAACTTCAAAAACGGTACAGAAGAGTGTGCGTGTACGTGTGTGTATATATAGACACACACTCTGCACCCAGTTCCCCTGTCACATTAGTGTGGGTACATTTTTTGCAACCCGTGAACCAATGTTGTACATTATTATTCACTAAAGTTCACACTTTATTTGGATTTTCTTGGTTTCCACTGCTTAGGTGACACTATCCCCTTTCTGCCCCAGAGTCCCATCCATGCTCTGTTCAGCCAGCCGTCTCTGTGGGCTTCCCGAGACTATGACGGTTCCTCATACGTTTCTTGTTGTTGATGACCTTGTCAGTTCTGAGGAGTACTGGTCAAGGATTTTGTAGAATATTCCTCAATATGGGTTTGTCTGAAGTTTTTCTCATAATTAGACTTAAGTTATGGGCTCAGGGGAGGAACACCACTGCGGCAAAGTACTGTTTTCATCTCATCACATCAAGGGGACAGGCTATGCTATGACCTGCCACTCACGACGTTAACCTTGATCACTTGGTGGACGTGTTTGTCAGGTTTCCCTGCTGTCAAGTTACTCTTTCTCTCCCCAACCAGTTTCATACTTCACTCTTTAAAAGAAGTCACTACGTGCCCCCCGCCCCTATCTAAAGGGTAGGGAATTAAATTCCACCTCCTTGAAGAAGGGAGTATCTACAGATTCCTCCAGCTTTTTAATCCAGATGTTTATAGTATTTTACATTCACTTAAAGCAGGACTGTAGTAAAGAGATGCTCAGGCATGCCAAAGTTAAACCGTTGCAGACCGCTTTGAATTCAGTAAAGAAGAGTGAAGGGGATAAATGCCTTCTGAACAGGTTTCATGTCGGGAGCAGAACTGGATTTGGGCTTCCAAGGAAGCCGGCTGTGGTCCTCTTTCTTTGGGGAAGCCTGCAAGGGGCAGGAAACCAAGCACCGTCATCATCCCCAGCAGCCCATCCTCATCACCTGCCTCACCACCTCCAGCTAATACCCAGAGGGTCGTGAACAGATAGGCTCTGGTTTCCATTAGAATGTTCACACATTTAGCCTCCGTCCCTGCAAATATTTGGGAAGGCAGTGTCAGGAAGAGGAAAAAATAATGGATTTGGAAATACAAGACTAGGGCTTTATCCCTGTCTCTACCTCTTTATTAGCAGAACAACCTTTGGCATATTATCATTTCTCTGTGCACTCATAGCCACATCTTTAACCAGACAACTGGTCAACCTGCCCTCCTGCGTACTCAGTAGCACACCACGTACGTTGATGGTATGGAAAATCCTAAGTCCTGTATAACTGTGAGTTACTACTACTCCTGTTTCTATGTGGGAAGCATTCATTGAACATCAAATGTGTACCCAGTGCTATTCTGGCACTAGGCCCTGGAGATTTGCAGAATAGTTCACATTCTTTGTTCTTAGGGAATTCCCTCACTACTGAAAGAAACTGAGAAAGACAAACACAAAGCATGACATGATGTGACGTGTGTCATGGGAGCACTGAGGAAGGAGGAACCACCTGCCTAGGGGAATAAGACTTCAAAGATGAAGAGACATTTTGTTTGTGACTGAAAGGTGGCAAGATGAAAAGGGAGATGAAGGTCTTCCAGAGAAAGTGGCAGGTCCAAGAGCACCGAGTCATCATCAGATATCATCACATACAGTAACAGACAGGACCCACAGGGCTTCCAGGGGACAGGCCCCTCCCCCACAGCCTCTGCTTCAGCTCCTCCCCAAAGTACCTAGGTGACAGTATCTGATGCATATTTCCTGAGTTTTTCCGATGCTAAAACCACCATCAAATGGAGAAAAAAAAATAACTACTTGATGATCAGATCATGAGCACATGGCCCCCAGACCTGCTGGCACCTAAGGACTGATCACCCAACCAATCAGAGATTTGTGCACAAGCTGGCACCTGGGGCCGCCCCTCCCTCACCTGGCCTTTAAAAACACCTTCACGGTGTTCGGGGTTTTAGAACACCAGCCCCTCGCCCTTCTTGTACTGGTGCCTTTACAATAAACGCTGCACTTTCCTTCGCCATAGCCCGGTGTCAGGAGATCAGCCTTGCTGCGTGCAGGTGAGCAGATCCAAGCCTGGTTTGGCGACAACAGCACCATCAAGCGGTTCAGAGTAACAAGGGGGCTCAGCGTAGACAGAGCGGGATTTAGGCAGGGAACAAGGCTGACTCACGGCCTTCCCGCCTCATGTGGAGGGACGTCCCCCCCTTCCCGTTGAGGGTCAGCTTCTCCACCTTCCCTTTGGACCTCACCCTTTCCTCAGGAACCTCACCCTTTCCTACCTTAAGCCGGTGCTCTCGCGCGCCAGCATACAGCTCCGGAATCACCCATAAGACTCATTAGAGCTCATTTCTGGGCCCCATCCTCAGAAGTCCTGATTCAGTAGGTCCGGAGTGGGCCTGAGAGTTTGCACTTCTAACAAGTTTCCAGGTAATGCTGGTGCTAGAGATAATGCTGATTAAGGGGTCACATTTTGGTAACCCCACTCTTAAACCATCTCCTTTCTGCTAGGTATTGCCATTCAGCCTATCAACACACTGAACCATAAGAGCTACCACTTTATTATTTATTTTTAATGGAGGCCCTGAGGATTGAACCCAGGACCTCATCCGTGCAAAGCGTACACTCAACCACTGAGCTATACCCTCCCTGCCCCCGGCTACCACTTTTAAATTACTTATCATGTGACTGACAAGCAGCTAAGTGTCTAAGGCATATTCCATTTAATTCCTGCAATGGCCCTTGAAGTCACAGTTAGTGTCGTCCCCCCCCCGCCACCAACAGCTGCAGAAAGTGAGCTTCGGGGAGTTAAGGATCTTGGTCGCAAGCTAACAAGTCACAGCTCTGGAACCCAGTGTGCCTGAGTCCATGCCGGCGCTCACCAACCTCCCGTGTGGTGCAGCCTCCCCAGGGCTCCGCATCCAACAAAACAAGGGCACTGAGGAGCAGCCACAGCACAGGAAGGAAACTAGAAGAGAGCCATGCCACCAAAGTCCAGGGAAGGAAGGTTCAAGAAGCAGGCACAGCTTCTCTTAACAGAGAGACCAAGTGAGTTAAGACAGCAGAGTGTCTGCTGGAATTGACCACGAAGGTCTTCTGTGCCCCGTGAGACACAGAATGAAGGAATATCGGAGCAAACCCAAGATTGCACATGATAAGAAAGCAGATGGGAGGTGAGGTGAGAGAGCTGCTGTAGTCTGCTTTCTTGAGAAGTTTTGGGAACAAAGGGTTGAGCCAAGTTCAGGCCAGTGCGCCCCACCGCAACACCCTCCTTCTGGCCAGAATCATGGCTTTACTGACCAGCCCCACATTGAGGATCTCGCATCTTCACCATCAGCTCAGAGCTCTCAGCTGAGCTTCAAAGTCGTTTGTCCGACATCTTGGTGGACGTCTTCAGCGGGATGCCCCAAGCTCAAAATGTCCCCAAAAAATGAACCATTTTATCCCTTAAACCTCCTTCTTTCATGCTCCCTAACTCAGTGAGCTCAACCATGGTCCTCTGAGCAGGCAAAGCTGGGAACTGAGGTATTCACTTGGGCTTTTTCCTCCCACACACTCACCTCAACCAGTCCCAAGTCCTACAGAGCCTGGCTCCTTCAGCATCCCCCCGTCTGCCGCTGCTCTTCCTTCTACTGCCGATGCCCCGCACATCTCCAGCCACGTTACCCTCTAACGTGATGCTGTAACTGTTGACTCTCTTTCCTCTTCGTGGACTGTCAGCTCCAGGAGAGCAGAGACCACGCTGTACTCCTCCCCATGTACCCGGGGTGTAAGCACAGGGGCAGGTACGTAGTGTTAAGCTCGATGAATGTTCGTGCAATCACTGTGTCTCCTGTCAGAGTATGAAAACTCTGAAAACAATCTTGGTGACAATTAACCAGCCTCAATAGAAACTATAAAGAGGAGCCAATTAAAATTAGAAAACTCAACTGCTGAGACAAAAGCCAAGCTAAAGGCAGTCAGCAGCAGACTACACAATGCAGAAGAACGAGTAAGTGATTCAGAAGACAGGATAAGGGAAGTCACCCAGTCAGAACAGCAGACAGACGAGCAAATGAAAACCAGTGACAGCAATATAAGGGACCTATGGGATAACAGAAAGCACGCCAATCTACGCATAATAGGGGTCCCCAAAGGAGAAGAAAGAGAAAAGGGGATGATAAATGTATTTCAAGAAATCATAACTGAAAACTTCCCAAACCTAAGGAAAGAAACAGAGATCCAACTACAGGAAAATTAAGCAGCCTCAGCCGGGTCCCTCTGGGCCAGGAGGCAAGCAGGGCACGGCCTGGGCACTGTTAGAACCTGGGAGGCCAGCGGTAGGTGGGAATCCAATTGCCAGTTCATCCCTGTCTTCGGGGACACCTTGTCTGCCTTGATTTCCTGAGACAAAGGGTCCAACCACTATAGCGGATGGAGGTCTTCTACCAATCTGGAAGTAACTGAAGCCAAACCCTGCTTTGGTCAGGGCAGGACAGCGTGTAATTCCTCCCACTGTTTGGTGATTTTACTGCTAAAATCACAGAAAAACAGGCTCTGGCTCCCAGCCTGCCCTCCTGAGGTGAGCCTGCTGACTCTGCTCCCTCTGGCTCCGGGACAGTTTGCTGCTTCATTTCTGTTTCCCAGCGGGGCGGCTATGGCCTCCCTGGGTCCCGGGACTGCGCTCAGCATCTCTTCCCTCCCTTACCCCAATCCCAGCCATTCTACCATGCGCCCTGCCTGGCTTCGGACTGCAGACGGCCCCTCTCCACCCACTCTCTGAAGGGAGGGTGGTGGTGGAAAAATGGGTCTCAGACCGGCTGTCCCTAACCACATGGGAGAGCCCAGGGCCGCCAAGTCATCGTCCTTCTCCAGACCTCGCCTGTAGAAGGAGGAAGCTGGGCTGAAGCCATCAGTGCCCTCAGCTAGTACCACAGGCACGAATCCTTATTCTCTAACCTCGTCTAGAACATCACGTAGACCTCAGACCGTGGCCTTGGGGGTTAGAACACATCCAAGCCCAGGACCGTGGCCTCCACAGCTTGACGTGATGTGGGTACCATCCCCTCTGGAGCCACGCTTCCCACCATTCAATCCCTTCTCACTCCATCTCAGCCCCACTGGCTTCTTTCTTGTTCCCTGAACGTGACAAGCCAGTTTCTGCCTCAAGAACTGGGTAAGATTCCTCACCTTTACCTCTTTACCCCACTGGGTGCCCTGCTCGCTCACCCTTCCGTCCTCAGTTCTAGCAGCGCCCCCTCCCTGAGCTCTTCCCTGACGCCCCAGTCCATCCCCGGGCCTTTGGCATTCTCTCCCACTCCACCGTTCTCTGAAGTTATCTCATATATTTACTTATCTCCTCTCCATCTCCTTTAGGAAAACGTAAGCTCCATGAAGAGGGCAGGCAGCCTCTGGGTCTGGGTCACTGCTGGATCTCCAATGCAGAGACCAGCCTGGCTCGTGGAATTCATCTGCACATGTGACGCAGAGGTGCCTGTCAGTTTGGAAACAGCAGTCTAGCTCATCTTGGTGGCGCTCAGCGTGTGTAAGGATAGGATGGAGGGTTTAGTCTCCGGTGGGCCAAGTCTAGCTTCATACAGGAAGAGCCCACAGAACGATGCTTTGCCACCGCCTCAGGCTACACACCGGCGCCAAAACCTGAGAGGAGAAGTATTCCTCGTATATACACCACATCTTCTTTATCCAGTCATCTGGTGATGGACACTTAGGTTGCTTCCATGTCTTGGCTGTTGTAAATACTACTCAGCCATAAAAAAGAATGAAACAATGCCATTTGCAGCAACATGGATGGACCTAAAGATGATCATACTAAGTGAAGTAAGTCAGACAGAAAAAGGCAAATATATGGTATCGCTTATATGTGGAACCTTAAAAAATGGCACAAATGAACTTATTTGTAAAACAGAAACAGACTCATAGACATAGAAAACAAACTATGGTTACCAGGAGGAGTCAGGGAGAGATAAACTAGGAGTCTGGGATCTGCAGATACTAACCACTATACATAAAAAAGATAAACAACAAGGTCCTACTGTTTAGCACAGGGAACTATATTCAGTATCTTGTAATGATGTACAATGATAAAGAATATGAAAAAGAACATATATGTTTGTGTAAGTGAATCCGTATGCTATATACCAGAAACTAACACAACGTTATAAACCAACTGTATTTCAACTTAAGAAAATTTTAAAAATAAATTAAAAAAAACCTAAGGGGAAAATGCAAAAGGTTCACGGTAACCTCTCAACATTTTAAGAAAAATAGTCAAGTACACATGTATGTGCCAATAAGGACAGCTTTTTGCATGGAAAACAACACAGGGGTGAGTGTTAGCCTGAGTGGTACCCAGCTGTGCTCTGGTCCACCCTCCTGCCTGGAGGCAAGGAGGCCACGCCGCCCGTTGCTCATTAGGAAGAACCTGTGACAGAGATCCTGCAGCCACGCTTATCTCCTTCTCCTGTGCCCTAGCCTTTTAGGTCCCACATTGTTCCTCAGTCTAACCTACAAGCCTCCAGCTTCAATTTGGGGCCGTTTCCTTCTGTTCTAGTCCACAGAATGGAAAACTGATCTGTAGAACGTTTGTTTACGAACCTGAAGTTGTTCATGAAACCCCCCCTTACTCTTTCTTCAGGCTCAATACTTGTCATTCCTATTTTTTTTTCCTAAACAAATATGGAAGGAAATCAGTGGCTTTGCACTCCTGTCTGAATCTCCTCCCTCTTTACCCTGATGATGCTGTAAGGGGTCCCCACACCTAACTGTGCTGGGGGTGACTGAGGGGGACTGGGGAAGCAGGTCCTGAGCCCTGGACAATGGGAGGAAGATAGCTGGTGGCTCAGCTCCCAGGAGAGGCTCAAACCACAGAGGAGACAGGTTGTCGCCATGCAAGGGTGAGGTCAGAATGGGAGCTCCCAGGACAAGGTCACTGACTCCCACATCGGCTGATCATCAGAATCACTTAGGGGGCTTCTCAAAATACACTGATTCCCAGCCCTGCCCCAGATCTACTAAACCAGAGTCTTGCAGGGGAAAGAATCTGTTTCTGAAAATGCTTCTTGGGTGATGCTGTAGCTCAGCCCAACTCGGGAAGCACTGTTCTTCGAGACTCACCACTCCCTCGCTGGGTTTGCTCCAGGGCCTGTATTCCTGTGGCTTGTCCCCCGTGAACAGATCCTCAGAGAGGAGCTCACAGGGTGGAAACAAGCTTGGAGACAATTCCCTCATGCACGGTGTCCGCACAGAACTCGTCACGTCAGCGGCATGGCTGGCCCAGCCAGCTTCCAGCTGGCTCCCAGCCATGCCCCTTCCCCTCCTCTCTCCACACCTCCCCGCCCCACAAGCTGACTGGAGAGCTAGAGCAGCACTCATCAAACTTCAGTCCAGGGGTAACTCTCAGGTCCCCTGTGCTGTCTCCCGTGCTCATGGAGTAGGAAGGTGAGAGCTGCGGGTGGGAGCTCTGCCTGGTCCCCGGCCACACTGTGATTCTCAAACCTAGCACTTGACCTGTCACAGAAGCCTGGACTGCATCTCATTATCTTAATTTATGCAGCTGCCTTACAGTTCGTGAAAGTATTTAAAATTCCCTGCTATGCGTAGAGCACCATTCAGAGTATGTATTACGAGATGGTCACTGTCCTCCATTCGAAAGTAGAGGTGTGAAAAAAAATGACATTTGGAAGTGTGTTGGCAACTTTTACTTATAGTCTGTGCCCTCTGAAAGATTCCATGTGCAAATGAATAAATGGTGACTCTCGCTAATGTCCACGCGCTCCGGGCAGGAGAGAGAGGATGCTTTGTCGCTGTTCTGTTACTGCATCCGTCAGAGTTGCTTGAAGCAGGGCCAGAGCCGGCACTGTACAGCACCGTTAGATGACAGCATTTGGTTTTCACTAGGACTGCATGAGAAATGAATCTTCAGCAACTTGCAACAACAGCAAACTGGCAAGAAGACACTGTAATTAACGTTCACCACGGTGTTCGGGAACGCTGAACTCGGCCAGCCTAGACTGTTGGTTGGTTGGTTTCAGATTTTGTTAACTAACACAGAATAGAGGTGAGGTGCTCCTCCTCTTCATTACAAAGATGGGCCGGAACACACGAGAAGGGACCCCAGCAAGGAAAATTGGGTAAGACGTGCAGAAGCGTTTCCGAGATCTCCCCCAAACCTGGGGTCCCTGGTCCAGGGAGGTGGCCTCTGTCATGCTTCAGGAGAACAGTTATCTCCAAAGTGGGCCCAGGCATGTCCCAGAGACACAGCCAGAGCCACGATAACACACACCGGTCAGCACCCTGTTCTGAAATTAGTAAATGAAATAACCCAGGAAAGGGGTCGCTCCGCCCACACACGCCTCAGGGGAGGGGACACCCTGCCCCAGCCACACTCGCCTTTTCTTTGGGTTTGGGGCTCTCCAAGGCCAGGAGTCGGCTCTGTCCTGCTAGGCTGAGGACATCCTGGACAGAGCCACAGGACAGTGACACAGGCAGTCCCTGGCACACTCAGCTCCAGCTGGGCATGGGTCTCAGCTCATCAGGCCTGACCCAGAGAAGGAAGTGGCGCCAAAGAGAGGATGACAAACCCAGAAAGGAGGGGAAATGGAGGCAGACGGTGGCTCTGTGGCTGAGCTGGTCACACGTGGTCTCTGCCCCACTTTCTCTTTTGTCACTGTCGCCTCAGGACAAGGGCCCAGGCAGGATGAGGCTCTGCACAGAGAGGGCTCCTGAGCGGACTCAGCATGGGCAGGTCCTCGTGCGGGAGGGCAGCTGGCCCTCCAGGAATCCAACTCAGGCCCTGAGCAGCTGCTGCAAGTGCCCACCCGCCACGCCCCGTGGGAGGAAGGGGAGGGCCCAGGCTGACGCTGACAGCACAACCCCTGCCCTGCTCCCCCTCCAGAACTCATCCCGCCCCCTCTCCATTCACAGACCTCGTCATCAGCCCCTCCGGCTCCCTGGTCAACATCAAGTTCAGACGATTTATTTTTGACCTTTGAGACTGGTTATAATATGTTAATAGGTAGGTGGAGTCAGTCCTCTCAGATGCCAGAGTGCAGTGGCCCTACCTGCCCAGACAATTGAGAAGGGGCCCTGATAAGCCCCGTTACAATGATTTTATAAACATCTACTGTGTTCCAGGGACTGTGCTCCAGCCTCTGTGCTCCAGGACTCTGAGTGCTGTGACAGGGACAGATGGGTAAGCAGTCACAGTGCGGGGGAGTAGTTGCTGGGATGCGGCCACACCCAGCTGCTGTGGAAGCCTGGTGGACAAGCTCCTAACTCTGTGTCTTCAGAAAAGACACAGGAGATGCATGCATGGGTGCTTGTGTACATGTGCGGGCCTGTGCACATGCACACACACACACACACAATCATGCTTGGTGGTCTGGGTGTGCCCCGGAACTCTGAGTCTACCTAGCTAAGGTAGTGGTCCAAGACTCGTTGTTCCATCCATCCCCTCATCCGTCCATCCATCCATCCCTTGATCTGTCCATCCTTTCATCCATCCATTCCTCCCCTCATCCATCCTTCCCTTCATCCATCCACCCCTCCATCCATCCATCCACCCCCTCATCTATCCATCCATCCATCTCTTGATCTGTCCATCCTTTCATCCATCCATTCCTCCCCTCATCCATCCTTCCCTTCATCCATCCACCCCTCCATCCATCCATCCACCCCCTCATCTATCCATCCATCCATCTCTTGATCTGTCCATCCTTTCATCCATCCATCCCTTCATCCATTCCTCCCCTCATCCATCCATCCTTTACTGTGTGTTTATTATGTCACGTGCACTTTTCAAGATCCTTTATGTATCTGATCTCATTTATTCCTCCCAACAACTTTGTGAGATAGGAATTGTTAGTGGTATCTCATACCCAAGGAAATCAGGGCCCAAGAAGTCGGGCTACTTGACCAGGGTTATGCTAGTGCTTTAGTAAGGGGCTGAGCTGGGATTTTAATCCAAACCTGAATAATTCCAACCTGATGCTCTTTTTTAGCTCCTCTGCATTCCCCACACTGTGTTCTTCAAAACACAGAAGCTCCCAGGTGCTCACAGGTGTTCCCCATGGACCACCCCCTCTCCTTCAGGAAGCGTCATACACCAACGCACACCAGAGGATCCACGAAGTCCTGTGGTGTCTCCATGTCACCCAGCACTCACAGATCAAGTGATCACAGAACTCCTTTGGTCGCAAACTACCCAGTTCCACAGCAGTTGGAGAAAAGTCACTTTCCCCCCTGACCTGATCCAGGATCACGATCCAGACCTCCTGCCGCCAGCAAGGGACTGTTTCCTTCTGCCAGCAAACAATGACTTGACCTTAAAGCCAATCAATAAGCAGGGATGTTCAGGGACGTTCTCCTTCCACAGACCCTTCACGTCTGTCCCCTCCCCGCACATCTGCACGTCTCCACGTAGCCCAGAGGGCAAGGGGGCCGGGAGACCTCGCAGAAGTGAGGGGTTCAATCTGCAGGTCAGTGCTGAGCATATTATACTGGAACCTTCTCACGCCGTCTCCCGGCTCTGAGACTTACACTGTCCCCGGCCAGGGCGAGGGCCCACCCGCATCTGCGTGGTGACTCTAGACTCACCCCGCCCAGCGCAGACCCTGCTGCAGGGCTGCCAAGGCTACGGCCTTGCTTTCTACACTCGGCCTCCCCATTTCCAGCTTTGGCTTCGGGAGAATATCTATGTGGACTTCTTCCTCAAGCTTCTCTCCATCCTTCTCACAGTTCTCTTTCTGAAAAAAGACACAAACAGGCAGGACCGACTCCATGCTCAGAAGGGATTTTACTTGCTGCCCCAGAAAGCGGGACCGGGCCCTGCACCTCCCCGAGTGGGGCCAGGACCCAGGGGCCCAGGGTGACACAGCGGTGTGTCTGCCTGGGGGAACGCCGCCACCCACGGCCGCTCCACATCCCCGGCCCCCCAGCTGCACCCTGGGAGTCCACGCACATCCTCTCCCTGGGCTCCGGGCCCTGACTCACTGCAGTGTGGGAAGTCACTGCCCGGGAATCTGCAGCCTCAGCTGCTCCCACCAGGCCCGCTGCTCTGTGCCACAGGGTACGGCCACCTCCTTGTCGCCGGCGGGAGGGTGTTTTTTCCAGTGAACTGAAGTCATCTCAAATGTTTAACCCCCAGAAGCGGCTGGAGCTGGCTTCCAGAAAGTGCACAGGGCATCCCTTAACTTACTGAGCAAAATGCACAGCTTCACACCAGAGCTTGTGTCCACCCCGGCCTCACCGCCATCCCTCCCTCCCCGGGGCCTGGGCAGAGGGCAGCCAGGACCGTCTGGGATCCCACACCAGCCAGATCAGAATGTGCAGGTGATGTTTTGCATCTTGATAGTTTCGGATACAGGAAGAGAACAGTGAAAGGTTGAGGCTGAGAAGGAGAAGGGAAGTCCACTCCCCTGAAAATCGGAGGCAACTCGGAGGAAAGCTAGGAGGACAAGGAACGCCTGATGGAGTCAGGAGGCCATCTCCCTGCCCCTCTCCTCCTCGCCCTGCTCCGCGTCCTTGTTCACCACGCAGTCGGTAAACACGGATGGGAGAGAAGGACGGGAGGCCCAAGGGAAGGGAACAGCCTCACGGCCTCCCGTCTGGGGCACCCCTGCTGTCCTCATCTCTTGCGTCTGGGGCGGAGAACCACAGGTGCCACCCCAGGGCTGCCCTAGAGTCGCAGGGTCACAGTCACCACTGGTCTGTTAAGGATGCGCTCTTGAAGTGGGCTTCTAGCCCCCACCCTGCAATTTACCTGCTTGTGTGACCATTCAGGAGCCAGAAGGAAAAAAAAATTGTTGAAATTCCTCACTATCACATTTTACCTTGAAAAGTAAAATGATTTTTAGAACTACGCTCATTACTACATCCATCTCCTTTTTACCCTCGAAGTTTCCAGTCCCCCCATCCCAAAACTGGCCACTGCTGTGTTTTCAAAGGAAGACCCTTTGGTGGTTGTGTAGCAAAGAATTAAACTTCAGCCAAAGAGAGGTCTGGCCTTTGCCCTCAGCTACCGAGAGGTGATCTCCAGGCCCTCACAATGCCACGTCTGATGGGAGGGCCTTTGTTTGCCTGGGGGGTCTGGCCACCAGAGAGCCCAACAATGTGACGTATGCCGAGGTCTTGGCGCTGCGCAGCGTTAGTTCTCCCCCCGGGCAGGCTGGAGACTACAGAACAGCCTTGCAGACGGTACGTGATTAATTAAGCCTCAATCAAAACCCCGGACACTGAAGCTCGGGGTGTTTCCGTGCTCGGCAGTACTCTGCATCATCACACATCGCTGCTGAGAAAATGACACTGTCCTGGCTCCACGCGGAGAGGACACTGGAGTTCTGTGCGCGGTGCTTTCTTGAACTCCACCCCATGCACTTCCTCCTCAGCTGATTTCAGCCTGTATCCCTTCTCCGTAATAAACCAGAACTGTGAGTGTCCCAGCTTCCGGTGAGCTCTGCGAACACTTCTAGCAAGTTCCCGAGCCTAAAGGTGGCCTCGCGGACCCCCGAACCTGCAGTTGGGGTCAGAAGTGAGAGTGGTCTTGTGCAGATCGGGCCTCCTCACTTTGCAGCCGGCTGACTCTTCCCAGTCGGCCTCAGCGCTCAAGGAGGTTGACGTTAACAGATCAGCAGATGGCCTTTCTTGACCTAGTGGCCTGTTAAACTGATCTAAGGAGGACTCTTAGTTCATGAAACGATTACACAGCTCTCCTTAAATCTAGCAGTCAGCGTGCAGAACTGTGGAACTGCAAGCAGAAACTGCCGCGGTGCCAGCGTTGCCATTTTGGGGAGTGTCGGCGGTCCTTACCGGAGGCAGCAGCTAGGAGTCAGCCAGCCGTCCCCCACGCACCCTCCGCGCTGACACACACTCATTGCTCTCCGTCCTTTGTGATTATCATTATCTGTGTGTCCTGGTGCCTGTGACCCTGGGGGCTCCCTGGGGGCCGCGACCGTTGCTTACCCATCTTCCACTTCCCGGAGATGGAGGTGCACAGTAACGCACCGAGTGTCTGATGAGCTGAGCGGGGCCAGGCTGGGCCTTGGAAGCCAGTAAGCAGCTGTGTCCGTGGATATGTGGTTATTCCAGTCTCATAAACAGGCTCTCTGTCCACAGTGCGCCCACGTAAAAGTTCACAAGTCTCCCGTTCCTCCCTAAGAAGGCTTCCAGAAGGAGAAGCCACCAGAGGCAGCAGAGGACAGAGCTGTGAACTCGCGCATGGGATTCAGGAGACCTGGGTTCCGGTGGCAGCCTCACAGTCCTTGCTGGTCATGTGACCTTAGACAAGTCCTTCGACCGAAGACTCAGTCTTCTCATCTGTGAGACAGAAATACTGTGCCCTCTGGCCACCCACAGATGTCAGGAGGTAGTAATTATAAAGCTCATGCTATTCCAAGTTCCCACCCGCAGACGTCCTAAGCGTCCACGACCCGTCAGGTGCTCAGAGAGGCGCTCGCCCGCGTTGCTTCCTTCCATTAAGTCCTCATTTCTGGTGCGGAGGGTACTGATGGGGAGGGGGTCCCCGGTGGGTCCAGACGACACAAGGCTGGCCATGAGCTGGTGATTACTGAAACTGGGTGAGGAAGTATGCAGGCTCACTCTACAATTTCCTCTATTTCTGCGCACGTTTTTACTGTTCTAGTAAAACATGTACTTCAAACAATGTTCTTGGCAACAGTGTGAAGCGGGTCTGACTTCACTCAGTCCCACTTTATTCTTGGGGCCCAGAGTGAAGGGAACGTGTGGGACACTGGGGCCAGACGTGGGTCGAGGACCCAGGTTCCTACCTCCGTGCAATTTTCCATGCCCCAAGCTCTCCATCCCTGGGGAGACAACTGTATCTGGTACCTGCTCACTCAGAACCACACTTGTCCTCAGAAAGGGGCTCCTTGAAGATTTGCTCCTGGGGAGACGGATCATTGCAAAAAAAAAGTGAAGAGACGAGAGAAAACAGTTGTCCACCTTTCCTCCTTGTGCCAGGGACCCCCTTCCACACTTCATTTGAGAAATTCAAGGGATGTGACTCCTCAAAGTCACCATCCTCACCTGCAAGCATCTTCTGGGGCACCGGGAGCACCGGGCAGGCACTGCCAGAGACTCCAAAGGTGTACAACACAGAGGGCCCCCCTCGGCCACTTCCTCAGACCTGTTCATGGTACGTTCTAGTGTAGGAGCTAACTGTACAAAGAGACCAAGACAGCATCACAAAAGTCTTCGCCTTCAAAGGGGGGGGGGGGCATGCACATTTGTGCGCGCACGCCGGCACGCCTGTCTGCACGGGGCAGGGGGTAGAGAAAGCAGCAGAGACACAGCGCATCGAAGACCTGCGCCAAGTGACCCAGCGCTGCGGAGTAACGTCCACCTCAGGCAAGAGGCTAGAAATGAGCAAGTTAAAAGCCAGTGCGGGAGCCCTTAGGGAAGCCATGATCAGTGTCTTAGACCAGGTGATGCCAGGTAACACCCTTAGAGTTTAGAAGTTCTACTTAATATCATATTTGGGATTCAGGAATTTTTTTCTGAATTTACTTTTTACGTAGGTAATGTGTCAAAATTCCAGTGCATACCTGGTGAGGCAGCCTCCTCCCATCGATGCCGCCACCTACTCTGTTCTCACGCCGACCGCTCCATCCCTCAGCCACAAACACGGATGATTAACTCGTTGACTAAGCTTACAGAACGTGTGAGGAAGACAGAAGCAAGCACACATGTGTGTGCATGTTTGTCAGTGTTCGTGACACAAGAGGAAGTACGCCGCACACTTTGTCCAGGACCTTCAGCGAGGCTTTGAGGAGGGCTGGGCTATCTTTGCGGTCAAGTTGGAGAAATGGGGACCGAATGGCCCTGAGCAGCGGCAGGGACGTGGCGCAGAACCAGAAGCGGAATAGAGCGCTGCTGGCTCTCCGCCTGGGGTCCCTCCCCCCACCGCCCCCATCTCCTGGAGCTGCCGTTTGCCCATGCAAGGGAGTCCTTCTGAAGCCCTGGCAGGCTTCTCCGAAGCAGTTTGTCCTCTTAAGTAGTTTAAACTCTCCCTGGCGATCTTGCACTCATCGCTCATTTGCCCAGGAAAACATCGTTTTCTCATAGATCGTGCAAAGGTAAACCGCAAGGCCTCTGCTCTTTAAATGACTACACAACCTAACTGCGCGAAAGCCCCAGCCCAGCACTTGGCACACAGCAGCCACTCCGCAGAATAAACGTTAGCGGACTCTGAACGACCACTCAACTCCAGCGCAATGGAACCTGGACTAGTGGGATGAGTCATGAAGAGGCAGGAAACTGGCCTCCTCAGAGCCGGCCCGGCGCTGGTTCACTTGGGGAGCACGAGGCTTTTCTAAGCCGGGGTCACGTCCTCCTCTCCCGCCAGAGAAGCAGAAACCCCAGTTTTCTCTGTATCTAACCTTCACTTGGGGATCACGTGATTCTCATGGCCACGTTCGGTCACTGACAGAGCTGACTGGAAGAGTGAGTGGTCGAGTGGGGGTGAAGTGGCAAAGCCGGGCCCAGGGAAGGGAAGGGCCGCCCTCTCCCGGGGCACCTCCGCTGCCCCCTCCCACTTCTCAGGGACAGCCGTGGCCCCTGACACGCTGTCACCAACCACAGCAACTCTGGTCTGTGGTCAGACTGCTCTGGGAAGTCACATTTCTTGAGCACTGGCTTTAGTCAGATGCAAAAGAAGGTGACCCCCTGGAGAAAAAAGCAACAGTGACAGAGATTCCAAAAGTGAGGGACTCCCAGCAAAGGAGCTGCTGCCTTAGACGCAGGCCACCACGCTCCACTCACTGGTGCAGAGCCTTGTGAATCTGCCGCTGCTAATGGACCAAGAAAAGGAAAGGAAAGGAACACTGCCCTGGGCCGGGGACTTTCCGAACTAGTCTGCAAGGTGTGGGTCTTCTCCAGGCCCCCACCCCCACCCCAGAGAATCTCAGTTCAAGTCCCCAAAGAGTGAACTGGGCTGTCACCCTGATCTTCCCTCAGGGAGCCAACCCAGTCATTACCTCCACATGAACATGCCAACTCTCGCCGCATACACAATCCTGGAAAGTCTCTCCCGGCCACAGCACTGACGGAACCTCACAGCTCTGGCAAGAGCCCCAGCTCGAAAACAGAAAATAGCAGAAGAGGGGCCCCCAGCTCCCCACTCTTCTTGAGTGTGGTGGCCCCCTCTTCCTAGAAGGACCCTCCTCCCGGCAAAAAGTGCAGAGCTCTGTTGACACATAGCTGCCAGCCACGTCCATTAATGCTAGGCCACCTTGAGTGCAGTGGTTACGAGTGCTGGGTTTGAATCCCGGCTCTAAAACCTGATTTAGGGTCATTATTTCAGCTCTTTAAGCCTCAGTTTCCTCATCTCTGCCTCCTGCGGGAGTCATAAGGAATAAGTGAAATTATCCTTGCAAAATTTTTAGCAGAGTATCTGGCCAATTGCTAGTGCTGGATAAATATTACTTATTTGTCATCATTATGGCTCCTAGGAACCCACAGCCTCTGTTCAGAAGAGAACACCACGGCCAACCCAACTGCTAACTGCGTCAGGCTTGAACTCTGCTCACTGCCTTTTAATTAACTCCCTCCAGGCTTCTTCCCACATTGTGTTCTCACCCTTATTTACTCTGTTCCTCATCAGCCACCTTCCCAGTGTCTGGAAGTGCGTCTGCCCACCAGCTCTTGTTCTTTAATCATCATCATCACCATCACCACCTCCACCATCATCATCACCACCACGGTCATCACCATCATTATCACCATCACCATCATCCTCACCACCATCATCCTCATCATCACCATCATCATCATCACCATCACCATCACCACCATCACCATCACTGTCATCACCATCACCACCATCATCATCATCACCGACATCATCATCACAGTAACAAAAACAGGGACAGTCTGTGGGTGAAATCTGCCTGTGCTGGGCACTGTGAAGGGCTTCTCACCCAGTCTTCCTCATACTCATCTCACTCACTTCTACCAGCCCTGTGAGATGGGAGTCAATGCTCCAGCTTTAAAGCTCAGGGACAGACGGCAGAGCTGCTTACGGTTACTCTGCAATCCTCCTAGAAGGGTGTGTCTGCTGTGTCTACTTTCATAGTCTCAAAACCACAACAATTCCATCAGCAGACCCAGGATGCCACAGAACTCCAAGAAAGTCACTTCCCCTGTCTGCCCATTTCTGTAAAGGTGGAGGCGGGTGTCAGGGATGTGTAAGGCTGGTCCCTTCCACTTCTCACCTTGGCTATAAACTTTATGGATTTGGTGACTTTGGTTCCAGGGACATCAAGGTCTCGGCACAGAAGAACCAGGCTGAGGCAGGGCACTGAGGTGGAATCAACTTCCCGCAAGGATGAGGCCAGAGCAGGGTGTCTCTGGAGAGAAGCTCCGTAAGGACAGCCTTTGGAGGTGGGACCAGGCACAGAGGAGACTCAAGGGCTGAGAAGTCCTGACCCCGTCCGTTTTCCCACTCACATCCCTGGGAATGATTGAGAAGTGCAAGTCCCACTAAAGGTTAACGAGCAAATTCCCTTCTGCTCTTGGGGTCACTTCCACCCGGGAGGAAATTTACTCTCTTCCTCTAACCTTTTCCTTCCTTATTCAGATTCACATCCTCTTCACACTCCCTGAAGCCCCTGACCACTTAGAGGCCCCTGGGGCCATGGTTTGAGTCAACGGTCTGTTTATTCGGCTCTCACATCTCTCCATTGACCATTCCTCTTTGCTCTCCTCTTACAGCGCAGCCCACAAATCTACAGTGCCCCCCAGGACAGCAGAAGCATCACTCTTGGGAAGTTTCCTTCATGAATCCAGAGGATAAAAACAGACTGTGCTGGAAAACATAGGGGAGGGAGGCATAACTAGAGAAAACTTTTGGAAGAGATCTGTTACTTTATTTAGTAAATTGTTGTTTAAATGGAATCAGTTCCTTCTCCTAATGGAGTTTCCCTTCTCCAAGGAAGCAGGGAGGAAATGGCTGTACAGAGATAAGTTGACCCTGATGGTCCTTGAACTCTTTCTCCTAAGACCTGAGCCTCTCTTTTCAGGCTTCCTATCCCATAGCTTTGAATTCTTAAATTTTCCCAACTCCTATGTTCATCAAAACCAAAAAGTGGGCTGTGAATTCTGGTCTTTTAAAATTTTAAGAGATTAAGTGAATGTATCTACTAGAGAAATACTGACACTCTTGATTGAGTTACAGGCTGTATTCTCTCTTGCTCTCTCTCTCTCCCCCCAGCCTCCGTGGGGGAAAAATGTGGGATGTCAAGGGTGGGTTTGGGGTGCAGAGGACCACGCTCACAGCAGCCACAGGTGGGAGGCGAGGCGAGAGATTCTGCAGCGCCTGCTGCACGGTTCCAACGTCCTGGGAAAGTTCTGCCACAGCTCAGGTCATGTCCTGCAGGCCAGGAAAGACTATTAGGCGCTGAAGGGCCCTGTGGTTGTAAAGGAAGCAACACAGGGGGGCAGGCAGAAGGACCAGCCATCGCGTCCCCTGTGTGTTAAGGGTTTGCTGAATTCTGCAGTGTGTCTACTGCCAGGCCAGGTATGGTGGGAGACGACATTGATGAACTATGGTCCTCCACCTTCAAGGACCAAACCACCTGGTTGATCTCATCTGTGAGCGCCCAAGAAAGATGCTCATCTGAATGGGACGGGGGAAGCTCGGTCTTATATGGAGGCGGATGGAAGGACAAGAAAACACTGAGTTTTTCTTTTCCACACTGAGATGTCTAAACTCGGCAGGAGAAAGCGGAGGAATGGTGACCACCAGGGCCCTGTGAGCAATGGCGGCCAGGACAGCATCACTCGTGTCCCCTCGCGGGCTCCCCTCTGCCGCGCTCCGGGACGAGCCTCTACCCCGTGCGTTGTGCAGCGCGTCCCGCCCGTTCCTGGGTGGTGGGACACGCTATCCCAGCTCTCTGTGATTACCATCCCGAGCCTCCTCCTGTCTGTCTCCTACTTAACCCCACAATTAAAGATGGAAAATACAGCTCAATTTAGGGCAAGATCCTAAATTATCTTATTTGGGAGGGAAAAAAAAAATCAAGAAACAAAGGAAAGATTCCGATGTCTCTCTCTTCCTCTCAAAAAGCAGATTTTTTGTAAGAGACTCAAAAGCATCAAGGGAAAGCAACGTACACGCTCTCTTTCCTGAAGAGGCTTGAATCTTGTTGAGGAGACAAGGCCCAGACAAGCGAGGACTTCAAAAACAAACAAATAACAACAGATGTAAACAGACAAATCAGACGCTGGACGGGAGCCACAGAGTCACCTCTGTGCTGGCCGCACGGAGTGGGTTTTTCCCGGCAACCTCAACTGTAATCACACATTCCAATTTTCAGCTCAGAAAACAGAGCCACCATAATTGTATGCCAGACAGTCAGCCAGATGATGTAAGCGATATAAGAGGCCCTCAGAGGCAGGCACAGGGAAAAGCTCGGTGCCGGCGGGGGAGGTCAGGGAGGGCTTCATGGAGGAGGCCACGCCTGGGGGCCCCGCCCGAGTGGGCACACCAGCTGTCTTGCCTCCACTCCTACTTTCATCTCTCTTGAAGCTGCTCCCCTTGGGTCCTCCTCCTGCCCGTCTGTGGCACAGGGTCCCAACATCTCTAATTCACTGTGGCTGACATGTGCAGGCCACGGAGGGGAGGGGGAGAGGAAACTGCAAACAGCCCCCATCATCCGAGTCACACAGGAAGCTTAGGCAGGCCCAACGCTTGCCTGGGGCCCCTGTGCCTGGTGTCCCCCAACACCCCCGCCGGTCCCAGGCTCCTCGGCTCGCAGTTGGCACTGGAGCCAGGAGTCAACTGCCCCGCCAGGAAGGCCAGACGCTCTCAGGCTTTGAGCATCTGGGTCCCAGCCAACAGGGCCCCACCATTCCTCTGAGGGGTCAGGGTACCAACCCACACACATTCATCAAGTTCCTGCCACGGGCTGGATACACAATGCAGTAACGAACCCGAAAAGGTCTTTGCCACTGAGGAGCTGACAGTCCAGCGGGAAGAGAGTTGAGGTACGAGAGCTGGCGTGCAGAGCCCAGGTGCCACGCAGGGAGCGGCCCCCGGGGCCGGGCAGGGCTGGCAGTCTCAGTGGGGAGCGAGCCGGCTTCCCACCTGGGCCTACGGCTCCTCCACGGAGCACGGCGTCCTCCCAACAAGTCTAGAGGCTTACGAGCTGGCCCTCAGCCTCGCTCAGACACATCGCTTCTCGGAAACCTGTCCCTGCTAACCGCATTCCACTCTAAACCTGTGTCCCTCTGAGCCCGTGGGACAAGGCACAGCACAGCCACCTGCAGGCGTTTCCGGGGCCTCCTTCCTGGGCGGTGATCCGGGTTCCCATCCTAACCTAACCTGACTCGCTGGAGCACGAGATCTATGTTGTTCGCTCACTGTCCCCTTCCCGCTGGAGGCGTGGAGGGGCGGGGGCGGAAGCGGTGGTCCAGAGCCCAGGCCTGGTTTGGAGCTGTGGGCTCCAATGCAAATTCTGCCCTCACCCCTTAGGAGCCTAGGAGGACTTTGCATGCGACCCATTTGGTGAGCACCTCTCCCCAGCACAACACGACGTGCGTGATTAATCTACCCCCAGAGATGACGCGAGGGGGATTCAATCAGGTACTAGAGGGAAAAGGTCTAGTTCTGTGCCAGTTTTGTTCTGGGTTTTTTTTTTTTTTTTTTTGCATTCACGCACACTTTTAATTAAATTCTCCTAATACCCCAGTAGGTGAGTCAGGCACACAGTAGGCCCTCAATAAGTCAGAGTTCTTCTGGAGCCAGATCTGGAACCATCAGGGACTCTGTGTGATCTGGAGACCTCTGGGGCCCCCCCTGGCTAGGTCCTGAGCAACAAGCCCTCCCCCTTCTAGGTGGTCAGGCAGGAGGGGGTGTCTCTGAACTTGGCCACTTAGCAGAGGGCTGGGAAGAAACAGTAGGAAAGCCAGGGGCTTACAGGGCAACAACGAGCCCCAGGCAGGTCCCCATACACCTCTGCGAATGTGGACAAGGGTAGGAGAAGCAAGGTCTGGGGACAGCCCAGACCTCCTGGCCAGACCAGGCTCTTCCCGCCACCCCCCATCCCCTTCCGCCCAGCAGGTCCGAGGAGAGAGGCCTCCGGGGAGGGGGAGAGCCAAGGGCTGCAGGACGACTGCTCTTGGCACCCTCATCGGGCCAGCCTGGCTTCTGGAAGCCGCTGCTCTGCCCAGATGGCTTGCGAGCCCGCAGCTGGAGCAGCACTCCCCTCAAGTGGCAGGAGAGACCACGCTGCCAAGACTGGCTCCTTCACATCCACATCCGGAAAAGGTACAGTCTGGGCAGCAGTGAGAGAGCAGGAGGGCGGGCCCCCCCCTGGCAGGATCCGGCCCCGGGGCAGCTCTCTTCCCGCTTCCCCTCCCCCCATAGAGCCCACTGCGCCCCCAAGAAGTGGGCAGCTCACATGTGCTCTCACACTGTTGACCCTACAGAACCACTGCCTCCACTGTCTGCATGAAAAAACCTCTTTCTTAAAACGCTCATCTCCCTGTAGTGCTAGCTAGGTACCCCGGACAGGAATTCCCAAAGCTCTCCTTGGGGACTTCAATATATAAGGTCCCCACAGTCCTCCTTCCCTTCCCAAACACTTACTAAGCACTCACTGTGTGCTGGATTAATGGAGAGACAAAGTCAATCCGACGCGCCCCACCTCCACCCCACACAGAGCGTATGGTCGAGAAGGGGAAATACGCTTACAGCGCTAGGCAGGGGCACACGCGCAGTCAGCTGTCGCTAGTAACAAAGTAGAAATACATTGAGGTCCTGTGGAAGCACAAAGGAGGAGCAATGGATTCTGTGGGAGGCGTGGGGGCATCTTAAAGCAAAGCTGAGGGCCTTTACATTAGAGGACCAGCCATCCCTCCCTGGGGCGAATGCTAGAGTGTGGCACAAAAACTGGGCGGCAAGCAGCCCAGCCAAGGACGCAGCTGCACTCACTTCCAGGGATCTGGGTCACTGTCACTGGTGGGAACGTCGTCTTCCTGGGGGTTTGTAACACCTACTCAGTAAATATCCTTTAGTTCCTTCCTGTGAGGACCATGGAAATACAGTGACCCCACTCTGCTACCTTGGCCTCAAATCCATCTACCAAGTCACACGTTTCTGGAAATCTGGGTGTTGCTGCAAAGGTATTCTTGACAGCAAGGGTTAAAGATCCAAATTCAAGAAGAGGAGGGTCAAGGTGGGCGTGGGTGCATTCACCCCTCGGTGGCCCGATGGAGCAGTGACGGAGTCACCACTGCATGGAGGAGAAAGTGAAGAAAGAACTGAAAACCATTCCCACCCACTGAGTTAAGCACTCAGCATGTCTTCGACTGAGAATAGCCAGGAAACATTGTTTTAACCAACTGAATTAAGCCGAGTTATAAATAACTGGATGAGGGACCGTCGCCACCTATTAGAATTACTCACAGTTCACGTTACATGCTAATTACTTGCCTTTTCCACTAGCCCCTCAGCTCAAAGGGCCTGTCCTGCTCACCACCGATCCTGTGCCTGGCGGAGAAGAGATGCTAAATAAATGCGAATGAGTGACCTTCAGCTCTTTGACTCCATTGCATACAGAGCCAAAGGAAGTGAGAGTTAGTGTGCAGCCCCACACTGGGAAGACTGCCCTAAATCAGCGAGCATTTTCTTCCGATGAAGCATGTGCAATTTCCTTGCTGAAGAAAGGCCATGGATGGAGTTGGCATCCATCAGCCCGGGCTGGCCAGGTGGGGTCCCGCATGGAGGCTGGGGACACTCGGTCCCCCTTGCAGGTTACGGATGCCGTGGCTCAGTGCCGGATGCTAGCAGCATCAAGGTGTCCCCCGCACGAGGCCGTGCTCTCCCAGAACTTGGAGTGCTGCACAAATACCCAACATCTGCGAGTTTCCACAGCGCCTTTCTCCAAGGAACTCCCCGCACTTGCAGACATGAGCTCATGCATCCTCTCTTCCCCCCTGAGGCAGGGAGGGGACCGGCATGAGCACCTCTGTTAGACATGCAGGGGCGGGGGGAGGTGCAGGCACAGAGGAGGAGAGAGACCTTCCCAAGGTCACACAGCAAATACAGGCCTGCTGGAAAGGATCCCAGGAGGCCTGGCCCGATGCCCCACACTGGTTCCATCTCCTGCCTTGGCCTTGACTCTGCCAAGAGTTCAAAGCTTGAAGAAAATGCACGTCTATGAGGACTGCTGGATTGGGGTCATGAGCATCCAGGAAAATCCGACAAGACCACTATGAAATAGTATTAATCATGACTCAGCTCTCTTCTCCCTCCACGTTTCTACTTTGATGACTGGGATCTTGTCGGGGAACAGAAAGGAAGAACAAAGCACAGGAATAAGTGTGGTGGGAAGATGCCAAAACCGGACCCCTGCGCAGCGGGCTCTGAGCCCCGAGTCCTCCCAGGGAGTGGGGATCGTACTGTTCCAGGAATTAACAGAGGGAAGGGAGCCCAGCCTGGGAGGGAGCCCAAGCGGCAAAGGCCAGCTGAGCACTCCAGGGGCCTGGCGAGGACACGCCCTCCCGAGGAGAGACCAGCCACCTCTCTCTGCTTGATCAGAGGGCTCTCGGCAAACCAGCAGCCCCGGCTGCCACCACCAACAAGGATTTGCTTCCAGTTAGTCCTGAAAGCCCGAGCTCCAAACAAAAGCTGTGCTCCCGTCCTCCTGGAGGAGGGGGGCCGAAGACTGGCTTATCTACTCCCACCTGCGCCTCCTCAGTCCTTGGGAAACCGGACAGAATGGGCTGAGACCCAGGAGGTGAAAATCTCACCTAGGCTGCTTCACCCAAAGCTGGGGGCAGAGAGGCACAGTGTGCCCAGGTCTGCCTATCACAGTGGGGTCTGGGTGGCGCCCGGGTGGTCCACAGCCAGCATCCTTCTACTCAGCCCTCCTCGATCCTTCGCTCATCACGAAGCTGGGAGTGCCCCTCTCTCGTCAGAGGGAGACCCCATATCTCCTGCCCGATGTATCTCAGACGATCAGCACATCACCCTCCTAAATCCTTGTCCCGCTGTCCAGCAGAGGAAGTGCAAGTCTTAAGGGGGCCAAGCCCCAAAGTGGTGGCGTGAATTGGAGATGCGGGAGGAACGGGGAAAGAGGTGGTGAAGGCCACCGCTCGCTGATGCGGAAGGAATCGGTGATCCCCTGAGTGACCAGTTTCGGAAGATTTGGGGAGGGAAGCAAACTGCAAGGTTATTAAAGGGCAAGTGGGCTGTAAGGAAGCCAGGGTGGGTCTCTCAAGAAGAAAGTAGTAAGAAAAAGGGTGACGTTGGCTTCCAGGGCAAGGTCGCTTGAGGAGGCACATATCTGAGAGAGACTGTGGTGAGCACAGAATCTTTGACTCGACTTTGGAAGGAGGACAGGAGATACTGAGGAGTTAGAAATTACAGGTGTGAAAGAGAAGACGTCAATTTTGAATAGAAGCCCAGCGGCGGACAGGGCGAGGCGGGGCCCGAGCACAGAGCCAGGCCTTCTGCGGGAGGCGGGCTCCGGCTTTATTTCAGTGCCTTCCTGCTGGAGCCTGGAATCCGCTGTTTGAAACGGGGGCCTGGCCTCTCAGCTCCCCCGAGGTGCGACCCCCAGGCCAGGCTCCCGGCTCACCCGTGGTGACCCGCTCCCACGCCCACTGACTCTGGGTCACTCCCACGGCTGGCTCTTACCTTTCCTGCAAACGCACCTGCTCCCCCACCCAGCCTCTGAGACTGGCTCCCCTTCAACGCCAGTGTGACTCACACAGCAGGCGAATTCAGACCCCTGCAGGGTCCCGAGGCAACAGGCAGGCTGAAGGAAAGACGTCCCCCGCTGTGGGCTCTGTCTTCCTCGTGGCCAGGTTCAGGACGCAACCTGGCGGAGTCGCCAGCCCAGTGCCCGCCACGTGGTGAGCGCTCAAGCGCGAGAAATCGTTGCTGCCCTTAAGCCTGCTTTGCCTTCTCCTCCCCACCCTTGAGTCTTCTACCGGGAACCGATTTTTCCCAAGCAAGGCGGCTAAACTGCCGCCTGTGTAAGATGCTGACGTGTGAGTTTACCTGTGACGTGCTGAAGTCACAGAAGCCAGCTCCCCGTGGGCCCTGCACAACCAGACGCAGCAGGGCAGAGTCAGGGTTAAAATCACCCACGTGGATTTTCGCTCTGAGAGTCACTCAATTGGCCAGACCTGCGGATGAGACTGATCCTTCACACGGACACTGTCAACAGAACTGACCAGGGGGGCTGATGGAGACACAGACGGGAGGATGGCAGGGCCTCAAACCACCTGAATCTGGTCCCAAAGCCAGAATCAGAAGCCATGGCTTTGGAACCACCCATCTCCCAGCCTCACTATTTCCTCACTCAGGATTCGCCTGGAACAACATCGGCTCAAAAAAGGAAAAAAAGCCAAACAAGAATGGGTGCTCTGAAATCACGGAACCCACGGCTGCTGCTGACTCTGGGTCTCCAGGAGGAAAGCGAGGCGACCAGGGCCCTTGGCCAGCTTCGTGCTAACACAGCTTGGCCAGCCCTGTGGATTCCTTAAAGTCTGCAACCTCCAGGGGTGAAATTCTCCCCTGCTTCGGGCCTGGTCTCTTCCAGCTCCAGTGGGGACATCGGCCGCTGATCACCCTGGGGCAAGGGTGCCAAAGAGTGGTCCCTGAGGTTTCCTCCTGTGCCCAGGGGGCACTGAGTGTGCCCAGGGTCACCCCACCTGGCACTGGTTGTGAGGTCACAGAGGCCGGGAGGGGAGGTGGGGGCACCCCATGTGCCCGCCTTGGGAAGGAGGGTCCCTCATCCTAGGCTTCAACTGGCCCCAAGCTTCAGGCAGAACCCCCGATTTCTACTGTATTTGGAACAAGTTACTCCATCCTGGTCACAAACATACAGCTGGAAAGCTGATGAAAGTCAGAAACTAGACCTCAATTTAATTTTGCAAGTTGAGATGGCCGAGCTGTCAGCTGGCATTTACTGAACAGCTACTAAACGCCCCACACTACTGCAGACACGGGGCACACGGCAGTGCCAGGCCTCCCGGACTCGGCACCTGCCGGGAGCCGACGTAGAGTGGGGATAGGCAGGCAGCAGAGAAGTGAGAAATAAATAACCAATTTATTTCAGGGCCTGGAAGGTGCCCTGTTGCAGGGAATCACACAGGCTAAGGCGGGAGAACCCCCCTTCAGAGCAGCCAGGGCTGGGGAAGATCTCTCTGGGAGAGTGATAAGCAAAGAGCACAGTGGGGACTGCGGGCAGCCAAAGGGGACCCTGAGAAAGAACCTTCCAGAAGAAGGAACAGGAAGTCAAAGAGCCGGGATGGATACCAACTACTGCACATGACGGACGGGGAAAAAAAAAGGTCAAGAAATGTAGAGAAGGTGAAACGGGGAGAGGGAGAGGGGTGGTGGCTGGGTCTGTGGGGTCTCACAGGCCTTGATGGGGGAGCCGCTGGCGGCTCTTACGTGGGTGCGTGACAGTGACACAGTCTGAGCCGCCCTCTGGAGTCATCGCCCGGCTAACGTGAGGAGACCAGACTACGAGGGAACGAGACCCAGGTGGAGAAGGCAGGTGCTTCTCGCAGGTGGTTCGGGCAAGAAGTGATGGGGGCTTGGACTGGGTCTGCAGGAACGGGGAGGGTGGAAGGTGATCAGATCAGGGGTACAGTTCAGGGGCAGAGCCAAAGGCACTTACTGGTGGGTTAGCTAATCCGGGCTCGAGGGAACAAACAGAATCAAGGATGACTCCTGGGTTTTGTCCTTTTTATCATTATTTTTTAATATAAGGTACTCAAGGGGCATCTATGCTTAAGCTGGAGATGTGTTATACAAAGCAAAACACTTACCTTGTTCAAGTCATAATGTGTTAGTTGGATAGACATCAGGTTAGTTACTGGTAATTCAGGATACACGGACTCCTGAACTTACGGTATCGTGAGGGGTTAAACGTAGCCCCTCCTCTATGACGTGGGCTCAGAGCTCCTAAGTCCAGGCCTGGGTTTAGGCCAAGACTGGGCTCAGATAACTGCAATAATCTAAGTGCAGGTCCTGGCAATGGTTCACAGTGCTGACGTGCGGGGTGCCACGTTCCCGCCGTGCAGTCTCCCTGTGAACACAAGCATCTGGAGCTAGCCTGGTTCTGCAGGCAGATGTCCACGCCTGGTGGTCTGCATTCCCTGTGCCCTGTCCCTGGACCAGAAGGTCCAGCCCCCATGGAACATCCTGTCTACCGGCCACAAGGATGCAGTCAATGGGCACGCCCATCCTGCCATCCCCTGGGACTCCCATCCTGCCATCCCCTGGGACTCCCATCCTGACATCCCCTGGGACTCCCATCCTGACATCCCCTTTCTCTTGGTTCTCTTCCTATCTCACCACTTCTCTGTTAACTGTGGTTGGTCCTCATCATCTCAGTCTCTAAGCTTTGGTCAAGCTCAGGCTTCCTTCTTGGGGATCCCTTGTCTCTACCTACACTTACCCATGTGGTGAGCAAAAAGAATCTCACGGCTGGAAAATCCTCTAAATGCCGATGACTCTCCAGCAGGGACATTCCAAGTACCTCTCCTCCTCTCTGCGTGGACAAGTGACAGCTGTCACCGTGTAACATGCTCACCACCGAACACTTGATGTCCTCCCGATGTTCTACCAGGTCGGTATTTCATGCCCGTCTTCAGCAGTGAGAAAAAGAGAAGACAGGAAGTTGCGCAGTCCAAGAGGACAAAGCCAGAGGGTGGCAGGCCTGGGGCGTGAATCGGCTCCCTTCGATTCTAAAACTGTCTCCACAAGCAGAGAACATGCCCACGGCCCCCACACCCCACAGGGCTTCCAGGCTGTCTGCTTCAATTCCTTCATGGAGGACTTTATTCAAGAGGCAGAGGGATGCCAGACAAACGGAGAGAGACAGAGACACAGGGGTGGAAGGAGAAAGTCAGAGAGAGGGACGAGGCTGGAGTGTCAGAATCCAGTGTCCATGGACTCTCTCGGGCAGGGTGAGCTGTTCAGACCCACAGGCAGAACGCGGCCTGGCTTCCCGAGGGGGTGTTAGAGTCTCGAACCCCAGCATCCTCACACAGCTTACGGGGGGGCACGTCTCAGGATCAGACCGTGCCTTTGTACACCATTAGCTAGTGAGCAAATCCCTTCCCTGTTCTAGCCTGTGCTCTCATCTGTAAAATGAAGGAGATGGTCTCACGGTGGCTCCCAAACCTGGCTGCATCTCAGACCAGCCTGGAGAGATGTGAAGGCTACAGCGTCTAACGCTTGGCCCCTGGAAGGATTCCGATCCCAGACACCGGTGGTGCGGCCGGGAACGTGCACTCTGAACAGGAGTCTAACACAACGTCTGTGCGGGAGGCGGCGTCCGCACGGGTGGGAGCTCAGCCCCAGGGCAGGGGCGGCAGGACTCAGTCCCGGCTCCGCCTCTGGCCAAGAGCCCTTAGGACCTCAGTGCTCTGTGGTCCAGTTTCCTGACCAGAGAAGTGGGGATAATGCTAAACTCTACGAAAGCCTGGTGTGAAGATTAAGTGTGTGGGCACTTGCAGAGCACTGGGAACAGCGCCTGAGTGCTGCGCACCTCAACGCCTCCTCAGTGTCTGCGGGACAACTAGCTACGCAGCGAGGTTGCTGCTGTGGACAGTCTTTAATGGTCTTTTCTGGTTTTGAGATTCCATGATTCTCTGCCCCACTGCTCCCTGGAAGAAAAAGGGACTGGCCCCCTTTGCACTCCTGAACATGCCCAGAGCCGCTCCCGATGCACTTAAATCAAACTCAAAACGTCTTTGAACCACAGTTTTGATAGACATGTCAGATCAGGCAGGTTATTGGCCCTGACGTGGAACCAGCGAACCACCAAGTTGAAAAGAATCTTAAGATCGTTGGTCAGCATTCTTTTCAAGCACACATGGAACTTTTACAAAAAAAATTAAAAACACACTCCAGGTCACAAAGCAAATCTCAAAAGTAACCAAAAAATCAGTATGATACATGCCACATTCTCTAAACAAAATGTAAGTAAATTAGAAAAAGCCAAGACACCAACCTCCCCGCCCCAATAGCAGCGGAAATGTAAAACACACTCTTAAATAACGCGCGGAATAAAGGATTCAAAATAGGATGTGAAAAATTGAGGGCAGGCCTTTTGGGTTGTTTTGTCTGCTGACAAGCCCGCGGCACCTAGAACACCGCCTGGCACAAAATAGCTGTTGAGTTAAAGAAAGAATGAAGATATGGAAAAGTTAAGTGATATGAAGTACACATGCTCTTGTTAGAGAAGAAATAAGACACAGAATTAGGGAGTAAATGTCCAAGGACAAAAAACAGCCGAGTAAGCCCAAGGAGAGAAGGAGGAAGGACTAATAAATAATAGATGAGCCGCAAAAAAAAAAAAATAGAAAGCAAACAATAGAATCACATTCCATTCAAAACAGAAAGGGAAAACAAAACAAAAATCTTTTTTAAGACTAATGAAACAGATAATCATCGGACATACCGGTCAGATTTTTAAAAAGAAACATAACACAAACACTGTTTGGAATCACAAAGGCAACATAATGGCAGACGCCACTAAGATGACTAACTTGAACAGACAGTTCTATGAAGAACTCCACACTGATGCCTTTGAAAATGCACACAAAATGGGAAATTTCCTGGGAAAATATGGTTTAGTAACATGAACTCAATAAGAAAATAAAAACCTGAATTGAACAAGACCAGTTAAAAGAAAATCCGAAATTAAAAATCTACCCTCAAAAACCCAGCAGTTGGCCCAGGCATTTCTGAAATGAGTTTTACCAGACTTGGGAGCAACAGCCCTCCCCTCCTGTAATGGATTGCAGAGAATGAAAGAGAAGAAACACTCCAAACGCATGACATGCAACTTTTACAACCTTGGCACCAAAAGCAGACACACAGTGCAAGAAAGGAACGCGCTCGTCCAACCTCACTAATAAACATAGGTGAAAAAGTCCTAAATAAAATACAGCCAAAAATAGCAATACAGGAAAATAAGCGCATCGTGAGCAAGTCAGTATTCACCAGGAACGCGTGTAAACTTTGACTCAATAGCTCGATTAATGAAGCTCGGTTCATTCCAAAGTTTAAAGGAAAAAGCCACGTGATTATTTGAATTGATATAGAAAAAGCATTTGATAATTTCATTTAACTTATCCTAGCAGAACAGGAACAGATGGGAACTTCTTTTAGTCTGCTAAAGGGTATCAACAAAAAACCACAACGAATATCCTATTTTTGGATAAAATATTAAAAGCATTCCATTTAAGGTCAGGAATAAAATAATATTACCCACACTCTTAGACAACATTGTGCTAAGACCTGGCCGTACAGCAGGATAAGAAAACAAATAAAATGTAAGAATTGGAAAGGATAAAACCCCAAATTGTCACTATTTGGAGAAGATGTGATTGTCTACACAGAAAACGGAAGGGGCGCGCCATTTCCGGCAGTAGTAAACTCAGTGCGGAGAGGATGGGTTGCCAAGGGGGCGGAGGGTGGGAAGGGATAGACAGGATTTCAAGAAAGCATACTCACGCTTGCTAAACTACATGAAAGGACAGTTTCTGTAAGCCTGCCTGAGCTGGTGCTACAATAAGGAAAGAATGAGCTCTAGACAAATGTATCCATCTCCCCATTCTCACCAAATAGGCAATGAGTAACAGTCACAAATTGTTGGAACTGCATGAGAAACTGGCAAATTCAATATCTGACTGATATCATTAAATTCCAAGTATTTTCTCATTTCTTTTTCAACCCATGAGTTTTTTGGAAGAAATTTTTTCAATTTCAAACACGTGGGGGTAATTTTGGTAATCTTCCAAAATGTGTTTCTAAAGTAACTGCACTGTAGTCAGAATATGACTTTTACAATACAAATTCTGTAGAACATGCTGAGACCTGCTTCCTGCTTGGTTATATGGTCAAATTTCATAAACGTTCCACTGTAGGGGAGATTTCAGCATAACACACTCCGTAATTGATAATGCAAGAAGACAAAGATTCAAAAGGTTATAGAGATTCTGAAAACCACAATTAGCAACCTTGATCTAATAAACTGATTAAGAAAAAAAAAACTGTACCACAGCGCAGAATACGACCAGATTCAGATTTTACAAGTAAACTCTATCAAACAATCAAAACAGTATCAGTGTGCATCATGGGATGCCATGATCATAGTATAAACAAGCCACAGACTGGGTGAAGACGTGTGCATGACACAGGACTCAGAAGGCTAGTACCCATAATATATAAAGAATTACTTTAGGTCAACTAACTGGCAATTCAACAGGAAAAGGAACACATCCAAAGAACAAAAAAATTCACACGACCAATAAACAGGGGAAAACATGCCCATTCTCACTAGTAACCTAGAAAATGTAAAATACAAACATCAGCTAGACAACCATAAAAACTGGTCCCTACTACGCTCTCTACGCAAAAGTTAATTCCACTTAGTTCTAAGATTCATGAGGAAAAGCAATCTTTTAAAACTTTAAGGGGGAAAAAATGGAACATCTTGACGATCTTGCAGGGTAGAGAAGGATTTCTTAAACAACATACAAAGAGGCTCACACATGTACAAAAATACATTTGACTAAAGTTAAATTTAAAAAAACTATCATGAAACACTATTTCATAATGGTCAACTGGCCAAAATTAAAATCTGCTCTCAGGAAGAGCTGGTAAGAAGGTATAAATTAGTGGGAGTATAAATTAGGGTAGTCATTTTAGAGAACAATTTGATTGTACCCTGAAAACATGTGTATCCTCTAAGAGCGAATAATTCCATTCCTGGATAACTCTTCCATGAATGTTCCCAAACACATACGTAAGAGGGTTCATAACTACCTCGCTGGTAGCAGAAAATAAGGGATCAACCTCAATACCTTAAAGAGGAAAATGCACGGCGTAAGCTAAATGATGGTTAAGCTAATCTAAGGAATACGGTAATTCAGTTTCAATGAATGCCCTAGGGCTGCAAACATCAAAGTGAATGTATCAGAAAACAATGCTGAGCAAATTAGCAAGCAACAAAATAACACGCATAGTAGGACACCATCTAGATGAAGCTTATAAACATGCAAAAAATACTATACAGTCTTTGTGTGCATGTACGCTGTGCTAAGCACGCTAAGTAAAAACACAATAATATCCATAAAAATAATAATAATAATAATATCCGTGAAAATGGTAAACGCAAAGCTCAGAACAGGAGTAGCCTGCAGGAAGAGAAGGAGCTGGATGACACACATGCTTCCCTTATCTTTGTCATGACATTTTTTAAAAAAAAAGATCTCAAGCAAACATGACAAAATGTTCTCAGAGCAATTTACATAGGTATTGGTCACAGTCCCTCCTGTAGACTTCTCTGTGTGCTTGAAATATTTCACAACTTTCAAACATATTATCCGTGTCCTCTAACACCTCAAAGCAGACATTTCTCATTTAATGTATCTGGCAATATCCATTCACTTCATATTTGATCACTTCCAGAAGTGGGGAGCTCACTACCATGGGAGATGACTTACTCAGAACGCCCAAGATCTGACCTGACAAGGATGTGTGCTCTGTGGGGGATTTTTCAGTCTTAGATGCCAAAGCACAGAGAGGTTGGGGGGCGGGGGGGAGAGGGATTCGTTGCATATAATGCATTTGCAGAATTGCAGTGAAGTATCTCAAAGCATCAGCTCCTTGCCGGAATACATAAATGTCTGGGACCCCTCGTGACTCCTGCATTAGCAAGACTGCCATCACCATCCATCCATCAGAGACTGTATCCACCCCCATCCATGTGGCTTCTGCGATATCACCCACCAGCCATTCCCAGCTCAGCAAGTGACACTCACCATGTGCCATGACAGCGGCTCCTGCTCTCCTCTTTATAATAGCACGCTTTCTAAATGGGCAGGCATAAAATAATGCTCTTTTTATAACAATCCTGTCATTGGAAGCTTCTGGTATTTACAAAGTCCTTGAAAAAAAAAAAACAGCCTTTGACTGAACTATGTGATGCAGCCAATTCTGTTGGTGGGCAGATTTGAATGTTAAAAAAGTTCTTCCCCAAGGAATCTGAAATCTGTCTTCTTTGAAACTTTTACCACTTGGACCTGATTCTGCCCTTGGAAACCCCCAGGGTAAGTTTCTCCAGCAAAAGTAAGTGCAGCAGTAAGTGTGTGTGTGTGTGTGTGTGTGCGCGCGCATGTGTGTGTGTGTGTGTGTGCGCATATGTGTGTGTGTGTGTGATATCCATCTTATACATATTTCCAATACACATTTTCAATTGTACCCCAGGTTTCTGCTTTTAGAGGAAACCTTTCCATTTCTACGTCTGCCAAGATTCAGATACAAGGGAACTGCAGGCAAAGAAACCTTGGATTATAACAAACATCACTTGAAAAAAAATACAGAGACACTATGGTGGTGATGTTTTTAAAACTTACCTACTTAAAGCAACTGAAACTGGACTATCAGTTGCCTGTCACTTCTGGGAAAATCGTACCTTTGGTTAAGAAGTGTAATTTCACTAACAGATTGTTCATCATTACGGCTTTTATACAGTTGGAATCCAACAAAGTTTCACTGAAAAAAAAATTATGACACTTTATTTTCTTAAGAGCGGATGATTTATGAGAACCACTTAGTAGGCACGCAGGGCATGTTTTATTGGGACTGGAGAGTCTGCAGTGACAGTTCCCTTTAGGGAGTGAGGTCTGGGTGTGCGATGTGTAGATAGTGATCTCAGAAACAAGGATAACTTCACTAGAGGAAAAATCAAACATTGGTTAATGTCTTCTGCCCATGGCAAGAGAGATGAAGGGAGAGAGAAAAAGATACAAAAAAAAGAAGGGAAAAAAAAAAAGGAAGGCAGAGGGAAAAGGGTAAGCTCCACCAGTCCTAAACAAACAGCAAAGATGCAAGAATGCCCACTGTGGGCTCTCCAGCCAAGAACCACAGCGCGGCCGCCCCTCCCCACCCCCAGGGTCACGAGTCTGTCCACGTGAAGGGAGGGCCAGGCAGAGCGGGGGGCCAGATGCCATCGTCTGTCAGAGCTGGTCCTCCGGAGGCGTGTGCAAGACAAGGTCGCTTCTGTGGACCCCAACTCACGCACTGTTACCTCTGCTCAATCCATGCCTAAGACTACATCAACAACCACGAATCCTTACAAGGGCCCACGCTGTTGTTTTTGGCCACCCTGTGGCTTCCTAAACAGATATTAAAGGAAATCTCCAAAACCTGTCATAATTGTTGGTTTTTCCTCTTAAGCCTTGATGTTCGAGCTTTTCAAGTCCAGCCCTGAGCAGAGGTCTGTGTTTCATTTAAGATAATCTCTGCCGTCCAGGCCCAAACAGCCTTGGACGGTTCCAGCTCCCTTCGTCTTCCCCGTTTACGATCGCGAGCCCCTGTAGCTCCTTCCAAAGTTGGACACTCCCCATCCTAAAGATGGGAAGACCTCCAGGAAGGCCCAAGACAATAGAGGCTTGGATTCCGGAAGGCCGAGCCGATTCGGTACAGGGGATGGCGGCGGGGGGCGGGGGATGCAGGTCCGGTCGGCGGCAAGAGCGCCTCACAGACATTAATGGTGTCGCCCACCCTGGAAAGAGAGGAGGCCTGGCGCTCAGGACGCTCCTCTATTAGCGACAGAGGCCAGAGATGACTGGGAACACTTCAGCCTTCTGTAAACAGCTTACCCAGCGTTCAGAATCCGCTGCATCCTCATTTTTGCAAAAGAGCAGTTTGAGTCTACGGGTTCTTTCACACAGTTGGTCTCGTGGGGTGGGGTGGGAGTCCCCAAAGAGAGAAGGCAAGTGGTTAAATGGGACAGAAGCCTCTTGCCACATTCTTTTGAC
This sequence comes from Camelus ferus, assembly GCF_009834535.1. Classification (NCBI taxonomy): domain Eukaryota; kingdom Metazoa; phylum Chordata; class Mammalia; order Artiodactyla; family Camelidae; genus Camelus; species Camelus ferus. Next base: position 17,285,449 of record NC_045729.1, on the reverse strand, counting down.
ATTTGCCTTATGGAACCAAAGAGGAAACACTCTGCACAACGTAAGCCTCCTGTTTCAAAGGATATGAGATGTTCAAAGGATGGCGTCATCCACCCAGGTCTATGGAGAAGTAAACGGCGCACAGTAGGGCCACAGGCATCGTGTGCAGACTGCTTGGTAGATGAGGCTTCTCCAATCCCTAGGGCAGTTCTAACCACAAGCAGAGCGAGGACGGCAGCAAGTGGGGAGCTGTGTTCTTACCAACTTTGTTTAAAGAAAAAAGCAAACGCACAAAAGCCACAGGTCTCATAAACGGGGGGGCTTGACATTTACTGACCAAGTCCCCAAAACCAGCCCTTCCCTGGAAAGCCAAGCTCACATTTGAAAACGGGGAATCCGGGCAGTGCCTGTACATGCTCAGAAATGTCCAACTGCTCCCTTTCAGCCATTTGGTAACTTCTGAAAAAATGTGCACATAATCCTCGTACTGCAGACGGCACACGTGGGAATGCAGGGGAACCAGTCTGGGCTTCTCCCGGTGCTTTGTAAAGCTCCATGGTCTTCCTCTGGAGGCCCCTTGAACTCAGTTAGCCTGAACATGCACTTCTAACCCAAACAAAACTGCAGAAACAGGTTCCCTGAGCTGAACAGGCTTCCCAGACGTGAGGCCGTCCAAGCTGCCGCCTCGGAACACGCCTCTGTCGGCCCATGCTGAAAAGGAAAGGGCCGACCAACTGCCTGGAGGAAGTTATTTCTTAATTGTAATGAGAGGGTCTTGCTGAGATGCAGGCAGGCTAGGAGCCAAGATGCATGGTCTAGTGGAAGACCTGCCCTCGAGGAGATAATCTGATGCCTTACGATGTCTATGGGAAGCCCCCTCCTTAAAGGGAATGCACCAGGCGCTACAGGGCTGTCGTGGGTTGAACTGTGGCCCCCAAAACCGAAGGTGCAAGTCCTGACCCCTGGAACCTATGAACATGACTTTATTTGGAAAGGGGTCTTTGCAGATGTCACTATGTTGAGGATCGTGAGATGAGATCATGCTAGATTTAGTGCAGGGGCCTAAATCCAAGGGCCAGTGTCCTTCTACGAGACACACGCGGGGAGACGGCCATGAGAAGACAGGGGCAGGGAGTAGGGTGATGTGGCTACAAGCCAAGGAATGCCAGGAGCCACCAGAAGCTGGAAGATGCAAGGAGATTCTCCCCCAGAGCCTTCAGTCGGAGGGTGGCCCTGCCAACACCTTAATCTGGACTTCTGGCCTCTTAAACCATGAGAGAATAAATTTCTGTCGTTTTAAGCCACCCAGTCTGTGGCCACTAGATTACAGCAGCCTTTGAGTCTAAACACAACTGCCAACAGCTGTGTCCTCCTGGAGAGTGACAGATGGCTCCCAGTGGAGAGGACGTTAGCCCTGAGTCTTCTGGACAAGGAGGACGGGGCTGGCGTACTCCAAGCAAAAAGGCTGAATGTGCAAAGGCACTGAGGCATGGCACCGCAGGATACACTCTGAGAACTGCAAGGGGCTGGGAAGTGCTCAGCACAGAGGGCTCACGTGGGCACGAGGGAGATGCAGTTGGAGAGGTGGGTCACCTAGGGCCTTGTGGACAAAGCCAAGAGGCTTGAAAATAACCCCCAGCACTCTGGAGAGCATAAGAGGCCTTTAAGCCAGGGAGCGTCAGGATCAGACCTGCATTCTGGACAGACCCCTGGGACGCCACACAGAGAACGGGCTGGACGGGGTCCTGACGAGAAGTGGGAGGTGTAGTCTGGGAAAGCTGTATGAGGGGATGAGGAGGAAGAGACAAAAATAAGCGGCACTCAGTAGGTGCACGCTGGCAGGTGTGAGGTTCTCAGAGGTGGGGGGACGAGGAGGGAGCACTGCGGGGCCCCGAGGTCTCCAGCTGAGACAGCCACGTTTTTCAAAACCGGTGTCACTGCAGAAGAGCAAAACACACGCATTTTCTTGTTTTATTTTTTACTTAATTTTCTTAACCCAAGGATATAGATATGAAATAAACCAGTGTTGTTTTTTTTTTAAACATTCTTTCTTGGGTTTGTGTGTGTGTGTGTCTTTTTTGGGTGGGGGGTAGGTAATCAGGTTTGCTTACTTATTTAATGGCAGTACTGGGGATTGAACCCAGGGCCTCGTGCGTGCTAAGCCCGGGCTCTACCGCCGAGCTGTACCCACCGCCTCTACACTTTAGTGTTTTAAGGTCTCTTTGGGTCTTAAAGTACATGAAACATCCCCTTCCAGAAAGCAGGGAGTCAAGTCACTGTTCCCATTTGGGGAAACCCTGGCAGGTGGCTGAGGGGACTGTCCCATCCCCGGGCCCTGCATGCCGACGTGATAAGCAGCCTTGTGACACGCAGGCATTCAGCAGTCTAGGGGGTCAGTGCAAAGAGGGAAGGCTTCTGGAGCTTCCTGGAAGAAAGATGGATGAAAACACACGGGCAGTCCTGGGGAACTGCTGTTGCCGAATTCCCGGGGGGTGACTCACGCTGGCAGCCCTACCATCTTCCAGATTTCCAGCTGCCAAACTCCCCTGCTGGAGCCTAAACAAGGAAAACCCAAATGGGATCTTTCTTCCATCCTCTCCCGTCCAGGGAGTGGCTGAAAAAGCCTGGGTGGGGCTGGGGGTGTTTCCAGCACCACCTTGCTCCTCAGGGCTCAGCGGGCCCAGAGACACTAATCTCTTTCTCTTGGGGTTCCTCCTTCTGCCTGCCAGCTCCCAGCTTCAGCCAGAGAAAGGAGACAGAGGGAGAGATGCTAAAGCCAGAAGAGACAAGATTTCATGTCGGGACCCGGCCAGCACCTGCTACCCTCCCTGCGCCCCCTGGGTCTGCCGACATTCTGGCCCATTCTCTGCACACCCCCACATGTGGGTTACCTGCCTCCCCAGCAGGTCAGTCCAGAGTGCCCTTGGCTTGGCAAAGGCTGAAAGAATGCAAAATCACCTGAGCCAAATTCACACCAGTCCCCAATCTCTGCTTACGTGTCCAAGTCTCCGAGACCAAAGACAGGTCAAGCAGGCACCTCGGATACGGACTCACTCCACTTCGGATTAGATGAGGACAGAGAAGGCAGGGAGGCTGGCTCCGGGTCCTCCAGTTGAGCCGAGGCCGTGGCAGGTTGGGCTCCACGCCCAGAAAACACCCGTCAACCCCTGGGTCTGACCAGCGGGGTTTGACCACCAGCTTTGTTTTCCACCTGGGCCTCCAGAGACCTGGACGTGGCCCCAAACACTCCACTGATGGGATAAAGGAGCGCGGGGTTACAACATGGCGCTCGCTGTCATCCGTGCACAGATAACCACTGTCCTTCCTTCCCTTCCTCCTCCTCTTCCTCTTTTTCTCTTTCTTCTCCTCCTCCTCCTCCCTCCTCCTCTCCTTCCCCTTCTTCTGTTTTAATGAGGTCTACTTATTTCATCTCTGATTAAGAGCGTCCATTTTTAGAATTGCAAAGGTGCCCGGTTCAGGATCACAGCATGAAGCAGTTGGAAGCCGCTGCCTAAATGGTACGTGATTGGAAAAGCAAAGACGGGGAAGGCACCAAACGCATTCCAAAGTCAAAGAGCCCTATGAGATGAGCTGAGGGGCCAACGCTGCAATTTCACGACTCATCCAAAGGCTGTGAAGGTCCGCCCTGGGCACTACAGGGAGATAAGCTGACCACTGATGCAGAGTCCACGGTCAGATGGGAACCGGCACTAAGGTGAACAGCATCGTGTTGGAGCATTTATCAAGTGCTCCTCTGCGGACTAGTAACACTTCCCCAGGTCAACACTGCGTGCACGTGTTGGAAAGCTGGAAGAAAAGGAAATCGGTGTCTCAACAAGAGAGCCTTTCTGTTTCTCGGAAGTCAGAGTGACCCTACTTGCCCTCTAAATTGCTTCCAGAAGTTTAAGTTATCGAAGAGAGTTGCATACTCCTTTGGCTGATCATTTACCAACCGGGACACATTTCCTCTTGGAGCGAAAACCATAGCTCATGATTTGTCCCACTGATTCCCCTGCCAAAACCTGGCCTTAGTTCAACTGATGAAATATCTTCATTGGAGAAGCACTCACAATCCATCCACTGCCCCAGGATCATGTTTCCACATGAGCGCTGGGGTCGGAAGATGCAAACAGTTCCGGGATTTGATACAAGTGACCCACCCATTCCCAGGATGAGATAAGTGGCTCCCCGACCAGAACTGGACCCCAGAGCCTAAGATCCTGACCCACCTATGCTCCAGAACATCTGCTCTCCCTCCATCACACATGCAAAAAGAACAGAGGCCGCCCGCTCTCCCAGAGGGGTACCTGACCAATGGGAGAGTTCCGGGAAGTGAGGTCAGTGACCTGACTCAGCCTCGTTCACAGTGAATGACGGAGCAGTGACGGCACCAAGCCAGGCCACGCACTAAAGCCGCCTCTGCGGTCACGTGACAAGCGCCCTGTCTACGCAGCCGCCCCACCAAGCACAAAAGCACGTGCAGTTAGGAACCCAGGAGCTGAGTAAAGGTCCCGAGGGTCCAGTAATGTCTCCCAGCAACAGAGCCCCCCGAAAAAGCCCGAGTTCTCCTCCTCCTTAAATAGTAAACACGTGTATGTTCGCTGAATGCTCAACCACAGGGCAAGGATGAAGGACACTGTGATACATTCGGACGACGTACTAACCTGAATAACCCAAATTCAGGGAGAGAAAGCTCAAGTGTGTTCATCATATGTTAACTACAGGGTTAGGGCTAAGAAAACTGTACTACAACCACAGGATGAAATATTACACAATTAGTGAAATGAGGCTCACAAAGAGTATTTAATGACATTGAGGATTTCTTCTGTTCTAAAATTTAAAAAAAATCGTAATATAAAATTAAATATATTCGGGGTTTCATACATAGCAGAGCAGCTCCCTCGCTGTGATCTATTGAAAGTCAGCCCTCGACACAAGGGGGAAGAAAAATTAAACATACAGTATGATTTTTTTCAACCACCTGACAGGATGCGTTAAAAACAGGTTTATGATATTTTTTCAGGGAGATGAAAAATTGGATGAATTTTTCTTCTCCTTTTTTACTTTACTTCCCTTTTTAGAATTTCTACATTTAGCAGATAACTACTTTTATATACTGAAAAAGGCAAAGTTACTTAATTTGACAGAGGCATGGTTTTAGGGGGCTGGTGATGAAGACAAGGATGGAGGAGGTGCTGAGCTGGAAGGTGGCCAGGCATCCCCAGAGTTACTGTGCTGCACCCCCATCCTGACACTCCAAGCCCTGGGGGCGGAAGGGCCCAGTGTGGTCCCAGACTCCACCCAGGGCCCTGCAGTCCAAACTCTCTGGTTCTGAGCAAGATCTTTCGTGACTCACTGCAGGCCCCTGGGCTGGTCATTTCCTTTAAAATAATCCAGCTGGCAAAGAGCACACCGGGGTGTCGGGAGGACTAATTCATTCATGTTTATAGACAAGCTCTCAGAGATTCCTGGATGGGAGTCACTCCTCGCTAACGAGCGAGCATATTCAGCCGAGTACATTTCCAGGGCAAACTTCCTGCCGCAAATTCTCTAAACTCATTGCAGATGCCCAAATTCTGAGTAACGTTTATGTAAGTTGGCTGGCAGACCGTACATCATTATAATAAAAATGAATCGGATGTCCACTGTCTACAGCCAGCTGAACACCACCCTGCCTGGCCTTCGCGGGGAGTCAGGAGTCCGGGTCCAGCCAGCCCAAGCGGGGCAAACTCTGGGCCGTGCATGAGCAGGACTGCTTGGCCCTGGGCAGGCAGTGGCCCTTCCAAGAGTATGTGTATCTCCACGCTAGGGACGGAAACAGTCAAAGGTGCCATGTAAATCACCGGGACAGGCCCACCGGCCCCAGACCGAGCAAAAATAAAGTCATGATGCAGAAAATCCTGGGTGTGGCCTCAGAACGCTGGGAAAGCGGGGTGTTTTTGAAGGAAAGTAAGAGAAGCAGCTCCCAGAAGAGGACTGGACTCTGGACAACCTGCGGGCGAGGTGTGGCTTGTGGAGCAAGCTGCCCCTGCGCAACGGCCAGCACTTAGCCTGTGCGGTGCTGCAGCCGGCTTCCCACGGCGGGAAGGGAAGGGACCGGACCGGCTGAGGCCTGGGTGGGGGCCGCGGAGAAGGCTCGGCCTCCCCCAAGGCCTGTTCTTCCTTCTCCCGCCTCCCCGCCAGTCGCAGGACAAGCCTGTGATCAAAGTCAGAGTTAGCCCAGACGATACCGAACTGCATCTCAGAGGCTCACTTCCGACTACACCTCAGGGATTTCAGCAAAAGCCAAGATACAAGAAATAAGAAAGGTCCAAAAGGAATTGGTTTGGGGGCAGCTTTCAAAGAAGTTTGATTTACCATGATGACAGGGATAGACGGCTAGTCAGATCAGGGCTCGCCTCCCTCCACCTCACTCTGCTCCAGGCCCCCAGATGCAAGTGAATCTGCTCGCCTCGCCCGTGAAAGGACCTCCTTCCTTCTGCCTCTGGGTTGGCCCTTCCACGTGGAACAGGGAAGAACGAATCTGACACCACGTTGGATCTGTTTCTTTCACCTTTGTATTCCATTGCTTTTGCTCCAAGTTAATGACTAAAGAGATGTTGCCTGTAAGCTGAAATCATACATCACGGTCCATCTCTGGGAACCCTGCTTCCCAGGTAGTAAGTGTTAAACTAAAATACAGCTCACAGGAAACATCCTGTGGACCAGGCTCACCTGCGCGTGTGTGCAGGAAGGAAGACATGAACACATCTCTTCCAGAGGCTGACCAGAACCAGGAAACGTCTGACTTCACTCCCTCCCCTTTCAGTATGAAAGGAGCCTGAATTCCAGCTCAGGCAAGATGGTTCTTCGGGACACTAGAACTAATCTTTTTACTGTCTTCACAGTTTTGTCTTTCCAAGAATGTTAAATAGTTCCACCCATTTTCTTTAAAACCTCTCTTTTGGATGTCATGTCAAAGACTCACAGGGAGTCAGAACACCTCTGACCCTGGAAGAATTTCTTAAGCCAACACTTCTGATTTTCTGGCCCATGAAGGGCCAAGACAGCAAACGAAACTGATGGGCTCCCATGTGCTTCCAAGTGAAGTCTAGGGAAGCGAAATAATGACCTTGGCCCAGGCACCAAAAGACAAATTTAATTTACATGCTTCAGGCCATATATGGAAAAATCATTTAGACGAAAAAAGAAAAGCCCAAACTGCAAGGCAACTGTGGCAAACATCACACACCCCGATGGTATGCGCCGCCTCTCCTGTTCCAGCAGTCCCGGGCCTTGCACATATTTGGGCCTTGTGTTTTCCAGGAGGGTCTGGTCTGAAACGACCGCGACCTTACCCAGCCTCAGTCCCGGGGTGAGACCCCCGCCCCTCCGACTGAGCTCTCCACTCCCGGGCTGCCCCTTCCCTCTCCAGCTTCCCCTCCGTAACCCAGGCCTCGGGGCTCTCCTTATTTGTAACTTCTTAATTTAGATGCAGGCGGGTAGAAATGTATACAAGGGCACAGGAGAAAGTCTTATTTTAGCCAGAACTTACGCTGCTTCGACGGGGCTGTTGGCCGAAGGGGGCCAGAGCCCACCCCCCCCCCCCGCCGTGTGACGGCCCGGGCCACCCGAGGAGTCTCTCCGTGGGATGAGTGCTTTGCACACTCCACAAAGGGAGATGTCTGCGGACACGTTCTGCATGCCTCTAGCATCCTTCCCTGTGAAGCCCCCCATCCCCGGAGGCTGTCAGTCAAGCAAGGTCTTCTGGATGAGAAGTTGTCGAGTTTATTCTTAAACCACAGAGATTTTAAAGGATGTCCGTATTCAGAAATCCTCAGTCCCCTCCTAACACCCAACCCCTCCAACACAGAGAGAGAGACAGAGAGACAGAGAGAGAAACTCCCACGGGAGGAGGGAGCGGGAGGCCTCAAACAAATGTAGAAGCCAGCACCAACCTCCCGCCCCTGGGCACTGTCTTTGCAACCATTTTGTCACGGACTGTTGCCCTCAAATAAATTCCTGCTTCTTCACGTATCCTTTCACACGTCCCTGCTCCCGGCCGCCTCCTTTACTCTGAAGCCTGTGTAGACAGGAAGCTCCTGGTGCAGTAATTCCCAGCCTGCTCGGCTCCCAGCACCCTCAGTGTCTCAGGGGTTTTTACACAATGCCCCTTGGCCACCAAAAAAAAAAAAAAAAAAACCCAAAAAACTTAATAATTTCATTTAGTACTTAGTTTAAGTCCAAATAATTTAGTAAGTGTTTATGTCCTGACAACCTGGTAGCCATTTGGGAACAAATACACAGGGACAGAAAGAAAAGGTGACATTTTATTCCATCCTTCATCCTCAATACTGACTAAAAGGATGTGTCCACCTGCTGGACACCATCAGCTCCTCTTTCCTGGGAGTGTTGTGGGTCCTGACACTCTCACCCCGTTCCACAATAATCTGTGCAGAAGCTGTGCTGCAGCCACAGAAAACTTGGCTTCACGAAGACATGGTGATGCTGACGGAGACGTCGCCTGGTTTAGCACTGGCACTGCTGGGGTGGCAGTTCCCGCGGTGTCTGACGGATGTCAGGTACCGCTGGGTTGCCCCCCAACATATTTAAAAGCTCCTGGACTTCTGTGAGTTCGCTGTAGCACCCTGGGGTGTCTTGGGGCATAGTTTGGGAAACACAGTCTTCCTGCCTTAAGAAACTTTCTCAACATAATGAGACCATCTGTTTGTGGCTCTCTCCTGAGTGTACGTGTGTTGTGTTTGTAAATAACCCGCAACCAAAGCAAACACAGGTCCACACAGGACTAAAGCGTGAGGGGAAGGCCTGAAAAGGCACACAGCATGCTGCAAGCTGCAGCTCCCTCTGGGGGACAGTTAACACCGGGAGGCGATGAAGTCATGGAGGCTGCGTCTTATCTGTGATGGAATTTTTCTTGAGGATCATGTTTTCATATGCAGTTTGTTTATACAACGATAAGCGAAACCCCCACAGTGCTCACGGACCCACACACAAAACCTTCGCCTTCACACCACTGCAGCCAGGGCCAAGTTCCGCGTAGAGAGGGCCTGTCCCACATGCCAGGGGAGGAGCCGTCACTCAAGGGCTCGGCGGGGACACGGCCGGCCAGTGAGGGCTTCTCACTCAGGGGCCCTGACAGCGGCTGCCTCTTAAGAAACCTCCAAACTTTCTCACTTCCTACATCACGGATTCCCAGGGTAGCGGCCAGGGTCCCCAGGGGCCTTCCACCCTGACCCCTCCCACCACTGCCCCAGGGTCTGTCTGTTCACTCCACCCTCATCATGACTGCTGCTGTGGCAGAGACGGGATTGTCCCTCAGGGTCTGGAGCTGCTGCCCGGAGGCAGCTGGCAAGGTCCACACGTCCCAGCCTGCCTGGGCCAGACCCCCCTCCTCCAAGGAAGGAGAGGCAGGTGGAACCCTGAAATCCCAATGGAAGGAGGACTTCCCCACCCTATAGTCAAACAGGACTGACCCCGCAGCACCTGCCACGTCTGGCCACTTCGCTGCTCCCTCACTCACTGACATTTCCCTGGGTGAGAACGCCCCGGGGGGAGGGGAGGCCACAGGGAGAGGAGGGAGCCACTCCCTGAGAGACAAAGAGAGCCAGCGAGAGAGCAGCAGAGGAGCCAGAGCTGGAAACAATGAATAAAAACACAGTAAGATAATAAGTTAATAGGTTAAATAAAATAATAATAAACAGATAAAATAACTAAATAAATAACAATAAATAAATTAACAAATAAAATAATAAAAATAAATACAATAAATAAATAATAAATAAATACAATAACTATAAATAAATACAACAACAATAAACAAATAAAATAAAAGTACATAAAATTGTGTGGGGCAGCTTCGGTAACAGTTTTACTTTGTAAGCTGTGCTTCACCCTGGAGCTACGTTGCCCAGAGTGACCTGTTTCTTCATTCTTCTTACCAAATACAAGAAATGCGGGGGAGCGGGGATAAAGGACAGGGTCTCAGAGCTGACCAGGCCTGGGTCATTCTGGTGGGTCATCCTGGTGGGTCCCGGGGGTGGTCTGGGGGCAGCACAGCCGGAACCGGGCTCCCTCCGGCCGGGGGTCCCTCAGGTCCCGCAGACCCCAGGCAAGGACCGAGGCCCAGAACAGCCCCAACGTGCAGACCTCAGCCTTCACGCCGAGGGTCCACGAAACAGCAGAGGATAAAGAGGGTGAGAGGCTGTGGCACGGATGCAAATCACGTTTCAGGAGATGAGCCCGGGGTCCAGCCTCACCTCTGCCCCTCCCTCACTGGGCGGCTCTCCAGCAAACTGAGCCCCTTCTGTTCCCAGGGCTTCCCTCTGCCCTGGGAACCTTACAAAGTGTCTGAGAGAACGACCTAGACTCATGATTTTTTTTTGACCCTCAAACGGTCAGTAAGTCACCTAGTGTCTTCAAGAGGGCCCGAGGGAGCTCTGCGCCACAGAACATGCTGATAAACCGGCCAGGGCCTCTGCTCAGCACAATGTGATAAACTCCCCTCGGCCCCGAGTGGAGCCCCAGACGGGACTGCTGAGCCCCGCTCCCCGGCTCCCAGCTTCCTCTCGCTGTGGTCCCAGCCTCCTCCTCACAAAGGCCCCAGATGATGCATAATTTATTCCACATGTTTGTTTGTGGCGCCTGCCAGAGGCATCTGTCGTAAATGTTTCAATACTTTAACTTCAGATGAGTCTTCTTTTGAAATAATTGTCCCCAGGGTGGTGCACTGAACAGTAAATTAACACCCGTCTATCCACGGGCCTCCTCTTGGCAAATGTCCCCCTTCGGTGCTCCCCATAAAACATTCATTGAACGCAGCATCGCAGGCAGCGCCAGGCTGGGTGGGAGGACGGACAGGTGCCGGCACCCGCACGGCATAAACGTGGGTGACGGCACCGCCCACGAGGGGAACTCCTGGGACTAGTTCAATACGACTTTGTTTTAAAGTCCTTTCCAATGACACAGTTTATAAAACAGACTCTTTCCAGACCCACAGTCCTGCCGTTTCCGCAGCCTGCCACGGGCTACTGGCTCCTGGCTCCTGGCTCCTGGACACAAAAAGGTGTCTTCCCTTCTCATTGAAGCCTTCAGTGTCCTGACCTCACCTGTGTCCCTCCCACGGCGCCATCACACACACACGCGCGCACTGACGCACCCCCCCCATGCTCACACCACCAGCCCACCCTCCCCACTTACATGGGCATTCCCAATGGCCCAGAGACAGTCAGAACCACCGATCACTCATGCATTCTTCCATCATGTCAGTAGCCAGCATTTTTGTGTTTTTTGTTTCTATCCCCAGACAGCCTCTCAACTTCCCCGGGCAAGGACCTGGCTTAAGAGATCAACCAGTGGCCAGCAGATCCCAAAGCGATGCTGACTTATAACTGGACGTCGGTACCAGTCCCCTGCCACTTGCCCTCCACACCTGGTCTCCCCTGCTCCCTTCCTCCGCTTGGTGTTCCTGGTGCTGAACCCTAAAAACCGTATTTCCCCGAAAAACTTAACAACTGACTTCGGTTAGATTTGGCCAGTGGGGGGCACTGGTGTTAGACTGGCGGGCAGGAGGGGGAAATTCGGGGTTTTTCTCCCCCACTCCCTCTATCTGCTTCCAGTGGCATCTCCAGAAAGGGCCGCGCCTCCTGCAGGGCGCCAGCACCCATAGGGTTTTGGTGATGCCACTTCCCTCCTGTCTTTCCAGTCCCAAGAGTGAGAGCAGCTCCCTCCTGTTGTTAATCTCTGTGCTTGGCCTCACCAGCCTCTGTCTGCCTCGATTTCCCCAATTCTAACACCTTAATAATTAGTTTCTCAGATTAATTTCCCTCCACTGAACTAGGGGGCACGCGGTGTTTTCTGACGACACCCTCACTGGTCCAAAGTTTACTCAAAGGGAAGGAGGCGTGGCTGCCATGAGAACGGGTCGGAGGGACGAGAGGCAGAGGTCAGGACAGCTCCCCGGCCCCGCCAGCCACGGCCCCTGCCAGCTGTTCTCCACTTAGAGCTTTATCATCTTGTAGGAACAGAGAGAAATCTTGCCCTGGAGGAAAACTTGAGAAAACCTGCAAATCTGCCCAGGATAGACTATTCCAGAAAAGGTTCCAACTAATCCAGCAGAAAAAAAGAAAACAAGCTTATTCTCTTATTAGAAGTTCCAGCGCCATATTCTTCCTCGGAAACACAATACGTCTCTGTGTTTATCGTCCCCAGTTCTCCGCTGAACCTCTTGCTGTAAACTGAGCTAACGCCACGCACTGCTGTCCTCAGTGGAAACACGGCGTCAGCCCACCAAAGTTTACACAAAACCACCAAAGAGCAAACAGGCTGGCTAGCTGTCTTGTACCCCTCTTCCCTGTGACGACCACAGACCTTCCTGCCTTTAGAAGAAGGAAGAAGAACCAAACAGGAGTCTTCGGGAGGGTGTGAGGATCTTTGAAGGGGAACATTTGAAAGGCAGAGGAGCGTGAAGGTCAAAAGCACTGCTCTTGAGTCAGACCGTCTGTCCACATACACACACTGAGCAAGTTCCTTATTTCTAGATAAATACGTCTCAGTTTCCTCAAGGATAAAACTGGAAATAATAATGGTTTTGAGACTTAAATGAAATAAAACCCATAAAGACCTGCGCGGAGTAAGCACACCATAAACACCACTTATAATTCATCATTTTGTCATCCTGACCGCGCCCAAAGCCTTGAAAACCAGAACAGGAGACATAAAAATAGCCCAAGGGCCACCATCTAAACTATATGAGACAGTCTGTCCCCCAACGTCACAGGCTAAAGACCAACGTGATCTCTCACGTCCACAGAGAAAAGCACCAGCTCTCGGAACTGCAGAGGCTGCAACGCCATCTCCCCACGCGACAGCTGAGGCAGGGGAGGCCGGAGACGGGCTCAGCTACCTGGAGAAGCACCAGGAGGCCCTCTGGCCTTACCACCTCGTCCCCCCAGGTGTGGACACGTGGTTATACCTCATCGCAGAACACCGCCCTTCAGATCAGCATCCTGTGGATGGGGTGTGAATTCTCCTTGGTGAAGCCCTACAGAGAGAGTTCAAAAAGAATGGGCTGTGGCTAACACCATACTTCTTAATGGTGAAAGGCTAATATTTTTCTCTTAAGATCAAGAACGAAACAAAGAAGTAGATTCTCATCACTTCTATTCAACATTCCATAAGAGATTCTAGCCAGGGCAATTCGGGGGAAAAGGAGGGATGGAGAGAGAGAGAGAATGCATTCAGGTTGGGAAAAGAAAAAGTAAAACTAACTCTCTTTACAGATGACATGATCTTAAAAACAGAAAATCCTCAGGAACCTGGTTAAAAACTACTAAAATTCATAAATTAGTTCAGCAGAGTTACAGGATATAAAATCAATACACGAAAATCAATTATACTTCTATACACTAGCAATAAACAATCCAAAATTGAAATTAAGAAAACCATTATGCCTGCAATCGCATGAAGAAGAATAAACGATTGTAAACATTTAACAAAAGACATGCAAAACCTGTACTCTGAAAATATAAAACATTTTTAAAGAAATTAAAGATCTAAATAAATGGAAAGCTATACCATGTTCATAGATTAGAAGATGCAGTATTGTTAAGATGGCGCTATTTCCTGAATTAACCTACAGATTCAACTCAATCCCTGTCAAAAATCCCAGTTTAGGTTTTTTGCAGAAATTGACAAACTAGTCATAAAATTCAGAAGGAAATGCAAGACACCCCAAACTGTCAAAACAATCTTGAAAAAGAAGCACAAACTCAGAGTCACATTCCCAATTTCAAAACGTACTACACAGGTGCAGGAATTAATCAAGATAATATGGTACTGACCTAAGGAAGGACATATACATTAATGGAACAAAACTGAGTGTCTAGAAATGAACTTGTACATTTATGACACGTGGATTTTTGATGAGAGTGTCAAGATAATTCAATGGAGAAAATGGAGTCTCTTCAACAAATGGTGCTGGAACAACTGAGTATCCTTGCAAAAAAAAAAAATCTGGACCCCTTATTTACATCACACACAAAAACTAACTCAAAATGGATCATAGACCTAAAGATAAGAGTTCACACTGTAAAATTCTCAGAAGAAAAGCTGGAAGTATATCTCTATGTTATTGGATTAAGCAATGGTTTCTTAGACATGACACAAAAGCAAAGTGACAAAAGGAAAAATAGGTAAATTGAACTACATCAAAAAAAACACTTTTGTGCAGCAAATTGGATCAATTAAATAAAAAAATCCATATAATGGGATAAGATATTTATAACTCATATTGTCTGATAAGGGACTGGTGTTCAGATTGTGTAAATAACTCTTAACACAATAATAAAAGGACAATTAACCCAACTTTAAAAAATGGGCCAAGGATTTGAATAGATATTTTTCCAAAGAAGACATAAAAATTGCCAATAAGCACATGAAATGATGCTCAAGTCATTAGTCACTATGGAAATGCTCATGAAAACCACAATGAAATACCACTTCACACAACTAGGATGGATAAAAAAGTTAAAAAGACAGATAACAACAAGTGCTGGTGAGGATGTGGGGAAATTAGAGCCGTCACACACTGCTGGCTGGCATGCAAAACAGTGCAGCCACTTTGAAAAATATTATAGCAATTCTTCAGCATGTTAAACATAGAGTGACCATATGAACCAGCGCTTCTACTCTCATGTGTATGTCTCAAAGAAGTGAAAACACACATCCACACAAAAACTTGTAAGCAAATGTTCATAGCATCACTGCTCTTAATAACAGCTGAAAGGTGGGAGCCGTCCAAAGGTCCATCAACTGCTGAACACATAAATAAAATTAGGTCTGTCCAAAGTACGGAATATGATGTGGCCATAAAAAAGAACGGCGTAGTGAAATGGCTACAACATAGGTGAATCGTGAAAACATTCTGCTAAGTGGAAGGAGAGAAATACCACGTTTTGCATGATTTCATTTACAAGGAAGTCCACAGCAGGCAGATAAGAACAGACAGTGGGCTACTTGCTTCCCAGGGGAGAGGGTTTCTTTTTGAGGTGATGAAAATGTTTTAAACTCAGGTTGTGGGAGTGACTGCACAAATCTGTGACTACACTAAAACCTACCAAATTGTATAATTTAAATGGGTGAATTTTATGGTCTGAGGATTAAATTGCTATAAAGGTGTTTTTAGAAATGAACTTTATATCTTAAAAAAAATTTTTTTAAAGCAATGGGGATCAGGTGGAGCTGAGTTTGACTACTAGCTCCCCCTCAACAAGCTTTGTGGTCTTTGGGAAGTTCCTCTGCCACCTCGGCCTCAATAAGTGGTAGCTTTTTATCACTCAAGAGGAAGGGGTGCAAGGGGAGACGGGATACGCAGCCTCAGGGTTACAATGAAGGCAGAGCCAAGGTGACCCTGAAAGAAGCACATCCAAGACCACCAGCCAGACCTCGATTCTTAGTCCCTGTCTGTTTCCCAGAAGCAAGTGCCCTTCCCGACCAGCCCGCCCACAATGGTGCCCCCGAGCCCTGTGAGGCCGTGGGGCTCGACCTCAACTCTTCCTGGAGGCGAGGGCAGCCTCCTTCCCATCAGACAGCAACGCGTGCTCCTCCCTTCATCTCCCACCTCTGGCTACACTTACAGCAAGGACAGGAGCATTTCCAGTATTAGCAGAACTGAGGGAACACAAGAAGGATGCTGACAGTCAAATTCCAGGCCATTTCTCTTCTTACACCGCTCATTTGGGAAGGTCATTCCGCCCCCCCCCCAGTGCCTATAAGGCATTAGATGCTTTGAGCTTTGCATTCTCAACAGTGTAATGAAAATAGATGTTGAATGCTAAAACATAAACATATGTATCATTCATAACGCATTCAGATGGTTTTCAATTATTCATGGTTCCTGAAAGTTACTTGACCTGTCAAGCATATATATCCAAGCAGTGTTTATATGAGCCTCAATGTACGCAATTCCAGCTCCTTGGCAGTCCCGTCTATGGAATTAAAATTAAATGAGGCAGTGGTCAATAAAAGTTACATGTGATTTCCACAAAATTATCCATTGCATCTTGCCCCGGGGTGGAGAAAGTCACGTGGGATAGCCAAAGCTGCCAGAACACAGTATGTTTGCTCTCTGATGAGAGTGGTGGAGATGATCAGTCTTCCCTAAGAATGAATTCATTTTTTCCTCAAATAATTGGTGGTCTTGGACCTACTGTTTTTCAAGGGAAATAACTCAGATGGCCACCCTCTTTCTCTTCTAAGTCCTGTTTTCTTTTCTTTCTTTTTTTTTTTTTTAAAAAAAAAAGCTAGTATCCTGGGCTCAAAAACACCACATTCTTCTGTTTTGGTGCTTGAATAAATTTGCATGTTAACATGAATGGTTCCAACTTAAAGAATGTAAAATTAAATGAAATCTGAATTCAAGTCCAAGATGGAGAAAAGACACATGTAAAAACAACAGATTGTCAACCTCGCTGATTTTTTTTTTGGGAACCAAATTAGGAAAGACATAAACACACACACGCACGCTTGGTTTCAAAGAAGGGCAGCACTCGGGGGAGACAGGCACTGCCAAAGAGCCCACCCCAGCCCCCACCGGACCCCCACCGCACACGCACCGCGAGTATTTACAGATCACAGCACAGATTCTGAGGCTCTGTTTCAATGTCTAAATGCCACCATAAAACTCAGAAATACGACTCACAAGCCAAGTTCACCATCATGTCCCTACTGCGGAGGCCCACCCAGATAAAACAAAACGTGCGGACCAGCGTATGAGCCGCTCGGCCCTGAGAACCATTTCTCGCTTTGTCCTTCGACATCCCCAGGGCACCTGAAGGGGCGCATCACCTCAGGGTCAGCTGCACAGACCATCAGGGACAGACCGGGGTTGGAATCCCAGATGCACCCATCATTCACTGGCTTGGGTGATCTCTGGCCAATGACTTAATCTGTGGACATAACTTTTTTCATGAGTCTCCATTTAACCTAAAAATTGTGCCAGTCTTAGGCACTTACTGTGAGAGTAAAATAACCCCACGCATGGGAACAGTGCCTGGCCCGGAGCAAGAACTGGGTAAGGGCGAGCTGCCCGAGCTACGGGCGCTAATATCATTCCACGTGTAGGCGACGCGGTCCAGAGGAGCCAGGCTTGAAATAGGTGCTTTCTTCTCCGACCTGCTCTCTCATTTCGTCCAGACACTGCCATCCGGGAATGCTCTCATTCCGTCCTGTCCCACCACCGTCAGCCCCTTCTCCAGCCCCGCCTCTGTCCACAAAGGCATTCCCAATGAAATGACCACAAGGTCTTAAGAAATAATAAGGATGGTGAGCATCAGGCACCAGCGTCTTACCTCATCCTCACCCTCAGTCGTACTGGTTCCCAACTTCTGGACCACGGACTTGTCACTCTCCTTCAGCATCTTCTCTCGAACTTTGGTTTCATACTCAGGCCGGGAGTGTTCCTAAAACCCAGAGTCCAAGAGTGGTTAGTAAACAGGTGCAGGACAGCCTTGGCCTGTGGGTTGTAACCAGACACCACAAGTACAGTAAATCAGGATCTGGGATCGGATGCTATTGGGCACTAATGGCTGCACTGCACACAATGGCCACTCCACACACAACGGCCACTCCGCACACAACGGCTGCACTGCACACAACGGCCACTCCACACACAACGGCCGCACCGCACACAACGGCCACTCCGCACACAACAGCTGCACCGCACACAAGCACGAAGCGTCCAGACCAGGGACACAACATAGGGGAGAGAGGGGACACATGACACTTGCTGGCACACTGAAAACCAAACCTGGGCACGTTCCTGGGGGTGGCGCCAGTGTTGAGAAAGGAGAGAGGAAATGTTAACCAGGCAGCTGATACGGAGAGGAGCCCTGTGCTTTTACACCGCAGTTTGCCCAAAGGCCACGGGCTGTATCTGCTCCTCCCACAGTCCATCCTCAGACCTCGACTTGCAGTTTCAAGAAGCCAAATCCCCGCTGGAGAAACAGACGTGTCCGCCCCGCCAGCTGGGAGCGAGGGCAACAATAAAACCCCCTCCCTGCTCCACTATTCTGCAAAATGGCGACCAATAAACCTCAAAGTTAAAGGTGGCCACAGGGAACCTGAAAACTCACTTGCCTGGACCTGTTTCCGGTACAGCCGAGGTGAGTGACTCATTGGCAAGTACACCAGTGCTCAAGAGACATCACCGGGCCACCCGGCAACACAAACCCGAGTGGTGAGTCACAGATGTGACAAAAAGTGCCCGACTAATCAGAAAGCGCGTGGTGCGACCATCGCGGATGCTGGGGCGGGAAGATGGATGACTGACTTCAAAGAGAACCACAGGCGGGCCCTCCCTGCAGCTCCCAAAGATGAATATCCACAGGTGTGAGGGCTTCACCTGCCTGCATCATCGACCGATCACGCCGAAATACTCTCAGAACCATGGTCTGCAATTTTGCTCCGCGGCCTCTGAAACGGCTGCTTCTCTTCTATTTTTCTCCTCGCGGGAGATGTCAGCTCAAAAACCACAGCAGGATCTTTTTGCTGAGGACCACTGTGCGGACGCTAAACCCCTTCAAGCTAGAGCTGCTTCCACCCTGTCACGGTCTGCAAAGGAGCTGAGGAGCCCTCCCTCCTGACTGCAGGGTGATCCTGACCTGCCCCCAACTCTCCAAAGACACACCGTGACGTCACACAGAGGCATGTCCTTGCGTCCCTCTCGGGGCGGCTGTGCCCACCTCACCGCACACTGGGCCCCGGTCTCGGGTGTTTAAAACAAGTTGAGAGCTCCTGGCACAAGACAGGAGTCTGGGACTCTCAAAGCAGCATCTTGGGCTGCTCCGCTTTCCAACCGAAGCAGGCCAGACAAGGCTCTCCCTGCCTATAGACAAGAAGGTCTGGTGAGGGGACAGGATTCCTCAAAGGCAGAGAGATGGCCAACTGAGCTCCTGGCCAGAGCAGAATCTAGACCCTGTGAGGGGAGGGCCAGCTTACCCAGCTATGGGCAGGTCGTCCTTAAACACCACCTCCCTGGAGGGGTGGTCTGATGCTAAATCATCACAAAGACATAACCCCTCCCACGGAGATGCTGGGAAGCATCTCCCAAAGCTACTTCCACCTGGCTGGTCCCCAGGCCAGCTCAGGACAAACCTGCACTGATGTGAAGGCGTAAACCCAGAGACCCACTCAACAAACGTCTTCAACGAAAAGCTGTCCTGGCCTACATGGCAGTGGGTCAGTGGTCCTCTCTTCCTCCTAAGCAAGCGGCATCTGGCACCCAAGCCTCCCCCTTGACCTTCAGGAGGCTCACAGAAGCACTGGGACACGTCCGTGCTCTGGGTCACGTTCTCTGACCTCATGCTGTGGGGCACCAAAGAGACGAGAGGGAGAGGAAAGCTGAGTCAGATCTCCAGGCCACCACAGGACTCGTGCCTCGTGCCACTCTTTCCCAGGGAGGCTCACAGGACACCTGGCTACCCGTCAAGTCCACCGTCTCACAGCTCAAGAGAGGAGAGAGGGTTTCACTCTGGGTCCCGTGCCTGTCACTCATGGCCGCGCCCGTGCAGCCAAACTAGAGAAGGAGCCACAGCAAGACTTGGTAGGTGACAGGCAGATGCAAGACAATCTACTTCCAGGGGGAAAGAAGGCAGTACGTGGGAGAACTCACTTCTTCCTCGTCTATACCGGTCAGGTCCCAGAAGTAGCCCAGGCGCATCTGCAGTCTCTTCCAGTTTTCAAGAAACATGGTGGCTTAGAGAGAAAGAAACAATTCCATTAACTTTGAAGAGCGGATTTTGAGTTCCCTTTGGGTTCACCAAGGGAAATGGTGGATAAACGTAACTTTCAAATTTGGGGACTTTGTTTGAAGCATTTATTCCCTTCCCCCTGCTTCTAACTGGAACTGCTTGAAATATTCCACATCCTTGAGAGCCCAAGAGATATGCATAAAGGGAGGCGCACACACAGACAGACACAGACACACAGACACACACACAGACATACACATAGACACACACACAAACACACACACACACATACACTTTTCCCTTTTCTAGGTTACAAGAAAAAGTAAATACTGATCTCAGGAAATGAAGAAAGACTATATTCAATATCTCATAATAACCTATAATGAAAAAGAATATGAAAAATATATATAACTGAATAACTATGTTGTACACCAGAAACTAACACAACATTGTAAATCAACTCTACTTTAATATAAAAAAAAAAAGAAATGAAGGAGAAATGGAAGGATGAAGGAAGGAGGAATGGAAGGGTGTGAGGTTTGTAGTCTTCTTTGACAAACCTCATCTTCCCTGTACGTCCCCTCTTCCTACCCCTCCCTCCCTGCCCTCTCACCTTTTCACCATCTTTCTTTCCGTCCCCAGCACGACACCCCTTCTCTGGGCCCAAGTCACCTCATCCTGAGGTTATGGAAAAGTCTCCTAGTCCCACCTGAGCCCAGGGCCCCAGCCCTCCAGCCCAGCCCACCTGCCCCCGAGAGACTCATGTCTTGTAAGTGATGGTCACTCACTCCTCCATCTGTTCAGCAAACCTCTGTTGAAGGCCTGCCCCCCTGACACACTGGTCCGTCTGCAGCTCCAACCACAGCCCTTGAAGGGCCAGCCCGATGTGCACCAGCAAGAGCCGCCCCCTCGGCTCTGCGGCCCCGGCCGTTACACCAGGGCTGGACCCCCATCTGGAGCCTGCTGACGGGCCAGTCGGGAGCTCTCTTCTGAAAACTGAAACTAAGAGACACAAACGGGGGCAGAAATGGGGGCAACCCACGCAGCCCGGAGAAGGAGGAGGAAGGTTTCAGATAGGTCCTCCAGTTCCGGCTCCCCAGAGGCCTGGATGCGTTTAACTTCCTGCCTCCACGAGCTGGCCTCTTGCTTTCTTACACTCTCCCGTCACTGGCGCAAGCTTGAATGAATTTCTAATCCTGCCAAGAACCTAGGCCTGACCAGGGCACCTGCAGTGTACAGAACAGCGTCCTGCACGTTGTGAGGGAGACTGGGTGAATCTCCTGTGGATTTTGCTCCCACGTTGTCTAGTCTATGAGGAGAGACTTTAAATAACCCCGACACAAGGCATCAAGTGCTCAGAGCCTTGAGAACGACCCAGGTGGAAAGCTGTGGGCTTGTGAGAGAGGGAGTGCCAGCTGTCAGAGCATCGAGGCCGAGTCTGGAAGAGCAGGGGCCTTTGGGCGGTGAATGGGGGGCGAGGAGAGGGAGGACGCGAAGACGCCCACCCCCTAAAATTTCAGTGGGTCCCTGCTGTCTAGAATTCTCCCTCTGGCCATGAGGACCTTGTATATTTGGCCCGACCCATCTGTCCAAATCTATCCCCGCCATTTGTCAACATACACCTCACGCCCGCATTGCAGCCAAGGTCATCTCTCACTGTCCTCTTCATCCCCAACTTGTGCAAACTGTCCCCCTCCCATGTCACCTTGGGTCCAACGGGCCCAGCGTGGGGCTGACTGGCTACATGTGCAGCTACTTAAGGCTACGTCTGTTCCCTCGGTGCACTGATCCGCGTGCTCTCTCCCTTGGATATGAGGCTTTGGCGTGTGCACGGGTCCCAGCCTCCCGACACCGGCCTGGGGCTGGGGATGCTCTCAGGACAAGTGGGGCATCCCTCTTTTCCTGCACTGTTCTCAGTGCCTGAGGAGGGCTCTGCACACAGACTGTGGTCCCCGTGAAGGAGAGAAGTCAGACTGGGAAGGGATGAGGGGGCCAGAGAGCCACCGAAAGGAGCCAGGAGGACACGGGGGAACCATCATGACGATGACGAGCAGCACACAGCTCCTGGTGTGGATCGCGTGCCGGCACCACCCGGAGAGTCCACACACACGTCCCGTTCACAGCCAAAACGCTCTGGGGCAGTGTCACCGCACCTGTTCGACAGGTGAGGACAGTGACGCACAGGGCTGTACAGCGCCTCGGCCGAGAGGCCTGAGTGCCGTGGCGCACAGCCAGGGTGCTATGGGAGCCACAGCTGGTGGGGGGCAGGACTGAGACCCATATTTAGGATGGCCTGACCCCCAAGTCAGTGTCCTTAAGCCTTGTCCCTTTAGTTCCCCCCTCCCCACTTTACAATACAGCCGCACCCCCTTCCCAGAGTTCCCCAAGTTTGATGCCAGACCCCAGAGAAGCCGGGCCTGAGGCCTCAGACACACCCGGGCCCCGCTGACCAAGCCCCTGCCCCCCCCCCCCCCCCCCCCCCCCCCCCCCGGTCTCAGCAACCCGACTCCCGCTCCACCAACCGCCGGGTCCCTCCCCACGGAGAACCGCCTCTCCCCGGCCTTCCTCCCAGCAGGCTTGGGCCCGGCCCACCCAGCACAGCACCGCTGATCATGGTAATCACGTAATGAGAGGCACTGCCATTATTTTTAATTGTAATTTGGAGGCAGTCGTGCCCTGGGGGCTCTTGGCTGCTGTGACCAAATACACAGACACATAAAACACAACGAGGCCGTTAAAATAACAAAGCCAAACACTGCCCTAAGCTGGGAAGCACTGACACGGTCCACCGTATTTGTGCTGCTACTGAGAGGAAGGGAGAGGAGCCAGGGTCGGGGGACGGGGCGGGGGACCGGGTGGGGGGACAGGGATGGGGGGGCGGTGCAGCCAATGGTGCGGATCTCAGCAGGGGTGGGGGTATATGCTCATCACAGCTACTGAGGAGACAAACGAGGCAGCTGAAAGCGGGAAAGTACAACTGAAAACCCAGTTTCTCTCCAGTAAGGAACACGCACCCCAAGAAAGTTCTTAAGGGATCATGGACCCAGTGTCCTTAAGCTTCAGCCACGTAGTCACTGTGGTGTCTGCGGGACACGTGAGTGGGAACTGGGGCTGCAGCGCATCAAAAAAAAAAAAAAAAAAAGAATGTGTGTTTTGGGCCCCAATCAGCTCAGGCGGGTTTGGGGGTGATCACAAGGTGCCGTCCCCGCCAGGGCACGCAGAGCTGCTCTGACTGCCGGGGAAGCAGCAGTGAGTCAGTCTGTCCTCCTGACCCTTCCAGCGGACGGCCCCGGGGCTCTCTGGTCACAGTGCAGTGTCCTCCTGCTCCCCCCCTATTTTTCTGAGCTGACACTGCCTATGTTCCCCTGGGCAGAGGCTGTTTTCCCTGAGAGAACCGACTGCCCCCCAGACATCTTCCTTGGTGGCCTGGTCACATGGGATCTTCCCAGTCTGGCTCAATCTCCACCTGAGGAGCGGTGCCCAAGGGGATGGAGGGAGGGGGTGGCTGTGGCCAGTTCTCCCAGCACGGCTGGGGACAGACCCCTCCCTCTCTCCTGCTCACACTTGGCAGGGACGCGTGACCCACAGCCCCTCCTGGCACGCCCTCCAGGCCCCGCGGAGTCAGAGACACATCAGGCAGCTCCCGGGGCTGCACCAGGACCGCCCGTGGCCCTGACGGCCTGGGATCCTACGGGGAAGATGAGGGCCTGCACTTCCAGGGATGAGTGGCAGGCAGGTGGCTGCTCAAAATGGGCTGAAACAAGCCCATTTGGTCCCGTTATTTAAATTGAAGTACAGTTGATTTACATACAAATCTCGCATGTCATCACTTACATGTGGAATCTGAAAAATGATACAAATGAATTTATTTACAAAACAGAAACAGACTCACAGACGTAGAAAACAAACTTCTGGTTATCAAAGGGGAAATGGGGGGGAAGGAATAAACTAGGAGTTTGGGGTTAGCAGATACACACTGCCCTACATAAAACAGAGAAACAAGGTCCTACTGTACAGCGCAGGGAACTATATTCAGTATCTCGTAATAACCTATAATGAAAAGAATACGTATGTGTACACTGTGGTGTGTATCACGACACTGCACTCCAGAAACTAATGCTTGGTCCCTTTTTTAATACCTGTGGGGTGCGTCTTCTTGGAAATGATCGGTGACCATGGGGTTGTTAGTCCAGGTTATTCCAGTTTGTAAGACTAGAAGTGTGTGTGTGTGTGTGTGTGTGTGTGTTGTGTGTGTGTGTGTGGTCATGGCCATGGCCCAGGGAAAGCTTATTACCCGGACGCTCCGGGGGTCAGGGAGGAGGAGGGAAATGCAGGAACTATTTGTTCCTTCCTTCCCAGATCCCTTCTGTGGGAATATTGAAAACAGCCCTCTGGCATTAAGTAAAATCTCTGCATTCCACCCTCCTGGTGTCCTGGAAATTGCACGGATCCCGGAGTCACGAGACCAGGTCTGGGCCCACCTTTACCCCCAGCTAGCTCTGCGGCCATGGCAGGCAGCGCACCACTCCGCGTGTCACACCAGATGACGTCTGTGACTTTACAACACATCCTAGTAGGTGTAACTGGAGGTGCCAGGAGTGTGCGTGTGGTTTTTCCAAACATGCTTTGCTTCAAATTCTGAATAAATCACACGTGAGATTAATACAAGGTTAATACAAAGTCTATCTCTTTAAAATATATATATATTTGAATATTTAAAATATAAATATATAAATACATATATATTTAAAGCCACGGAGGATAGCCTTAGTTCTATTCACATGGATGAGTAAAGCAGAGAAATCTATTGTCCCTAACACACTTCTTGAGATACAAGGAAGTAAATACTAAGTAAATACTAAATACTAAGAAAGTAAACCAAAGGATACAGGCTTTAGAGCTGAGTCACTCTGCCCATTGAAAAGTCCCGCCCGCAGAAGCCAGCCTCACGATGACCACTCACCCCACAGAGCCATGAAGATGGAGAAGAAGACGGTGGCGGGGTTGTCAAACAGGTGGCTGGCCCGCGCCGTGCCGCAGGCTGAGCTGAGGTTCCAGTAATCGCAGGACTTGTCACACAGGGGACACATGGTGAAGGCGTTCTGCTGGTCACACATCTCTTTGCTGCAGTAGACAGAGGCCATGGGGTCAGGGGGCCCCAGCAGGACCCACCCCAAGCAAATCACCCCCAAAACAGCTCCCACTTCCAAACCCATGGCTAAGTTTATCCACTCCACCAGCAAGGTGTGTTAAGAGAGTTGGGACTGGATTCTTCCCCACTGGGAGTGTTATTCCTACATTTTGCCTTTTAAAAAATGGATGGGCTACCTTCCAAGGTATGGAGCCCTCACTCCTGTCACTAGAAATGACCCAACAGAAGATTAGTGACCATCTGTCAGGGATGCTGGACATTGGACAAAGCCTTGTAAGTCCCTTTAAAATGTGCCGAGTCTGTGAGCATCACAATTATGAATACAGCACCCATCTGAGGTCAGATTCCATCAACCTCCTTCAAGTTTGGTCTGTCTTCTTAAACCCTCCTGGCTATCTCACCGATGTGTAAGGCTGGTCTCAAGGAGGAACACACATGAGTGCACAGCTGGACCCTCCCAAGCTCCTCCTTCCAGAAGGAGAAACCACATGAAGCATGGAGGCAGGTGGTCGGAAGCCCCTTATCTATGTGTATCAGCCACGTGACCACTTGCAGAAAGGGAATTCATAACCTCAACCCAAAGAGAATTATCACAACCCTGAAATGGGATGAGGGAGGCCAAAAGAAAAAGGTAAAATCTTCCAAAGTCTGGATTCCAGGATCCTTGGACACAGAAGCACAAGTCAAACAGTCACCACCTACATCCCCACCTACCCTCGGTGTATTTCTATTTAACAGACTGATGCATAGATCTGAAAGTCCTTTCATTCGTTAGGTGACTAGCTGCATCCAGCGAATTCAGGCTCACCTAAGTGCTGCAAATAAGAACCAAAGGATTCTCAGGCCCTAAGTGGCTTCCCCAGTTACCCTCCGCACCACACACTTGTAGGAAAGTGAACTCATTTCGCCAGTGTGTAGGAGTCTCCCTAGGGGATGGGCAGATGGCTCCGCTCATGGTCTGGGGGGAAAGGGTGGAGAACTGGAGCTTTCCTGACAATGCAGCACTGGCTGTTCTCCCAGTGATGGGGAGGCAGGGGTCCCACATTGAAACCACAGCTGTGTTTTCTCCGGAGAGAGGCAGCAGAGGGCGCCACAGAGCACGGCTGGCAAGCGGGAGGCAGCAGCCGGGTGAGTGCGCTGGTACCCGGTGCTAAGCCAGTGCTGATGAAGCCCAGGAGCCAGCGGGATGCCTGCGTGCAGCCCCTCCGCGTTAAGCAGCTGAAAGGTGTCACTGAGGGCTGTCACTGTCTGTCCAGTCCCAGCTTGCAGGCTTGTGTTTAATGAGCTATTAAGGCCGCGGCAGGGAGGCCTTCTGTGTGAGAGAATGGAAAGTCTGGGTCTCCCAGGATAAATCCTCATTCCTCCACTGACGTGCTGCTAAGCTCTCCACTGGCAAGTGTCAATAGCCGTGACTCACTCCCATGGACAATATTAAGCAGTGATTTTTTTTAATAATAAGTTCAGCTGTGCTAGCTTCACCTGGGCATATTCTTTTTGGTAATTGGAGAGCAAGGTTTATTTTAAGTCTTTGGGGCCAGACAAATGTTCGCTGCTGCTTTGGGAGAGGCGAGGACCTCTGAGAAAACAGATTCACACAGAAACCTGCCGGTCCGTATAAGGTCTCGTCCGGAGCTCGGCTTCTGCGCCGGCCCCGGGAAGACCTGCGTTCTCAGGGTCGCCCTGCAGGTGGGCTGGAGACGGTGCTCTGTGGTTGGGGGCTTTTTTTTAACACGGAGACAGAGGGGTGGAGAGGGGTAATCCTAATCAATCCGATGCCAGTCAAAACGCTGTCAACGCTAAAAGGTCAGGAATGAAAAAAAGGATCAGCAGCCAGCTTGGTGCAAAGCACTCTGAACCTCAGCTGCTGTGCAAGTTGTGGGCTTTAAAATCAGAATACGGCCAACTGCGGGTGCTCTGTATGTACTGGGTTGGGGGTTTTGTGGGGGAGGTTGATGCAGGCAACTTTTTTTTTTCATGGAGGGACTGGGGATTGAACCCAGGACCTCGTGCATGTTAAGCATGCGCTCTACCACTGAGCTATACGTATACATATACTGCAGCCACCCCCTGCAAGCCAACAACAGAACTCTGGAGAAATTCTGCCTTAGGATGACGTTAAAAGGACTTTGTATTCTCTGAAAGAGGCTGCTTCCGACCAAGCTGGAAGATGAGGGAAGCGCCCCTAGAACTGAAATCACGTGTGGGTCGTTCACTAGCTGTGTTATCCACGGATTCCTAGTCAGAAGTAACGGTGGCTATAAATCCAATGCTGTATTTCTTCAATCTACCATTTTCTCGAGGAAGCAGAAGAAGGTCGACGAAAGGCCTGACCATCAGTTGAACCAAGACCCCAAAGCGGGTGGCGTTCTCAGTGAGGGACCCGCTGCTCACACATTACACGATACAGGGCTGTGCTTAGCACAGAGGGAGGAGGTGCGATGAGGCAATTATTTGGGAATTTCAGACACAGCATCTGCTATTAAGATCTCAGACCTAAAGCAACCAACTTTTAAAATATGGTTTAGATTAATCAGCTTTAAAAAAAAAAAAGCTCCAGTCTTTCCGACTGATGTGAGCAAATGGCTAACAAATGAAAGCAGAGGCAAGTTGTACAGGTGTGTCAAGCACATGTGGAATCACTACTCACAAGCGGTGCTTGTGTCTCACATATCAAAGCTATTGGTGATAAAAGGCACCATTTAAAGTTTCACATGATGTAAAATTTCTGGATTTGATACCGTATAGTTTACACAAGACGTCATCACCATTGGAGGAGACTGGACCCGTCTACTGTCTTTACAACGTCCTGTGAATCTGTAACGCTTTCAAAATAAAACATTTTTTAAAAGTCTGAAATTCCAGGCTTCACTCGAAAATTAAGAGACCTTAAAATAATCCGAAGAATAGCGCAAGTGCTTTTTTTTAATAGTTGTCATATTATTTTTTTCTTTTTTAAAACATTTTTATTGATTTATAATCATTTTACAATGTTGTGTCAAATTCCAGTGTAGAGCCCAATTTTTCAGCTATACATGAACATATATATATTCATTGTCTTAACCACGCGTAGGAGTGGCTCACAGACTCAGACCCTGGCGGAGCATGAATTTGTTTGGATTCAGAACTGGGATTTAGAGGCTACTCCTCTGCTGATGAGCAGTGATATTTTCTGAGTTTTCATCAGGCCCATAGGACTTGGACTTTTGATAAATAGACAATTGTGATTAGGGAGGAATTATCAAAAAATTGCTTTAGTTGCTGAAGATTTTTTATTCACACTTTCCTGACTTGCCACACCCTCCCCTGAGTCTGAAAAACTGACAACCAAAATTTCAAGCTTTATAACAGCCAATTTCAAACTTTTTTTGGTTAAAAAATAGTTTAAGATTTTTGTATCAGATTCCAGTATGCAAATATACACTCTCCCCAGAAACACACTTCTATAACTAAATAACATGTCATGGGCCAATATTATACGTCCTTCTTATGATAAATGCTAATATTAGGCTTCACTCTACCCTACCCTGTCTTACTTCAGTTCATTTAAAGGATAACCATGAAACTGATTCTACAATCCACTGACAGGTTATCCACAGTTTGTAAACATCACGCACTCGGACAGGCAATGCAATACATCTGCAATGATGACCACATTTTACATGCACATGTGCCTGCACGTATGTGAGTGTTCGTTCATGTGCAGATATACGCCTTTGCAGCATCTGTGGACCATGGTTGTTTCCAGCTGCCATGGTCGCCGTCACAGGTCCTCCCATGTGGGGAACCAGGGCACAAGTTCTCAGCCCGGCTGCAGCCAGAACACGGACGCCCTACCCACCACACTGCACTGGTTCTCTGTGTGTGGTAGGATGTCCTCCAGTTTTGACCAACCTGAGGACCAGCCCTCTGGGGATCACAAATGGACAACTGAGCCGTGTTTCCTGAGAAGGCACCAGGCGGGGCCCGTTGGAGCTCTGGGGCTGCCGAGGACGAGAAGAGCCCTCTGGAAGACCCCATGGCTGACTCAGGGAAAACCAAGGCTTTGGAGCAGGAGGTGGCAGAGCTCAAATCCCAACCCTGACAATGACTAGTTGTTAGGCAAGTTATGTGCCCTGTGAGGTGAAAATAATAATGCTATCTTACAGCGTCTACAGTGCTCTCCACAGGGTCAAACAACAGCGCTTAAAAACCGCCCAGCACCATGCCTGGTACAACTAATGCTAGCTTTTGGTGGTGGTGGTGGTGGGGGATTCAGTTTATTTATTTATTCATTTATTCATTTATTTAATGGAGGGACTGGGGACGGAACCCAGGACCTCGTGCATGCTAAGCACACCCTCTACCACTGCGCTGTACCTTCCCTACAAAAGCTTTCTGTAGATTGACACAGTCGTGCAAGCCACCTGGCTCCTGCCGCTGGTGAATACACTTTCCTCAAAGAGCAGAGTCCTTGCCCCCTGCTTCAGGACAGCCTTACTTTCCCCAGTACTGCCCCCAAGTACAGCGGACACCCACAGTCTGCCCAGTGCCCCCATCCAGGGGGGACTATCTCGCTGGTACAGTGGGATCCTGCGCCACAGCCCTGTCTGGCTGGCCCAGAGCCTCCACCTAAGCCAGAATGAGTCAGCAGGACCTTTTCACTTGGGGCCACTTGAGTGTAGCACCCATCGCTCCCGGCAGCGATGGTTATTATATCCAACGGAGAAAAGCCGCAGTGGAACAAGGAAGCACTAGGCAGAGTCAGAGCTAGGCCATCGACAGAAAGAGGCCCTGTTTCCACGGCTCCCTGGGTGAGCCGCAGGCCTGCCACAGGGGTTCCTGAGAATACATGCCCTTTTTCTGCTTAAGCTTAGTTCCAGCGCATTTCTATGACTTGCAACTGGAAGAATATTCAAACACACAAATGATGCTTCAGTTTGCAAGGACAGCTCTGAAGATGGCAAGAGATCTGAATTCTAAACATTGGCTAAGTGTCTTTAGTCCCTTGGACTTGGTTTCCACATATGTTGTTGACTCATTCAGCAATTGTTTATTGCTGTCCTGCTGTGTGCCGGACACTGCCTCCTTTAATCCTCACCACCCCCCCAGGAGGTGGACGTGGCCATTACCATTGTACAGTCAAGGAAGCGGAGACTGGGGAGAGCCGCCCGGTCACACAGCTAATATGTGACACGGTCAGCCCTTTAGGCACTATTTCTAAGCACTTATTTTCCTTGTAAGATCTCGTCCGCATAAGGACCAGCCTTTGCTCCATCTCCTGGATCTCCAAGAGCCCCGCCAGGGCCCTGTCACCTCCTGGAGTTCCTGGCTTCCTGAGCCAGGGCTGAGTTCAGTTCCAGGGCTGCCCGCCTCTGCAGACAGCATCGCAGCGTTATCCCAGCAGTGTCCGACCACACAGACATCATCTCCACCCAGCACCCCTCGACATGTCCTGCCTTGGGTTGGCTGGGAAACCAGAGGAACAAAAGTCAAGAAATTGAGGGAAAAAAGCTTTTTCCGGGCATGATTTCTTTTTTGTCAGTTATCTTCCACCTGCCCAGTCAGAGCCTGGCTCTGCAGAACTTGACTAGGAAAGGAAGTGGCCGCACCCAGCACGGCTCTGAGCCATCCCCAGAATCCGTCACTCCCCCAGCTCTAGGAGGAAAGTGACAGGAGTGGGAAGGGACGGGGAAGGACAGAGGGTGAGACTTTGGAAGGAGGCACGTGAAACGCACTTGCAACCGGAATGAAATTCCAAATGACTGACATGCAGGAACTGAGACATTTCCTTTAAAACCAGCTCACCTGGGAATATCTTCTTCGATGGTCGCACATCCATAAAGAAACACAATCACCCCAATTACAGACGACGGGATGAGGAAGGACGTATATAATCCCAGCCAGGCAAAATACAGCCCGATTTTTTCTCCAAAATACTTTCTGCAAAAGCAAGAAAAGAAAACACATTATTAAGAAGACCGCAGACCTTCCTTATTTCTGTGTGCTCACAACCTGACAACAGGTCAGCATAAATGGAAAGAGAAGGAAATCACAGGGGAGGGGAGACCTCGGCACACGGAATCAACAACTGTTTCTTTTCTGAAATGAATCACATTCCATTAGCATCACATACACACACCTGTCCAGGCTGTTCACGTAAAGTAGCTGCAAGAAGGGATCCAGCCGTAAGAGCAGGCTGAAAACATGCCATAAATTTTGGCATCTTGACCAGACAAACATGAATAACACATCATCATGTCACGAGTGCTGCAGTACTCAGGACGCAGAAAAACACACTTTTTTGAAACTAGCTTATTTAAACAAAACACACATATTGGGGGGCACGTATACTCATGTAGACAAACCAGTACAGACACTTGTAGGAAAATGACTAGGAGCAATTCAACACAATATGAGTCATGGTTTTGTTAGCTCGTGGGATTGTGGATGGGTGTTATTTATTTTTTTTCCTGCATTTTTAAGCTCTCTACTTTGTTAGTGAATTATTTTTATAATAAAAAGTGGTTTCTTTTAAAAGAAAATGTACCAGCCCATATCTTATGGTTCCCCAGCTAGTAAAGTTAGTAAATCACCACACTAAGCCCCTAAAAAGGGGTTTTCCCTTCGATGGAATATTGCTGATGGGTGTCTGGTTAAGAAAAATATGATCCACGAAGGAGAAGTATATTTTATTTCCAACGAGCCCCCGACATAAAACATGGGAGGGAAACAGAAGCTCCGCCCACCCTTGGAGGGAAGGACCAAAGGGCAAGGAGAACAAGTAAAATCTGTTCACCCCCACCAGATGCTCTCCCACCACAACGCAGCCAACCGCCAGGAAATGTAGCCCCACCACCACAAGACAAAGCCGGACAATCTGCGCAATCAAAACTTCCCTTGAGCCCATCAGAGTGGAGGCTGCAAGGTAACCAGGTCAGCAGAATTTTAAAAAAAAATGACAAGCTCTTGCAAGGAAATGGGACACACAACCATTTCGTGTCAGAGCCTGGGAGGGAAAGGCAGTCACCATAAAAGTGAGGAAGAAGAAACAGCTAAAATGTTTAAAATTCTGGAAGCTGAGTGTCAGTTAGCGTGACAGACCAGGGCAGCTGAGAGGATGTACTCATTCACAAGATCCTGTCCAGCGACCGGTCGCCGCCACCCAGTTATGCATGAGGAGGACACCTAACAAGGATGGAGACCAGAGAGAGCCCCCTTAGTTGCACACAGGCCTGAAAGCCCGCCCATCTCCCTGGACCATCTTTCATTCAAACCAGACGCCTAAGCACCAGGTATCAAGGATGGGGGGGGGGGGTCCTGATGCTGGGGGAGGGGCAGGAGAGAGACCCCCTGTGGCAAAGGTCTCCTGAGATCTGAGGGTGGAAAGGGCACGGCGAGGACCATTCTCCAGTGCACCACCACCCACACAAAGCAGACGGCAACAGCATCCCACCGCCGGGCGAACCTGAAGGCTGTGGTGCCCTGACAGCGACTTGAGCGAAAACACAACACAGAACCACCTCAGCCCCTGGACTGATTCCACTCCCCTCACTAACGGTCAGAGAGGCAGAAGCCCACTTCCAGGTGTAAATACCATCGACTTTAGTTTCTACTGTCCTTTCACACACAACGTCCAGAATTCAATTTAAAAAAAAAAAATCTTGAGAAACGCAAACACACAAAAGAACACTGTCAAGAAATGAGGCAATCGACAAAACCAAAGTCGATCCAGATGCCAGAATTATCACACAGGAGCTTCAAAATAACCACAATAATATGCTAAGGAATAATCTAATGCCAAAGAAGGGCAACATGCATGAGAAAACTGGGAATTTCCATAGAGAGACACATATAAAAGCATAACATGGAAATCCCAGAGCAAAAAAAAATTATACTGCATATGAAAAATGTCTTCATTAGAGTGCATTAGCAGGTGACTGAACGCAGCTGGGGAAAGACTCAATAAACTTGAAGTTATAAGTCAATGAATATTATCTAAACTAAGATACAAAGAGAAAAAAAAGTAAAGAATAAAAAAGAATGTAGCAATCAAGAGCCACAGGCAATATCAAAGGGTCTGTCATACGTGTAACTGAAGTTCCAGAGGATTAAGAGAAATAGGACCCAGAAGGAATAGCTGAATGGATTATGGTTAAGAACTTTTCCAAAATCAGAAACAACAAAACAGATCCAAGCCCTCCAGAAAACCCCAAGCACGATGGATAGAAAGGCGAAAATAAAACACCACATACCTAGACACATCATAATCAAAAAAGGGAAGAGAAAACCTTTAATTAAGCTGGAGTGGCAGGGGGTCAGTGAGATGAGGAACGGAGGATGCTATGTACGAAGGAACAAAGGTGAGATTTACAGACAATTTCTTGGCAGAAACCATGCAAGCCACAAGATGAGACTAGTGGCAACGTTAAAGCAGGGAAAGGAAAAAACAAGTCAACTCAGAATACTATACACAAAGAAAATAGCTTTCAAACATGAAGACAAAACGAAGACTCTCTCAGCAAGCAAATGCTAAGGGAATTCACCGCCAACAAATGTGCACAACGAGAACCGTGAAAGGAGGTTCTTTGGTTAAAAATCTGGATCCATACAATGAAAGAGACAGCACCAGCAACAGCAAAAAGAATGGTAAATATAAAGGCATTTTTCTTATTTTGATCTTTTTAAAAGATGATTTGCCATCTAGGCTGCAGAAACCAGAGCTTGGCAGGATCCCCTTCGGGATCCAGGAGAAACACTAAAAAGCAAGTTCTGATCCCCTCGTCTTTCCACTGCTTTGGATATTTCCTCCAGTGGGTGGGTAGACCTCAGTAACAGAAAATGTCGCCAACAAGGGGCAAATTCAGAAAGCACAGTGCAGAAGGGCTCGGCTTGGGGCGGCAGGGCTGTGAGAGTCAGGCTTGGCCCAAGTCCTGACATTAGGAGGCAACACAGACGCCTGCTAACGGGATGGGAACTGCTCAGCCCTCCAGAGGCAAGAAAATCCTGCTTGGAATCTGAGAACCCTCCGTCTTTAACACTCTCTTGTGCCACTTCTGTCAAGTGCCTCCCTCTTCCCTCCCAAGTCCTCTCGTTTAAGAGGCTTCCAAACAAAGAACTGTCGATGGAGCCAGGGAAGCCGTGGGGCCAGGCTGGCGCGACGCCAGGGCAGGCCCAGGAGCCAGAATTGGCCGGGCCGACATGGTCCATCACAGGCCCACAGGAAGATGTGTTCAGAGGCATAAATGGGACCAAAGAAAGATCAGAGAGGGCCGGGGACCAGATGTTCGGGACACCAGGTCCAGGGTCAACCAGGAGAGGGAGGTGCAGGAGACAGGTGGAAAAGTCAGGCAGACAAGAAGTCAAAGCCGAAAAAGCTAAATTAAGGCGAGAAAAACAAGACAGGAAGAAACCAAGCCCCAGAAACCAGAGCCTTGGCAGGATCCTCTTCGGGATCCAGGAGAAACACTAAAAGGCGAGTTCCGCTCCCCGGTCTTTCTGCTGTTTTGGGTATTTCCTCTTTGCACGAGCTGCGCACAGCTCAGAAGAACCGAGTACCGTATGTGAGGCGGTACAGCGAATGAGAGAACCCCGGACACCAGCTCAGCGCGGCCTGGTTTCCAGCCCGTGCTTTACCCACGGTGAGTATCTCTTAGGTAACACGATAGAGGGTAATGCAAACTTGAGCCTCCCAGTTCACAAAGTATTAGGATTTATTTCCTTTTTCAATAAAAAACTGAAAGGAAGCCTGAGGATCAGCGAAAGCGGAATCCTCCACTCGCTGGTTTACAAAACCCTGTGACCTCCAGAAGCACGTTCACATCAGAAAAGGCAATGTTGGCATCTGCTCCGATTTCCATTTGTAAAAAAAGCAACACATA
The DNA here is from genome assembly GCF_009834535.1 of Camelus ferus. Taxonomy (NCBI): domain Eukaryota; kingdom Metazoa; phylum Chordata; class Mammalia; order Artiodactyla; family Camelidae; genus Camelus; species Camelus ferus. The sequence goes on along the minus strand of NC_045729.1, from coordinate 17,250,716 downwards.
AAATAATTATTTAGACATTTTCTGTTTATTAATGAGCCGCGTGAGAGCTTCCAAGAACACATCAGATGGTGATCAGAGCCACATGCTCGCGCCCAGTCCCCCAGTCATTTATCACCCAGTGGTTTTGGCCATTTTACATTGTTTTCATTTTCATTCTTAAATAGTGCTTTTTTTTTTTTAACCCACAACCAATCTTTGAATAAAGATGGAAATATAAGGAACACCGATGGTGAAATATAACATTTTAACGCAGAGCATAAAAGTGGTAAAAAGAATTCAATACATTTACCTCTACATGATACTCACACAGATCCATAAATTACACACAACTGATCAAAACTATTACATGACATAAAAGATATTCTCACTACTCAAAATCAGTATTAAGGGAGGGCTATTATATCCAATTGTATCCAGTTGGCCTTTCATTTACTGGGAGGTAAAGATTGTCAGAGGATGGGGCCAAGATGGCGGAGCAGGAAGCGCCTGAGCTCACCTCCTCCCATGGACACACCAAAATTACAACAGTTTATAGAGCAACCACTGATGATAATCTAGCAGAATTAGGCCAGAATAGACTGGAATCTAGCAGAAAAGGTCAACAACTAAAGACACAAAGAAGGAACCACCCTGAGACGGGTAAGAGGGGCAGAGACACCGTATGGTCAAGACCCCTCCCCTGGGGCAGGCGACCCCCAACTGGGAGGGTAATGACAACTACAGAGGTTCTCCCCAAGGAATGAGGGGTCCAAGCCCCACATCAGACTCAGCCTGGGGGCCCTGCGCTGGCAAGACGAGCCCCCAGAATGTTCGGCTTGGAAGGTCACTGGGGCTTACTTTCAGGGGCACCAGACGGCTGTGGGAAACAGAGGCTCTGCTCTTAAAGGATGCAGACAAAATCTCACAGCCTGCACGACCCAGGGCTGAAGCAGTCGTTTGAAAGGAACCCGGCCAGACCCACCTGCTGATCTTGGAGAGTCTCCTGGAGAGGCAGGAGGCGACTGGAAGTCTACCTGGGGACACAGACACTGGCAGCAGCCATTCTGGGGAGCTGGCAAGCGCCATGTTGGACTCCTCCCTCTAGGTTATGAGTGCCAGGACCCGCCCCACCCACCAGCTTGTTGGCACCAGTGCTGAGACACCTCAGGCCAAGTCAGACAACTAGCTGAGCAGGGACACGGCCCCACCCACCAGCAGGCTGGCTGCCTTAAGACACCCTGAGACTACAGCTGCCCCAGGACCCAGCTCTATCCACCAGGGGGGCCAGGACCCAGTCCACACACCAGTGCACCAGCACAAGCTTCAGGATACCCCAGGCTCTGCAGCCAGAGACCCCGGACCTGGCTCCACCCACCAGCGAGCTGGTGCTACACCTGGGACCACTGGGCTTACATCCTACCCACCAGCAAGCCTACACCAGCTCCAGCACCCCTGGGCTCTGCTGCCAGAGACCCCAGGACCCAGTGCCACCCACCAATGGGCCACAACTAGCAGCAGGACCAGCCTCACCCAGCAGTGGCCCCACACCTGCTCCAGGACCTCTAGACCCCACAGTCAGAGACCTCAGGACCCCCCTCCACCCACTAGTGGGCCAGCACTGACACCAGGACGTGGCATCATTCACCAGCCCAGGTCCACCACAGCCCCGCAGCCCCCACGTCAGGACCCAGCCCAGCCAGAAGCAGGCTGGCACCAGCTCCAAGACACCTTGAATCCTTCAGCCAGCCACCGAGGATCTAGCCCCACTCACCAGCAGGCCAACACCAGCTTTGGGACACCCTAGAACCCAAAGTCATCCAGTTCTTCTGGGGTGGCAAGAGCCAGCCACGCCCATCAGCAGGCCGACACTAGAGCCACAACCTGCCCACCCTAGAACCCGTCGCCACCCACAAGTGGGCCAGCACTAGCCCTGGGACACCCCTGGGCTCTCCAGCCAGCCACCTTATGACCCCGCCCTGCCCATCAGTGGCCAACAGCCTCCACACAAGGCATGCCTGGCAACCAACTGGACTGGAGGTTACGCCTACCAGACCACCCACAGCAGTCAGCCCTGCGGCAGAAGGACCCACACAACACATAAGGGGCGCCCCTAGAGCATGTAGCTCTGGTGACCAGAGGGCAGTGCACTGCTGGGACTCACAGGACCTCCTCTACAAAAGGCCACTTCTCCAAGGTTGGGAAGGGCAAAAAAAGGGGGTGAAGAGTTAGGAGTTACTGATCAGTTACAAACCTCTCATTTTACAAATGTCCTTCCATGTCTTGGCTATTGTAAACAGTGCCTCTATGATCACTGGGGTGCATGTATCTTTTCAAATTAGAGTTTTCTCCGGACATATGCCCATGAGTGGGATTGCCAGATCATATGGTAACTCTGTTTTTAGTTTTTTAAGAAACCTCCATACTGTTCTCCACAGTGGCTGCACCAATTTACATTCCCACCTAAACGTCCATCAACAAATGAGTGGATAAAGAAGATGTGCTAAAAACACAATGGAATACTACTCAGCCATAAAAATGAAATAATGCCATTTGCAGCAACTTGGATGGACCTGGAGATTATCAGACTAAATGAACTAAGTCAGACAGAGAAAGACAGATACCATGTATCACTTACATGTGGAATCTTTAAAAAATGATACAAATGAACTTATTTACAAACCAGAAAGAGAGTCACAGACATAGAAAACAAACTATGGTTACCAAAAGGGATGGGATGAGGGGAGGGGTAAATTAGGAGTTTGGGATTAACAGATACACACTACTATATATAAAACAGATAAACAACAAGGACCTACTATATAGCACAGGGAACTATATTCAACATCTTATAATAACCTATAATGGAAAAGAATCTGAAATACATGTATGTGTGTGTGTGTGTATAACTGAATCACTTTGCTGTACATCTGAAACTAACACATTATAAGTCAACTATATCTCAATTAAAAAAAAACCTTCTATAAATTTAAAAATAAATAATAATCTGAAGTGGAAACTGACATGAGCTTGGAGAAAATAAAAAAGCCCCCGGAGTTAGGGTGTCCACAGGGCCAACGAGCCGTGACCTGAGGCACCAGCATGAACCAAGAATCCTCAGCACTGTGGACGGTAAAAGGAAAGGTCTCGAGAGAGGAGGGAGCAAGGTCACAGGTAGCAATAATCAGCTACAGCCCCACGCAGGCTCCAAAGAGAAGTGAAAATTCAATCATTTGTCCTCACCTCATGGTGAGGATACAGAGAAGGAGATGTATATCTTAGGGATGAAGACAGCAAGAAAGAGGCCAGGAGAAGAGAGCAGAATCCCTGAGTGATCTTGACCCGCTCCAAACCTGGCAAGCGGTTGCAGGGGCTGAGGAGATGCAGGGGCCAAGGTGGGGCTTGCAAAAGGGGCCCCTAAGTCATCCGAAGGCTCTTTCTCAACAAAGCTTTCTTATGATTTCAGGGCAAGTGCATCACGAACATATGGATTTGACTGTATCTCCCTGCCCCCATCTTCCTCTCCTCCCACCAGAAAAAAACATATAGATTTCAAAATGAAAATGGAAAAAAATCCCAAAAGTACAGCCAGGGACCAAAATGCATAGGATGGTCTTAAACAAGCTGGGAACACGCTAGGAGAACAGTTGCAGCTGGTCAACAAATTCAAATGGCAGTGCCACCCAGCCCCGCCATTAACACTGACAGCCAGGGATGTTCCTGCACTCAGGTGGGAGCAGACGTGTGGTCTGCCAGAAGGGACTGGAAGAAACACCTCCCCCCCCGAATGTCTAACACTCAGCTGGGTGACGTGCCACACCATTTCCCGACAGTTCCAAGACTAACGTGTAGAGCTGGGTCCACTTTTGTCCCCTAACTTATCAAAGGGTTGGTGTCCAGCTGTTCCCCATCTCCACTGGAAATGGAACAGGACGGCTTCCATTAGAGCAGAGGGAAGGCAATTTAGACTTCAAAAGGAATGACCCGTTGTACCGCACTCATAGAACACAGCATAGTAAGCACATGGCTGTAAATCAATCTAGTCACAAATATTTATCAAGTGCCTCCTCCAGGAAGAGCTGCGCCATGTCAGACACCAAGCTAGACGATTTTCAGATATTATTCCCAGTCCTCACACCCCGTTTTCTAGATGAGGACTAAGACTCAGAGACCAAGATCAGAAAGCCAGGAAGTGGCAGAACAAGAGTCAAACTCAAGTTTAGCCAATTCCAAATTTTTTCTTCATCCTTTGGAATTTCAGCTAAGTGCTGAAGGGAATTCTTTTTACTTCCCTGCCTCCAAAACTAGCACATTGTTTCATACTGAGTAAATGCTGAATGAATGAAGAAACCAGCACAAATTATGGGTTCCACCACCAGGGTTCTAATACCCTACTTCATCAATTTAAATATTCACCGTTTGGGGGGCAGTTTGGGACTGGCAGATACAAACTACTATGTGCAAAACAGATAAACAACAAGGTCCTACTGTGCAGCACAGGGAACTAGATTCAATGGCTTGCAGTAAGCTGCAATGAAAAAGAATATGAAAAATAATGTGTATATATGTATATACATAACTGAATCACCATGCTGTATACCAGAAACTAACATAACATTGTAAATCAACTCTACTTCAATTAAAAAATGGGGGGAAATAAAATAAATATTCACCTTCCTGAAGTAGTACATGAAATAAATGTGTGTCCTACACTCAGCAGGCTCTTAGAATCATGATCATCTCGAACCAAGACCAGTCTCTGATGGAAGTGTAATGAACAGTGCGAGGCAGTGAGGGCTAAGTGCTGTATCCAGAGAGCAGACCAAAATCAGTGCAATCAACTTTACATTACGGGCTGAAAGAATTTTGATGAGAGTGGAGAAGAGTCATTTGAGGCGTCTCTCTATGAAGAGCATACAGGTTTCTTAAAAGCAGGGATCTCATCTGGCTTTTTCTGTTTGCTCCCCAAGTTCCCAGTTTTCCGTATTATGCAAGAAGGAACAGTGGGTGTCTCCCCTCTGGAAGGATCAGAAAGTGAAGGAGAGCCCAAACCATCTCACATTTCTAGGGACTGCCTCCTAGAGGCAGAGGTTTGAATCAGATGGTCTCTGCAGAACCCTCCTAGATCCGACTTTTGTATCTGAAATGGGAAATCTGATGGGTCGCTCATCTGATTAATCACGGAAATTTCCTGTGCACTGACAGGGTCAAATCAAGAGCTCACTCAACAGGGGAACTTGCTGACTTGCTTCTCTCTGACCTAGCTTCCTTCTCCAATTCCACACTTCTGCTCACTGCCCCCTTCCCAAACACACACACACACACACACACACACACACACACACAAAGTTATTTAAAATTAACCTCCCGTCTCTACTCTCAGTTTGCATAATCCAAAAAGCCTACTTTCTTCAGGGCGTACTCCATGGTTTTAGGGAACAGAGAATAATCACACATGCGGAAGAACCTTTAATAAGAAGTTCAACTGATCCTTTTCCCTTCGTAACGCTGCCCAGTAGGTGCGACAATTCAAAACCAATTCCTGCATGCTAGAAGTAATGGGTGAAAATCTGATGAGGAACAGGACATTCACAGCATCTCAAAGACTCCCCACATAAATGTCTTAATAACTACAAAGGAAAACCTGTAACCTCACCGTGGAGGAACCTGGTAGACACCATCGTAACCCAGTGGTCAAAGCCAACATCACCGTAAAAGGGACATGCACAGGGCTCCTGTTGTGACATATCGAAAAGGACGAACATCACTCGAGTAGGAGTCCCACTAAAGACGCATCAGCTGGATCTAGTCACGAGGAAGCATCAGACACACCCAAATTAGGAGACCTTGGACAAAACGACCCTTCAGTCTTCAAAAACGTCAGTGCCATGAAGACAAAAGATCACAAATTAAAGGAGACTGATGAGATCAACCAACCATACACTGTCGCACAGGACGTTCCTGGGACAACTGATGTTTCAGGAGGGATTGTAGGCTAAGTAATGATATAACAGCAATGCTAAATTTCCTGGTTTTGAAAATGACACCGTAAGAAAAAAAAATCTTTCTTTTTAGAAACTACACACTGTAGTGTTCAGGGCTAAAGAAACACAATGTCTGCCACATCCTCTTAAATGATATAATAATAATAATAATAATAATAATAATAATAATAATAATAATAATAATAATAATAATAATTTATTCAGAGAGAAAGGGGACATCAGAGGAAACGTGGCAAAATGTGACCTGAGGAATCTGAGTGCTGACAGGAAGGAGTTCTTTGTATTATTTTAAAAAATTTCCTGTAAGTGTGAAATTTTCAAAATAAAGAGGAAAAAACAAATAAAACCAATTTCTCCTCATTTTACAGGAGTCATTCAGCCCGTGCCCTGTCCCCTAAGTAGCAACGTCTGATTTCTTAGGCTCCAAAAGCCTTCAGAGAAGAAAACGGAGGCACCTCCATCGGCTTGTCCTACCGCCCCAGACGTCCCATCCTTCCTTCGCCTTCAGCAGGGACAACCAGTGAACACAGTGATGGTCAGAAACAATTATCTGAGCATCAAACAGTTAGTGCGACAACCACCGCGAGGAAGTTAATAGCCTTTCACGTGGCGGCAGGATGCTCCTTCGCTTGTAAACACAACCAGCAGGGAAATGCAGCCAAACCCACCCTCTGGCCTCAGGACCCGCGTGTCTTAAATCAGAGTTAACAAGGCAGGGCAGGTGCAGGGCACATTTTGAAGGAGGCTCTGAAAACAACAATGTTCCTGGAAGCAGTTCCTGGAGTGGGGAAAGGAAACCTTGATGACTTCGGGAGACACTGGAATAGGCTGCCAGGGGAGCCAATGGGCAGCCTTTCCTGGACAGCCTTAAAAGAAGGGGAAATCGTCGAGGAAAATGTTACGATGCGTAGACTTTACTTTCAAGCACCTCATCATGCGAAGTGTGAGAGGACGTGTCCCACTTGACTGGAGCGGGGATGCCGGTGCCAGCCAGGAAGGCCCGGGCGTCCAGCAGGTGCTCTGCTCAGGAAGCCGGTGCTCACAGGTGGCTCTGCTGCCTGGCTTCTCTCTGCCCACAAGCACAGCTCGGTTAATTAGCACGCAGCCGTCAGAAACGGATTTTCACGGGGGAAAGCTAACGGCCTGTTGACTAGCATAACCAATGTCGGAAAAGAACCCTCGGCTGGTGAAATTAGAGGTATGCAAACAATGTGGGCTAAACAGACTTATCTCTGACATCCACCCAGCCATCCTGTCCTTGCTTATAAATATCCATGGACGTCTGCACCCCTCGTCCTAGAGATGGTGCCTCCGGCTGAACTCCTGACTGGCCCCACGTCCAGCTGAGTCTCTGGATTCTGTCTCCCCAACATTCGTTATAAGGGAAACAAAATTCCATCTCTAGAACTGAGGTTTCTGCCTAGAGTGAATCTTTCATGCAAGGAGATGGTCAGAGAATACAAAAGAACAGTTTTTGATATTATACATATATAATTAAATAAATATAAATATATAAACAGTTGGGACACCCTGAACAAGTCGTGTGAACTTTCTCTTTTTTTTTTTTTTTTTTTTTTTGCTCTTGTTAGTAAACGTCACTTACTTCAAAACTTCTTTAGAGGCTACCAGCGTCTATCAAAAAAGAACTGTGCGTGACTGAGGCGGCTTCGGTCAGCCTGCAGCAGATGAAGGGGGTGTGGTCCTGCAGACGCAGAGGGGCCGGCGGCAGGATGAGCTGTGGGCAGGCCCTTGTGTTAAGGATTTCTAACTTAATTCTAGCATGGTCTGAGGCTATATGCCATATGACCTCAATTTTGAAAAACCACTGGAACTTGTTTTCGGGCTAGAATGCGGTTTAGCTCAGTAAACGGTCCATGTGCCCTTGAAAATAATGTGTTTGCTGCAGTTTGGATGCCTTGTTTGATAAATATCAACTAGGATAAGGTATTCACGATGCTGTTGAAATCTATATCCTAATTGTCCCCTTGTTCTGCTCATTACTGAGGGGGCCGCAATCACCAAATACAACTGCGGCTTTATCTCTTTTTTTCTGTTTTGCATTGTGAAGCTGTTTTCCGGTACAACACAGTCCTAAACAGGACTGTTACATCTTTTTCGTGAGTTGGCCCTTTTATCTACATAAATATTACCCACATCTCTGATAATATTCCTTGCCCTAAAGCCTGCTTCATCTGATATCAATACAGCCCCTTCAGCTTTCTTTTGATTATTATTTACATGGTATATCTTTTCCATCCTTTTACTTTTAACCTGTCTGTTCCTTTAGAGTTAAAATATGGTCCCAGTAGGCGGCATATCGTTGGGTATCACTTTCTCATCCGATCTAACAATTTCTACCTCTTACTTTTGGTGTTCAGGCCATTTGTACTAATACAATTACCAGTATGGTTGGGTTTAAGGCTACCGTCTTGCTAGTCATCTTGTTCTTGTTCAGAGCAACTGTAGGGCTAAGCTCATTCTTTCAGGGACTACCTCCCTCCTTATTGTCGAATGTCTGAAAACAGTTTTCACACATCTATTTAAATAGGTTTCTAGTTGTTTATGGCAGAAAAGCTGGTCCTGTACCAGATACTACGTAACAATCAGATGTGGAAGCAGGGAATCTGCATTTAACTGGTTTCCCAGGCGATTCCAGTGTGCTGCTGGAACTGGGAACCTCTGCTTAAACTCAAGGGGCACAAGTTGAAATGCGTTAGGGTAAAGGGACATAGTGGAAATGTGAGACAACAGGGAATGTTGGGGGTTCTGGGGAACTAGAAAGCGTAGGTTCCAACTGAAAATATGCATATTTAATGTTTTAAAAACATCTTTTGGATACTTTTTAAAATGTCTATTGGCTGAAATCTTCCCTCCAGTTACCAGTTTGCAACATCCGTGATTGTCCACATGCCTCTTTAAAATGGGGTGCCAGAATTGAGCAGAGTGCCGCAGAGTGGACTGACCACTCAAGGGGGTGACACCACAATCACCTACCTCCGCACCCAAGTCCGTTACTTCAGGGTGAGACAAGTTCATGTCTGGCAATACACTGAGAGCTCATGTTTAGCTGTGGCCAACTTCCCACCTCCTCCCCCATCTCTGTCACACAGTCGCCTGCCAAACCAGGTTCCTTTGGCCCTGTACCATGTTAACTGCCTTTCCATTTACCACTGTTAAATGTCGCCTGTTGGTTTTGACTCAAGGTTCCTTCTCGTCAAGAACACTTTGGATCTCGATTCTGTTCTCTTTCAAGGAACCAGTGGAAAATCCGATGTGTGCCTCCCCTTCTCAAGGACCCAAAACCTGTGACTAGACCCCAAGACACAGCTGCCTGACTGATGCTGGCCAATCAGTGCTGCCTTCTTCTTCATAATCTCTTCCCCCAGGAGAACAGAGAACAGAAGGAGATGAAGCACAAACAGGTAAACCTAGCTCTTAGAGAGAATCGTGGTGGGGGTGGTTATAGCTCAGTGGTGGAGCACATGCTTAGCATGCATGAGGTCCTGGGTTCAATCCCCAGTTCCTCCATTAAAAAATAAATAAAATAAAATAAACAATTTTTAATAATCAAAAAAAGAAGAGAACTTAAAAAAAGAGAAAGGACTGTGGCAGAAGGCCAGGGGATGGTGAATTTGCGACCTGTGTGTGGATTTCATATACACGTCCCCATGAAACCCCCTCCCGCTCATCGCCCCAGGTAACAGGTGACATTGAAAATGGAGACAACGGGGCCACCCTAGAGCAGGGCTGTGGGCTCACTGCTCCTGCCTGGCTTTCACTCAGAAGCCCCAGCTCTGCTGCTAATTAGCCCTGTGTCCTCAGGCTACTGGGCTGTCTTCCCCAACTTCGGTTTCCTCATCTGAGGTCTCGTCTCCCAGAAGCTCTGCTCCTTCTTTCATCCAGGCACCCTCTCTCCACCAGAGACCCAGCCCGGGCCTCATTTCCCCGAGGCCTTGCTTCGCCCTGGCTCTCACAGACTCCTGGGAAAAGCAGTTAGGGGAACTCTCCCTACCCCTCACGTAACGTTCTTCAAGTCTGATCTCACCAGTTCCCTACTTAAAACCCTCCCGCATCACTTACGCTAAGTATTTAAGGCTGATGATCTGTTGCCGCCAGGCCTTTCCCACCTCACACCCTGCCACCCCATCTCCCCCAAGAAAACTCTTCATTCCAGCCACATTCTGCTCCTTGCAAGCCCCTGAATGAGGTGCTTTTCCAGCCCTTCCTGCCTTAATTCGCGCTGATCTCCCAGCCCGAATGCCCATTCCCCTTTTACATCAAGTCCTTACTCAAACCTCAGCTCAGTCATTGCATCTTCCGAGAGGCCCTCCCCCGACTGATTGGGGG